>NC_140993.1:239953276-240328589 GCF_052327205.1 Somniosus microcephalus
AGTGCATAAATGCTTCAGAAGAGAACAAAGTAGCAGAACAGAATTCCACTGAACAACAACAACATAGTTTGACAGAGAATTCTGAGTCTGTCCAGTCTACAGACATGCACATTTCTGAGGAACACCGGGCTCGAACTCAATTCAATCTCAAACTACAACAGCAATTAGATCAAATGATTCGCCGTTTTGAGCAAGAGATGAATGCAACGAAAAAGTTCTTTGACACAGAGTGGGAGATTCTGGAAAAACAGCAGAAGCAGCTGATTGAGAAAATGGAACAGGAACACACAAACCGTCTGCGCGATGAGGCCAAACGAATCAAAGCTGAGCAAGAAAGGGAATATGTCAAATTCATTGATCAGTTGAAAGCTAAGAAGAAAGAGCACCCCTTTGTGAGCAGTGTCAGCAGTAATAAGCCACTCAGGGAATTGGTGACAGAGGCAAAAGCTGAAGTGATGGAGGAAATAGAAGACAATAGAGAAGAAGCAGAAGATGATGACTCATCTGAACCAGTATCACCCCTACCAGGTCACGCACGTGGTCCCTCCGAACTGAGCCAAATCAGTCTGGAAGTAGAAAAACTTCCCAAGGTACTCGCGCCTTTAGAAGTCAGCAATGCTGGTTCTGAAGTTACGGAAGTTCAAGCTGTTAAGTCCAGTGAAGGACTATTAGATGAGTCACCCCAGCAACGAGAACCTACTACACCACCGAAAACTACTACAGCACCGAGGCGTTATCCGGACCGAGTCAAGAGGCGCAGGAGGCGCCGCCTCAGAGACTGAATCTGTGAACTGTTTTTACATGAAGTTGTGTATATATGTTAGTATGTTATGTTGAATGGGGAATATATACTGTTAAGCTAAAAAGGGAGGATTGTAGTGTATGTAACCGTTCCATCTTTAAGAGAACTATTTTAGTAACCGTTCCACCTTTAAGAGAACTATTTTGAGAGTTGCACGACTTTATCTTGGCTGCTGTATGCTGTAATACCGACGGTGACCACACCGGTATATAAGTGCTGTGTAATGATTTATTGGGCAGTTCCGCCCTGACCTTCAACTAGTAAAGACCTGTTAAAGTTTACTCTTGTGGTCTGTGTAGTAATTCTCAATATAACACACAGACTTAACACTACCGTTGCCGACGGTGGAAGAAGAAGACCTTGCAGTGGATCCAATGGAGTTATTCCACTCGACCATAGTCGAATGTCTCCCTGTGACGAATGCAAACATAGAAAAGGAAACACGGAATGACCCGACACTATCACGGGTCTATGATTTAACGGTGAAGGGATGGCCAGCACATGGCGAACCACTGCTGCCAGCATTCTCGCCGAGAAGAGAACAGCTGTCAGTGTGCAGAGGAACCTTGATGTGTGGACCCGGTATGAAGTAATTCCACCTAAGTTGATGGATAGAGTGCTCAATGAGCTTCATGAGGGTCATCTGGGTGGGGTAAAAATGAAGAACTTAGCCAGAGCGTTTGTGTGGTGGCCGGGAATCGATAGAGAAATCGAAGAGATGACCAAGAGCTGTGCAGGGTGCCAGAAGGTCCAAAACGCCCCACCACAAGCTCCTCTGCATCCATGGGAGTGGCCCTCATCTCCATGGCAAAGGGTGCACATTGATTTTGCTGGTCCCTTCATGGACTCGATGTTTTTAATTGCGGTGGATGCACATTCAAAGTGGCCAGTGGTAATAAAAATGTCCTCAACCACCACGGAAAAAACTATCACAGTTTTACGAACCATATTCGCCAGGAATGGGCTGCCTGAACAGATTTGCTCTGACAATGGACCACAGTTTGTGTCTGAAGAGTTCCGGAGGTTCTTAAAGAACAATGGTGTTAAGCATTACACATCTGCCCCATATCATCCAGCCACTAATGGATTGGCTGAGAGGTTTGTCCAAACATTCAAGAAGGCTATCAAGGCAATGTGTAATGAAGATATACCCCTACAACACAAGGTGGACAACTTCTTGTTTGCCTACCGGAATGCGACACATGCGGTTACCAACCAAACTTCAGCCATGATGTTCTTCAATCGAAGACTACGATGCCGCTTGGATTTGGTTAAGCCAAACGTCCGAAGAGATGTGGAGAACAGGCAGTTTCAGAATATGAATGAAAGGCCGACCAGGAGTTTTAAGATAGGTCAACCAGTTTTGGCCCGGGACTACCGCACTGAGAAATGGCAGCCAGGAACGATTTGTACACGGCAAGGACCACTCATGTATACCGTGGACGTTGGGGAGAGCATTGTAAGATGCCATGCTGACCAGATTCTAGAGTCACTAGAAAACGTCAACTCCACACCACGATCTGATACACCTGGTAATGAAATCGACGTTCCAATTGCAGCTACCGCAGAACCGGTAATATTGGAAGCAGATGAACCAAACAACGACATTGATCTCGACTCCACATTGCCAGAAGAACCTGATACCCCAAAGAGGCGTTATCCAGACAGAATCAGGAAGCCTCCTCAAAGACTGAACTTATAATTGCTTAAATTTAACCAATGTATCTAGCAACCGTAATTGTGATTGTAATTAGTTATCATTTAGTTGTTAAATGAATGTTATGTACTGTTTATCTAAAAGGGGAGGAATTGTTGTGTATGTACCTTTAAGAGAATAACTGGTCTCAGACTGCAGTACCGGCAGTGACCACCCCTGTATAAAAGGCACTAGTGAGCCTCTGTTGTTTTCAGTTTCACTATTGACTTCCATCAGTAAAGACCTGTTTTGTTCAACTCCTGCTGTCCGTGTCTCAATCATTCACGGACGTAATAGTTACGAAATTGGTCAACCACATTCGAGCAATAGGATTGAACCCAAGGCGATTTGTAACTCTGCTTGAGGAATCTGAATCCGAGCCGACAGGTGTTCTGTATCATACCAACGTAAAATGGCTTAGTTTGGCTAAAGCTTTGAAAAGAGTGTGGGAACTGAGAGCCGAGATTGCTTTTGTTTTTGAAAATGAAAGAAAAAGATTTGCATTTTCCACAGTTGAACAAAGCGGATTGGCTCTCTGATTTTTCATTCGCTGTTGATACCGTGGGCCACATGAACGAACGACTTCGAAGGAAGGGACTTTTTGCTCATGAATTGCATTTCAGTGTCAAGTCATTACTCCTTTTCTCCCATCAGATAGAAAACAAGCAGTTCAACCTATTTTCCACTTTGCGACAGATTACGGTTTGCGATCAAAAGCTGAAAAAGTACACATCATCACTACTCGACTTGGTGCTGGATTTTCTCACCGATTCCAGGGTTTTGAAGTGATCGAAAATGACCGGTCTTTGGCATCCTCACTGTTCTCATTCAATGCTGACAACGCTCCATGTGACCTCCAACTCGCGCCTATTGAACTTCAATGTGACGCACTGTTTGCGGAGCACTTCAAATCGGTGCTACTTCCTGGGTTTTACGCCTCTCTCAATGAACAGAGCTTTCCAAAGATCAAGGCACATGCCCAGAAGATGCTTGTACTGTTTGGATCAACATACATATGCAAGCAGACATTTTCTGTGATGAAATTCAGCAAATCAAGACACAGATCTTCGATGAGCAATGACCACCTTGCAGCAGTGCTCCACATTGCAACTGCAGAGATGATGCTTGTAATGATATCAGCAAATAGAGATGGTATTTGCCTGTTCAATTATGATGCCTTAACAGCATGTTTGCAGGTATTGATTGCTTGTGCCTGACCAGCAGAGGTCATGTGAGAGACAAGCAGAGGAGTTTAGTTTCAGTTTCATTCTAGATGCATCACAAGCATCGTGTCTCCTGTAAAGCTGTATAAAGAGTTGAACAAGCTTTAGATTAAAAGTCATTCTCTTTCATAAATGTCTCGTCATTGAACCCACAAAGAAATCAATACATGGTGTCAGAAGTGATTGAAAGAGATGAAGAGGAAAAATCTGAAGTTAAATCAGCTCTCCACAGATTAGCAAGCCAAAAGAGAACATCGTTACTTACCAGTAGAGAATAGCTAACGAAGTGAAAAATGGAAGGTTTACTCCCACCGGCGACGCTTCAGTTGACAGGTAATGTGGCTGAAAATTGGAGGAGATTCAAACAACGTTTAGAGTTGTATTTAGCGGCAATCGGAGCTGACGAGAAAAGTAATAAAAGGAAATCGTCACTGTTCTTACATGTCGTGGGTGATGAAGCGCTGGAGGTGTATAATAACTTCACATTCGCTGCTAATGGAGACAAAATGAAGCTAGATAAAATAATGGAACAGTTTGAGGCCTACTGCATACCTAAACGTAACGTGACGTTTGAGAGGCACAGATTTTTCACATGTGTACAGAAAACGGGTGAGACTATTGATCAGTATGTGACTGAACTGAGAAACAGAAGCAAATCGTGTGAATTTGGGGGACTGACAGACTCGCTGATAAAAGAAAGGCTGGTGTGTGGTATTCCAGATAATGGTCTAAGGGAAAGACTGCTAAGAGAGCAATATCTAGACCTGGGAAAAGCCATAGCACTGTGTAGAGCTACAGAGACTGTGAAGTTGCAGGCAAAGGAGCTGTTCAGTGACAGTAGCTGCAACGTGGATGCAGTGAGAATGAACGGATACAAACCGTTTAACAAAAAGAGCGCCAATGTGAAAAAAGAGGCATGGCCAGCGAACAAAAATGAAAGGGACAATCAAAAGTCATGTAGTCGATGCGGTACACAGCACACACCAAGAAAGTGTCCAGCATATGGTAAAACATGCAATAGATGCAACAAAAACAACCATTATGCCCGTTGCTGCAAGAACCAAGCGCAACAAAGCAAGGTCCATAAAGTAGATGAAAGCGAGATAGAGGAGTTCAATGTAGATGTTGTGTCTGAAAACAAAAAAGAAGAAAGAGACTGGATGTTGACACTAATAGTGAATGACATACACATTCCATTTAAATTGGATACTGGAGCACAAGTTAATGTGATATCAGAGACTGATTTTAAGAAAATTAAACCCAGACCAAAGATACATGGAATAAAAGTGAAAGTGACAGGATACACAGGTACTGATATACCAGTGAAAGGAAGATGCATTGTCAAAGTAACACACAAGGACAGAGAGCACACGCTAGCATTAATCGTGGTGCCAAAGGATGTGCAAGCCATACTAGGTTTAAAAGCCTGTGAGAGACTGAACCTGGTAAAGAGAGTCCTCGTTGTGGAAAGCGAAGGAGAGACAGTCTATGATGAACTGAATGTTGTGTACACACCGGGTAAGCTGATGTATACAGCAGACACATTGTCCAGAGCTGTTGACCCAGGAGAGCCTGCAAACACAGTGAAAAGACTGATGCACAAGGCAAAAGACAGTGGAACTGACTTCTACCAGAGCATGCTTGTATACCGCACAACGCCGCTCGAGTGTGGTATGTCACCAGCCCAACTCCTGATGGGACGTCGGCTAAGGTCAAACCTACCCATCCCGGAGAACCTCCTGAAAACAAAAGAGGGGGAGAAAGTGAGGAAGTTCAAAGAACAACAGAAAGAAAAGCAAAAGTACTACTATGACAAAGGAACACAAAACCTACCTGTACTCCACACTGGTGACCAAGTAAGGTTCAAAGACAAAACAAACACATGGACTCAGAAGGGAACTGTCCTGAGTGAAGTTCAACCAAGATCATACACCATTCAGACAGATGAGGGTGCTGTTCTGAGAAGAAATCGTCGAGATCTTCTCATGGGACCAGCCACAGCAGGTCAAGAGACTGACACTGTTGAACAACCTGATCACACAGCTGAGAAACCATCATCTGAGGCAACAACTCAGATTCAAGGACAATCAATCAGAAAATCCTCAAGACACGTGAAGCCTCCTGAGAGACTCATTGAGCAAATTTAAGGACTATTGTTATAGAAGGAAGTAATGTTATCTTATTCTTTCTTCAAGTTCTAGTGTATTGACATATTTCATGTGAACACACAAAGCAAGGTTAAAAAACCTTGATCATGATAATGATAATGTAAGTTCATTAAGTGTTACAGTTAAAATGCAGATTAATACAAAGAAAACATGTTGTTAGTTAAAAGTAAAATACTTTTGTTTTAAGAAAAGGAGATGTAATGATATCAGCAAATAGAGATGGCATTTGCCTGTTCGATTATGATGCCTTAACAGCATGTTTGCAGGTATTGATTGCTTGTGCCTGACCAGCAGAGGGCATGTGACCGAGACAAGCAAGGCAGTTTAGTTTGGTTTCAGTTTCATTCTAGATGCATCACAAGCATCGTGTCTCCTGTAAAGCTGTATAAAGAGTTGAACAAGCTTTAGATTAAAAGTCATTCTCTTTCATAAATGTCTCGTCATTGAACCCACAAAGAAATCAATACAATGCTTGACTTCAATTCTCTGATTAACGCACATCGGAGGCTTCATTCTTCCCATTGAGTGAGTTTCTTTATTTTTCTTCAACCCAATTTTTAATATACAAGTGTAAGACTATATTTTGAGCTATCATGCAATCGCTTCTATACACACTAAAAAAAAATCAGGACAAAAATTATTTTGTGATAAAATTTAAATATTTTATAGTAGATGTTTCATTGTTAGTTTATGATTAGTTTATCACAAATTAAACTAATCTGTGTCTTGTGAAATACAACATCATTCATGTCCGAGGCCAGGGCCCAGGAGCGAGGACAAGGCTCAGTGGTGAGGTCGAGGCCCAGGAGCAGGGGCAGGAGGAGAGCGAGGGCGGGACCCAGGAGCGAGGGCGGGGCCCAGGAGTGAGGACAAGCCCAGCAGCGTTGTCAAGGCCCAGGCGTGGTGCAGCATGGACCAGCAGCGGGGTCGGGGCCCAGGGAAGGTACAGCACGGGCCAACAGCGAGGTCGGGAGGACCACAATGCATCCTATGAAACCCAGGCAGAGAGGGCCTGCTGGAAGGAGGGAGGAGGACAGTAGGAGTATGTTTGTGTGTGTGTGCTAGGCCATTGTAGCAGAGCCTGGTCTCCAATCGCCCTTGCTATTGGACCAAGACCTTGCTCTGTCAAGCCCGTGTGGTAGCTGGTGTGCAACGGCCAACCCACGTTAAAAGAATTCACGCACAGGCATCTTCCACCCTTTAAAATGAAGTTCGGGACCTGGAACGTCAGGACCCTCATGGACAACCCCAACAGCGACAGACCGGAACGCCATACTGCTATTGTTGCCCGGGAGCTCAGAGTAGTTTATCATCTGTAATTGCTAAAATGATGATATCTTCTGAAAGTTTATAACTGCTTAAAGTTTTTTTTTACAAAATTTTACAGCAGTTGTCGAGTAACCAGTTTTAATTATGGCACGATAATAACAATGGCTAAGATAGGTTTTGGGTAAACCTGTATCATGTTCGTTAGCATGTTAATAAGTTGTTATTTTTATTCAAGTGTGGAAACGACAATGGGTTCTTTATACAATAAATGCCATAACAAATTTTAATGGTAGCTGTTGTTAACACATTTCATTGTGTGTGTGCGGCCCTCAACAGCTCACCAAAACTTAAGTGGCCCACCAGCCCAAATAATTGCCTACCCCTGTTCTACAGCAACTCCACTTTCCCGCCCTATCCCCATATCCTTGATTCCCTGAGTGACCAACAATCTATCGATCTCAGTCTTGAATATACTCATCGACTGGATTCCCAAAGCAACTAAAAATCTAAAATATCAACAGAAAATGCTGGAAACACACAGCAGGTTCACAGCAGCATCTGCAAAGGGAAAATAAAGAATCCCTGACTAAAGGTTTCTTCCTGAAGCAATAACCTTTTCAGATTAATTTCCAATCATGAAATGATACAGCACGGAAAGAGGCCATTCGGCCCATCGTGTCTGTGCCAGCTTTTTCAATCAGCTATTCACTAGTCCCATTCCCCTGCTCTTTCCCCATAGCCCTGCAATTTTTTTCCCTTCAAATATTCATCCAATTCCCTTTTGAAAGTTACTATTGAATCTGCTTCCACCACCCTTTCAGGCAGTGCATTCCAGATCACAACAACTTGCTGCATAAAAAAATGTTTCCTCATAAGAACATAAGAAATAGGTGCAGGAATAGGCCATTCGGTCCCTTGAGCCTGCTCCGCCATTCAATAAGATCATGGCTAATCTTCTACCTCAACTCCACTTTCCTGCACTATCCCCATTTCCCTTGATTCCCTTAATATCCAAAAATTTATCGATCTCTGTCTTGAATATACTCAATGACTGAGCCTCCACAGCCCTTTGGGGCAGAGAATTCCAAAGATTCACCGCCCTCTGAGTGAAGAAATCTCTCCTCATCTCAGTCCTAAATTGTTGACCCTGTATCCTGAGACTATGACCCCTAGTTTCAGACTCTCCAGCCAGGGTAAAAACAGCCTCTCAGCATCTACTCTGTCCAGCCCTCTTAGAATTTTATACATTTCAATGAAATCACCTCTCATTCTTCTAAACTCCAGAGAATACTCAATCTCTCCTCATAACAGCCCTCTCATCCCAGGAATCAATCTAGTGAACCTTTGTTGCACCCCCTCTGGAATCAATTGGCAGGCCGGAAATGGCCCCCAGGTCGTATTTTGCCCAACACTGATGTAGGCCATCGGATCCAGGAGATTTACCGGCTTTAAGTCCCATTAATTTCTCCTGTACTTTTTCTTTACCAATATTAATCACATTGACCCAGATTTTGTGGTGGGTATGACGATGTACTCAGAGTATGCCATCACACTGCCTTTGAAATATACCGCAAATTTGGGATTTCCTGCGCTAAATCCTGAACTTGCAATCCGTCAAGGTACGACTTGACAGATGATCCGCACTGCCTTGGAAATCCCAATTGCTGGCGCAGAGTTGGGCTATCTGCCCATCAACTGTCCAGCAATTACAGACATTTTTCTTACAGTTAGTGAAAGCAGGCGCAGGAGCCGGTTTCACATCTTAAAAGAAGCTCTCTGTATGAACATATTAGCATCGAGAGGGAGGAGGTACTAGCGGTTTTAGCAGGCTTAAAAGTGGATAAATCCCCAGGCCCGGACAAGATGTATCCCAGGCTACTATGTGAGGCAAAGGAGGAGATTGCAGGGGCTCTGACACAAATTTTCAGAACCTCTCTGGCCACAGGGGATGTGCCAGAGGACTGGAGAACAGCTAAGGTAGTACCATTATTCAAGAAGGGTAGTAGGGATAAACCAGGGAATTACAGGCCAGTGAGCCTAACATCAGTGGTAGGGAAATTATTGGAAAAAATTCTGAGGGACAGAATTGGTCTCCACTTGGAGAGGCAGGGATTAATTAGGGATAGCCTGCATGGCTTTGTCAAGGGAAGATCATGTCTGACCAATTTGATTGAATTTTTCGAGAGGGTGACTAGGTGTGTGGATGAGGGTCGTGCAGTGGATGTGGTTTACATGGATTTCAGTAAGGCTTTTGATAAAGTCCCGCATAGGAGACTGGTCAGGAAGGTAAGAGCCCATGGGATCCAGGGTGCCTTGGCACATTGGATCCAAAACTGGCTTAGTGGCAGAAGGCAGAGGGTGATGGTGGAAGGTTGTTTTTGTGACTGGAAGCCTGTGTCCAGTGGGGTACCACAGGGATTGGTGCTGGGTCCCTTGCTGTTTGTGGTCTACATTAATGATTTGGATGTGAATGTAAAAGGTATGATCAGTAAGTTCGCAGATGACACGAAAATTGGTGGGGTGGTAAATAGCGAGGCGGGAAGCCTCAGGCTACAGGATGATATAGATGGGTTGGTCAGATGGGCGGAACAGTGGCAAATGGAATTTAACCCTGAAAAGTGTGAGGTGATGCATTTTGGACGGACTAACAAGGCAAGGGAATACACAATGAATGGTAAGACCCTAGGAAAGACAAAGGATCAGAGGGACCTTGGTGTGCATGTACATAGATCTCTGAAGGCAGCGGAACAGGTAGACAAGGTGGTTAAAAAGGCATATGGGATACTTGCCTTCATTAGCCGAGGCATAGAATATAAGAGCAGGGAGGTTATGATGGAGCTGTACAAAACGCTGGTAAGGCCACAGCTGGAGTACTGTGTGCAGTTCTGGTCGCCACACTATAGGAAGGATGTGATTGCTTTGGAGAGGGTGCAGAGGAGATTTACCAGGATGTTACCTGGGCTGGAGCGCTTCAGCTATGAAGAAAGACTGGACAGGCTGGGGTTGTTTTCCTTGGAGCAGAGAAGGCTGAGGGGGGGACCTGATTGAGGTATACAAAATTATGAGGGGCATAGATAGGGTGGATAGAAAGGAACTTTTCCCCTTAGTAGAGGTCTCAATAACAAGGGGGCATAGATTCAAGGTAAGGGGCAGGAGGTTTAGAGGGGATTTGAGGAGGAACTTTTTCACCCAGAGGATGGTTGGAGTCTGGAACTCACTGCCTGAAAGGGTGGTAGAGGCAGGAACCCTCACAACAGTCAAGAACATTTGGATGAGCACTTGAAATGCCATAGCATACAAGGCTACGGACCAAATGCTGGAAAATGGGATTAGATTAGACCGGGCTTGATGGCCGGCGTGGACGCGATGGGCCGAAGGGCCTCTTTCTGTGCTGTATAACTCTATGGTTATGACTCTATGGACATTGTGTACATTTTGGTGGAGGAAACTTTTTTTTGTCGGTCGAGTTTAATTTTAATTACTTGCGAAGTTGAATAAGAAAGTTAAATAAATTGAACATCTATCAGATTTCAGTGACCAATTCAGTCCTTTCAACTCAAAAATGAACATAACAAACAAGATATGTGGTTCACTTTAATAACCTTGATGTGTGCTGCTGCAGATCCTAATTTACAGATCGTTGAGCACCTCTACAGCTTCACACCACACGCATACCCGGCTGGGCTGTTCTCCGTCACTCGCAAGATGCAAACACAATGAGCGGCTTACACAAACACCTTCCCAAATAACCATGCACATGAAAGCATTTACTGACGACAGGAAGGTATCTACGTCTTGTATGGGGCGGAATTCATACTGTTCTTTTCTCTGGGATTATTAAACAAATCAAATATTCCCACCTCCCAAAATAAAGGTAAACCTGATTAGATAATAAAACATATATCTGGGAATGTGGCAACCCTTTGTATACGCTCAGTTCAACGTTTAATGGAGATCGTGTCAGAGGGAGTAAGGCGCCTCTTTATAATTTGAGTTGCAATTATTTTGCAGTTGACTTACCAGTGGAAAAAAACTCTCTGGGTAACATAACTGGTCTGTTCAAAAGTATGACCGTCACCAAATAGATTACTGTCAGAAAATGTGAAGAACAAGATAATCACAGGAATTCGAGCTAGCTAAACATTTATTTCTCTGACTTTTTCATATAAATTATCAACATACTCGACAATAAAACTTTCAAGATGTTACTCCAAAGTAATAAGTAAAGCAGCCTTTAACAGAACGAAAAGCTCAGCGCAGTTAATATAATGCATCTATAACAAGGAACATCAATTTATCTATTACCAGTCTAAATGAGGGCTGAATAATATATTTTAATCCTGAAAATTAGCATTGAATATATGGCTGGGAATCTCTTTCTGAAGTTCAACAACATCACTTGTAGGAGATATAAAACATTGTTAGACCTTTACTGAGTATCAAAAGTTGTATACATAGGAACTAATAAATTGTGAGCTTGGATGAAAAAAAAACAAAATGCTGATATATGAAATAAGTCCAAGTACCAGTTTAATTAAAAGTTTTTAAAATGTAATTTCAATCGAAGAGACTGAAAGAAGTTTCTGTGGGCGCCCCTTAGTTTTGACAGCTTTTGTGGCCGTGCCTTCACTTATTCAGCGCTCCTGGCCTTCCTGATGTCATACACTGTGCAGACCTCTGCAGCACCGAAGAGGAAGCCTCCGTTCCGGGCCTAGAACAAGGTAAATTCGTATTCTTTTCGTAGGTCGGTGGAGTACTCCGTAAATACGCCACTGACTGCAATTTGTGGGCCTTTAAGTTCCTCACTCTCATTAGACCCTTGGTTCCCCACAATTTCTGGTATGTTCTTTGTTTCTTCTACTGTGAAGGCAGACACAAAATATTTGTTTAATATGGAAAGAGTATTTGTGCCCTATCAAGACAAACAGAAGTTCTATTTATCCAGACTTCTCTAGTTTAGTTTGGAGACTCTTACACTTGTTGATGAGTTTCCATGTCAAGCATATAGCTGATGAAAAAAAGTGAGGAAATGTTATTAGTCTATGCTGCTGATGGAGCACCTTGTTCACGGGCAGTGCAAATCAGAGATTTGGATTTACACTGTGAGCAATCTTCTAACCATGAAATGAATGATGTGGAAAATCATAGGCAGCGTGCACCTGAATTTTCGATTTAAAATGCCATCAAGCAAGACTCCCTCTCGGCATTGTGTGTAACATTCATTATGCACAGGCCACAAAATGTCGCCTTTCAATTTATTCCATATGTACCACCTGCCCAAGCCAAACCTCACAGAACCTTACAGCTCCTTCATTGCGTCCCATGCATTCTCAAACTTTGATAGGCCACAAATTCAAGCCGCAACTTACAATAGAAAGCCTTGCACACTGATATTTTCCAAGCGGTTCGCACATCAAACCATGGTAACAGAAACGTGGTCATTTAATGACACCCTGGACGGCATTCAGGTTAGACTTATGGCAATCATTGGCATCTTGTATTTCATTAAATGCAGCAGTGTAGTGGCATTGAGCAGTTGTGTCACGCTATTCGGTGAAAAAGATGAAAATGATGGCTATGCTGGTTCATCTGAGAGCAACCCATTGGGCCAGAATTTGCGGTCGGAGGCGTACCTCTGGAGTACGCCTCCGACCTGAAAAAAAAATCCGCACCTACTGGCTCCCGGGCTTCGGAGACTTCGGGTCCTAGGCCTGCAGGCGTACACCTGCGCAAAGACCCAGGGATCCCAGGGATGCAGGCGGTTTGGAAGTGTCCCTGGGATCACCTGGACCAGGTCCTCCAATCAGAAAGGAGGATTCCTCATAAGCTTATGGGGATTCCATTTACGAACGGAATCCCCATTAGCATGAACCCAATCCACAAATAATTAAATAATTTATACAACTGGGATAAAAATAAATGTTCTCATTTTCCAATTTAAATACAAGTCCCTTCAATTAAGTATTTACAATAAAAATTAAAATTTTTGAAACATAATTTTAATCCAGGCCAAAATTTACATGAACTAATTTTAAATGTTTGTGCGTGGTTTCTTTATTTTTCAATTTTTAATTTAAGATTTATAATGGCCCAGAAATTCCAGAACGGGGCTTGCAGCGCGTGCAAGCCCCGTATTTGCACTTACCCCGCGCTCGTGCCGATCAGCTTCTGGGACGCCTGAACTTGCAGAAATAGAAAGCACATTCCCGGGCAGCGTATGACGTCACGCCGCCCAGGAGTGCAGCCAGCGCGAAGCCAGGAGCGTGCAGTGTAAGTGAGACACGCCCCTTGAAGTCTCAGTTTCACTGGACACGCCCCCAATGTTTCTGTCAAGCTGCTAAGGATTTTTACATGCAAAGCAGCAGTTTAAATAGGTTTTTGGAAGTTTTTTGAAGATTTTGGTAACTTTTATAAACTTTTTAAAATGTTTACATTATTTTGAGTAATCTGAAGTAGTTTTAAAGAGAATTAAAGCAATTTAAAGACTTTTAAAAGCCCTAAAAGAATTTTTTTAATTCCATTTATTTATTTAGCAATGTCGTCGTCATACGTGTCTTCACACTGTTCCCTTTGGGGAACTGTATGAAGTGGTGGAAGGATTTATGGCCATGATTAACGCTCATTCCGTGACCGTAACCATCTTTGAACCAGCCATTAGGGCGGTTAGTCCTATGGCGGGAGGGTTTTACGGGCTACCACAAGCTATACAAGGAGGGGGGGCCACCCACACCCACGGACGCAAATATCCCACTGGATGTCAACCCAGAATTTAGAGCCGGAGCTCCGACTCCACTTGCCGGGACTGTCTGGAGCGGGGTTCGAAACCCTACCCTGATCTGGCCCAGCAGCGGGGATCGTACCACTATGACAAAGGCCCAATCCAATTAGCAACGTGAAATGGCAGCATAGGGCTCCAGTCACGGGGAGGGAAAAGGCGCAGGAAACGTATGGGTGTCACCTTTTGTGCGGAGTGGGCCTTTTGCGTAGCAGTAAGCATCCCCGCCGCTGGGCCAGAAGGAGTAGGGTTTTGAACCCCACTCCAGACAGTCCCGGCAAGTGGAGTCGGAGCTCCAACTTTAAATTCTGGGTGGACATCCAGCGGGATACTTGCGTCCGTGGGTGTTTGTGGCCCCCCCCCCTCAGATGGGTTGTGGGAGCCCGTAAAACCCTCCCGCCATAGGACTAACCACCCTAATGGCTGGTTCAAAGATGGTTACGGTCACGGAATGAGCGTTAATCACGGCCATAAATCCTTCCACCACTTCATACAGTTCCCCGAAGGGAACAGTGTGAGGATACATACGATGATGACCTCTTGCGCAATGCACCTCCTTGGACCCTCAGTCGCAGATGCGAGGGGGCAAGTCGTGCAATTGTTAAATTTTTTATTTTATTGACATGTAAAATGTTGGCCCAGTAATTCCCTTCCAAATGCGCTAGTACGGTCGGGGTACTTACGCATCTGGCCGGATGAAATGCCGGTTTTCAGCATGCACAGTGCATGTGGGGAAAACCGGCATTTCCTGTCCTCTGAACGAAGGGGTTCAGAGGCAGAACGCGTGCGACTGCACAGGCAGCGCGTGCGCAGTATAATTCGCCGCTTTCATTAATGCTTTCAGTGAGGTCCAGTCATTACAACTTACACATGAAAAAAGCATGGGTACAGTTGCTCCAGAGGCTGCGGAGGAAGATATTTCTTATCGTGGAGCTTCTGAAAGTATGTATGTCTGTATATATTCCTTTGCGTGTTATGTATATATTCCTTTACTTATGTGTATGAATGTATTATTTAATTATGACTTTCAGAGAAAGTAACTTATTGGAAAATCATAATTAAAAATATACATTCATACACATTAGTAAAGGAATATAAAACATACATACATATACGTAAAGGAATATATGTGGACATACATACATAACTCATTCTCACATTCCATTCACACAGCCACAATTGCTCCTTCTACCTACCGTTCTGAAAACCTGTTTAAAAAAAAAAAATTAAAGTTTAAAACTTACTTAAAATTTCTTAAAATAACTTCCCTCTCTTTCCCAAACCTAAATATTGCATTTCATAAGCTCCTCCATAAAATATATCTCCTTCCCCAGCCAATGAACAACTTTACACTTGCTTTTTTCAAGTGTAAGTTCTAGGGACTTACCCTTACTGAATCCATCAGTGAAATCTACAAAGTTCACTGCGCAAGCGCTGCCTGTGCAGTCGCACGCGCTGTGAATAGACCTCGGGTCTGGAAATGCCGGCATTCCCCGCATGCGCTGTTCCTGCTGAACGCCGGCATTTCCAACGGCCAGATGCGTGAGTAACCCGACCGTACTCACGCTTCTGGCCTGGAATTTCTGGCCCATTAACCCTTGCGCTGGTGAAATCAGTCCCCACGCCTGCTTTTACCAGGCACAAGAGTTTTGTGGGCATTTGCTGGGCAGTAGTTGGGCAAATAGCCCAACTCTGTGCCAGCGAAAGTGATTTTTGAGTCGGTGCGGTAGATCTGTCAAGGCGAACCTTGACAGGTCGCAAGTTTCGGATTTTCGCGTATGCGCAGCGCATGCAGGAACCCGGAACTTGTGGGGCCTTTTACAAGGCTTACACTGTGCACACACCGTCATCGGCACTGCAAAATCCGAGCCATTAGCTGATATTGCAGTGTAATGAGTCACAAGCAGAACAACGGAGGGATGTGCTATCCATACGTTGCAGTTTGCCTGCAGTTGGCTTATTGCAGATGGTAAAGCTCTGCAACGAGCACCCTGCTGACCAACATGAGGCTGAAGCAGTTATCCTCGTTCGCAGCTGAGTGCGTCAAGGCCAGCACATACGGTCTGGGAGCTACTGATCTCCAGCATCCTCCTTTTATCTTGTACCACCCAAACTATGAAATACTGTATTTGAGGCACTTTGAAAACAAACTTATCTTGAGATAAACAACGTTTGTCCCCCCATTTGTTCTGAACTCTATTATATATTAAAAGTGACGAATGGTCTCCAGATTATAAAGATCTTGCAATAGTAGTTGGTGTTGTTAACATGTTACATGACAGATTGAAAACAATGGGGTACCACCTAACATTGTGACGAGCGCACACAGCAGCCTCCGTGATCTCTAGACATTGACTGGAACTTAAATTTCACAGTGAAGATGTCCTAGGGAGCAGTTGAGCAAACAAAAACAAATTCATCATTTTGATCATAACTTGTGAAAATTAATATAGCAGTGTTCTTGAATCATTGAAACACAGGAATAGGAGATGACTATTCATCCCCTCAAGCATGTTTCATCATTCTATTAAATTGTGGCTGATCTGTACCTCAACTCCATTTACCCAACTTTGCTCCATATCCCTTGATACCCTTACCTAACAAATCTATGAATCACAACACTGCACAGCCTTTTGAGAGATTTCCACTACCCTTTGTGTGAAAAAGTGCTTCCTGATTTCATTCCTAAGTGGCCTAGCTCTAATTTTAAGATTATGCTCACTTGTTCTGGATTTTGGAAATCGTTTTTCTGTATCTTCCCTACTGAATCCCGTTATCATTTTATCAAGGGTTAGGGCATTCCAATCTAGATCTTAGGTGGCAATGGGCCGCTCATTTCCCCTTTAACCAAATAAACCACCACAACATCAGCGTGGGAAATATTCTGTGATGGATGTTTAGAGGAGCAGCTTTGGATTTAACCGACTCAAACCCACATGGCTCCTACCTACATATTCAGGTTGAAGAATATTTCTCTCTGCAGAGTGGTGGATCTATGGAGCAGACTCCAAAAAAGTAGGTGCCAATTAACTTCTGACAAAATATCTGTTTGGAAACAAGATTGAAGGTTCGAAAGGATGTTGAGGCAAGAGAGAGTGAGTACAGTGCCTAGAAAAAGAGTGCCCTGCACTATTGGAACTGTACGAAGATTCTGACGACCCAGACATTGCAAACCACTTGCTTGAATTACTTGCTGCTGCTCGTTGGGAAGAGTCAACCTCACAGATGGATTTTACTCGCTTGTGTTGGAAAAGCTGGAGCCTCATTCATCACCTGGGTGCTGCTCAATGTCCATCAGCGCAGACCTGGTCATCTTTGTCAACCAATGCCGATGCCAGTCACTTACTAAAAGTGGCAAGCGTCCCCTGCAACAAAATCTTACCACCGCTTTTGTCAGAACGTCCCAAACAAGGACCCCCACCAGAACTCGACAGTCCTGCATAATATGAAAGCTGGTACTGCAGCCACCTACAGCAATATATACCATGAATTTTTGAGGAACCTTGGTCCACAAGCTTGCAATTGGCCATCACTTTTCTTCACTGCTGTCGTCCTTGAAGGTTGAATTCCAGCAGTATGGTGCCGAGCAAAGAACATTGGCCTACTTAAGCCAGGCAAGGACCCACAGTTAGTAGCGAGCTACCGACCAATCTCTCTCCTGAGTGTTTGCTATAAGATACTCGAGCGACTGGTTTGACAACATATATCTACATTCGTGGATGCTGCGCTGACCTAGACTAAGCTGGCTTCTGCCATTGCTACAGCACTTGTGAGCAAGTACTCAACCTAACAATCTGCATTGAAAATTATCTTTCGAAAACCTTAAGTTTACTATTGTCTTCCTTGATCGAACAGCAGCCTGTTTGGAAAATACATCGAGAGTCCTGCCATATTGGGCCACTTGCTTAGTTAAATTACTGCTACAGGATTGATGTTTCTACACATGGCTGACCACACCAGCTTGTGGAGATACAAAATCAATGCCTTCCTGCAGGGATCAATTCTAGCACCGTACCTTCTTAATCTGTACAGAAACAACCTGCCTGTGACCAGATCGTGGAAATTCATCTATGCCTATGACAGTGCCTTTGCTACTTAAGCTAGCGATTTTTCCACCCTGGTAACCACACTCATTAATGATATGAAATTTATGGTGGACTACTGCCGCAAACAGCAACTTCAACCAAGTACCACAAAGTGAGGGTACAGTAGCATTGTGGTTATGTTACGGGACTAGTAATCCAGAGGCCTGGACGAATGATGCAGAAACACGAGTTCAAATCCCACCACGAGATTTAAAATCGGTTAATTAAATAAATCTGGAATTAAAAAGCTAGTATCAGTAATCATGAAACTACCAGATTGTCCAATTGCACCAAACTGCTACTAAACAGACCTTCACCACACAGACTGCAGCAGTTTAAGAAGGTGGCTCACCACCATCTTCTCAATTAGAGATGTAGATGCCCACATCCCGCAACTTAATTTAAAAAAGTTTGTGAACTCAGTATAATTCTAAATCATCTTGTTTAATTAACTTACAAAAATCACTGAAAACTGCTGAAAAAGTCAAAACCCAAAATAACCTTATCACCAAGCCAGCTGTTCCTCTGGAGTAAATGTTCATCTACTCTCGCATTCTGCTATTCAATATTACGCTCCCATTTGGCCTCGCTAACTGCACACCAAGCTAATGATTACACGACTATGCATTTTGAGTCAGGCATATTGCACCCTATTCCACTCCCATGGTTACCAGTCCTCTGCATCATAGCTCCTTCACAACTTTGTTGTTCAGATGCAGTAGCAAAACTGGTGAATAGACTTCATGGCGAAATCATGTTGCTAATTCACTCTGAGTTGTTCTACCCAATATGGTCAGTCTTTCCTGATTCCTTTGAATTTCCTTACCAACTCACTGGCATGAAGAGTGAACAGCAGATGCTCCTAAAAAATCATCTGATCATCTCTGACCCTACAGACTGTTAACTAGAATTCAATTGGCCACGCCATAGTTAGGCATTTCTCAACTGCTTTCAAATTGGACAGAGATAGTGCACCTCAAATCTTCACCTATGGGGCCTTCGTGACGATGAAAAATGTCCTTGCGGACAAATATAAACTAATTAAACTACCTGGTGGCCTATTCGCTTTGCTTTAGGACTTGTAAGGAATATATCATTATTAAAATGTACCAACATTGATTATGCTGTTGTATGCTCCATTATGTTGTATAGTCTTCTAAAGAATATCACTCTCCATGCACCAGTTTTAATGAAGTCTGCCATAAAGCAAGTCATCTGTCCAAGCATTAAAATAAATTTGCCTTTCAATTTTTATTATAAATTGAAACAGGTGATATTTTACAAGCAGTGCTTAGTTCAGGCATTTGGTGCAACACACTGACAAGCATTATCAATTAGTTTGTAGTAGCTAATGCTTTTAAACATGTTCTTGGATTGTCTGCATCAAACCATCTTTCTTTCTTCAGCTGTCTATCTCCTGAACTGCTGCTTCATATCTCTGCCTGCCTCTGCAATTGTTAACAAGTTTCTAAAAATAATTGTTTCCTCTAGTAGAAGGTCCCAGTGAATCCCGTCTGTGTAGGAAGTAGCTTTAATCCCTTAAATTTCTCTACTGGACGCCAATTCATATATTGCCACTTTTTCAGCTCTGTAGATATTGCCGTTATCTGCAAGAGTATTTTTGTGATATGCAAAGAGTACAATCGGTCAACATTAAAAATTCTATTGTGGGATTTTATTGGTCAGTTTTTTAATTATTTGCAGTGTGTTAAAAAAGAAAGAATATTTTTTTCTGGCAAAGTTTTCTCCTCTTTTCCTGAAGGCATTGACTCCTCGCTGGGTTATGGTTCCATGAGCTTTGGGCAGTCTTCATTACCTCCCCACATGCCCACTATTTACCTACAAATCCCAGACAGGGTATCCAACTGCACTGGGCTGCGTAACCAAGCCCAATTCTTCCCTCGCCCAGCATTCATGTACTTTTAGCGAGGGTTGGTGGACAGAAATCTGGAGTGGAAACTCTGGCCTATTTTTCTCTTCCTTGAGTGCTGAGGCCTATTGCAAAACTGATGCTGCTCACCTAATGGTGCTCAGTTAACTGAGCACAGCCAGGGGCTCAAACCTGGGATCTTCCTGATCAGAATCCATCAGCTGTTCCATCTTTAGAAGCTGTGCCATTGGAGAAGCCCGTTTATAAATCACTAAACTGTAGAAGTAATTCATTCCAAAATCTTTAATGTCTAAAAAATACAAAAGTGTGGAGCATGGGTTAAAAAATCTTGTTCATGTAATAAATTTAAAATGCTCAAGCAGGGGAAAAAGCTTGACCTGTACAAGATTCAACGCTGAAAATCTTTAATGCCGCCTACTCTCTTGCACATTACAGCTCTGAAGCCATCAATTAGAGACAAATCCCTTCCATATTACCTTTAATAAGCAATTCCATTTTTATTGCAGGTTTTTTGAAATTTGAGTTTGCTCCTGTGAAGTAAGACATCCTCCATCACTTTCTGCACTCAAAGGAACTTCAGTGACACCAATGCAGGCCTTCAGTGTTTGCACTGTCAAAGTGGATAATTCTGGTTTGAGATTTAATCAAAAGAAATTGTAGGGGTTTTGCAAAATCCCCTATTTCCCTGAAGATTGAAAATATTGGTCCACATCGTGGACGAAGAATTGGGTGATGTGACTTGTCTACAATGTTTTAAAATGTGCCTAGAACTGCAAAAGACTGCACTGAGATGGAAAGAATGTGGACAACACGGGAGTCGAAGAGATCTGTGGAAAATATTCACACACCTTAAGACAGTACTTTTATGAATAAAATTGTTCCCTGGAGTTTGGGCAATCACAAAAGGTTTTAAAATGGCCACAGAAAGCATTGGCCAAGAAGAATGGGGCTTGAAAAAAAGCAACTCGAGTTGTCTGTGTGAAAAAGTGGGAGGATACAGTGGCAGTCAAAGACCTGCCAATCAAAGTGAGCTTCCCTTCAGAAGCACTTGAAGTTGCTTATTTACTTAAGAGATTAGCCCACTTGAGAATAACCGCAGGACAATCGATTCGAAACTGCTTCTGTTTACACAGCCATTCAAAGCACTCACAGACAATGATAGACTGAAACCATGGAACGGATTTTGATATGTAACAGTTTAAGCAATGAATGGGTTTTTGAATCACCTATTATTGGACAATACGGCAGTTGGATTCCCTTTTGTTTTAGCCCAGGTGAGCTCCGGATGTGGGCGGGAACATTTTGGCCCTACAGTGCAGACACATTAACCCATTCCAACCACTTTGAATTAGCCAATCACAGCGTTTCTTTTGTGTATTGGAACTTTTTGGGCGCATTTTCCAGACAGGCAAACAGCAGGGGGCTCACCAGGTATATAAGATAGCTCCTGAGAAGCTATCGCTCTGTTTTTATTTCCTGGGACCACAGGTGAGCTTCTCTCTCTCTCTCTCTCTCTCTTACTTCACTGGACCACATGTGAGCAGAGTTTCTGACTCCTCAGCAAAGCAACCGGGTGAGGAGTTAGGGGATGGTGAATTAAGGGGATATTGCTAAGATTGTTTAATTAACATTGTAGCCATTTAATCCCTCATTTTTACCGTCTGCATTCCCCCATTTAAGCAATTTTACTGTCATTACTGTGTTCGTGTGGTATAGTTTATAATTTGATGGTAGTTCATTTAGTTAATAAAACTTGATTTTTTTTCTCTCATCCAAACCACGTGTCCGTTTTAATATCATTAATTATAAGTCCTTCAGTGAGAACTGGAAGGTGGGGTAGCGATTCAAAACCGCTGTTTGAAAATTGGTTTATTGGAAATTGGTTTACAGTGTAGCAGCAGGCTACCTGACCAGGTGAATTACCGTAAACCAGGTAAAAGATTGGAATTGGTCAGAGTACAGGCAAAGGCTGCAAGACCAGGTAAATTACCTTAAACCAGTTAAAAGAGGCCCCCCTACAAAATGGCGACCACAGCAAGACTGGAGGCAGTTCTTGATTTGATGAGTGGTTTGGATCTGGAGAAAGTACCAGCTCTTGTTTCTCTCATTTTCAGTATGTGGGTAGCCCTGCGAATTTTAGCGGCAGTGTGTAGGCTGACCTATCGGGGTATAGGTGGCTGGTTTAGGAAGGATGAGATGAGGGAGCAGGAGGAGGTTAAGGAGGCCAAGAATTGGGAGTCCCAGTTTGAAAAATGCCAGGCATTTATAGAGCGCCTGGTGCAGGAAGTCACTGAGGCCAGAGATAGCGAGATGAGACTGCAGGAAGAGAATGCCCGCCTCATCTCAGAAGTAAAAGAGCAGGAGGAAAGGTTTAGGGAAGTAAAGGCAGCCTATAAGCTGGCCTGCGTCCAAAGGTTTAGTGAAGCAGATCATGGCCCCTGTAGGGCAGAGAAAGAAAGCCTTAACATGGCTTTAAAAGCAAGGGGGATGATTTGCACGATCAGCCCGAAGGCAGGTCAGCCGGATTTTACTGGCAGCCCAAGTGAAAACATCCCACAGGCAGCACCCAGAACGGGGCTGGATAGGGAATTAGAGATCCCAAGACTGCAGCCCACAGCCCCAAGTCTCCAGGGGCTCTGGCGGCAAGACAGGGTGGACAATGGGGTGGTAGGAGAATGCCAGCAGGTCCCGCTAGGCAGGCGGGGACCAGAACCAGTATACCCCCTCAGACAACGAAGGTACGGTCAGCCCATGAACAATAATGACCCAGGGGCTGTTCAGAATACCTATCTGGTCCCTTATGATACCCCACAGCTCAGGGGTATGGTGAAACATATTCCCATGCTCTCTGAAAAGGGAGACCCCCTCACTGCGCTTCCAACAAGTAGACCAGGCAGCCGGTGTTAACGGCTGTGATGATGAAGAGAAAGCCAGAATGTTGCTTTTCTCTGTGGATAGCAAGCTCTATCAGACCCTTTCAGATGAGGCCAAGAGAGGAGAGAAGGGTTTTGAGGACCTGAAGGAGGAAATACTGGAAGCCATGGGTGCGAACGACGGCAATCCGTTTGATCGCGTTGGGAGAACCCTGCAGAAGGAAGGGGAGACCCCACAGGCATTTGCAGACAGGCTGTGGCCAGTCTACAATCGTGCCTGTGCAGGGGGATAAGATAGGGCATGACTGAACCAGCGGCAGCAGACCCAATGGCTTCGTTGCCTGGTGTCCAATTGCCTGCCCCAAATAAAGGTAAAAGCTGATACCTGGTTTGACTCCCGAGACCCCCTAGCAACCGAAGAGACTGTAATCCGGCAGCTCACGGTAGCATTTAGGAACAGGAGGAATAGTGAGAGCCCCCAGCAAAAGGGTAAAGTCCACGAGGTTAAACCTGGGGGCTCCATATCAGAAAGAGTGGCACCAGGAGGGGAGCTATCCCTCCCAGAACAAGGTCACTTGTTACAAGTGCGGGGAGGAGGGCCACTGGTGCAGGGATTGTAAAAGGCCTGGGAGAGATGATACAGCCAGGAACCCCGCAGCCTCAACTCAGAAGGCAGAGACAGACACAATTGAGTCTGTCCTGGAGAAGTTAAAATCTCTCATGAGGGCTAATCAGGGAAAGGGAGCAGCCATCAGTGGTGCTGCAGCCCCCTCGCCCACCTCTGCCTCCCCACAAGGACCGGAAAGAAAGGGGTTTAAAGTCAACCCCAACCAGGCAGCTGGGAGTGAGGCTGAGAATAGGAATCCTCAGCCCACAGTAGGTACAAGTTCACAGGCAAATGCTGTGGCTTGTGTGGGGGGAGGAGCCATTCCTGGGCAGAGTAAGCTGTTTAAGCCAGGGAACAGGGAAGGAGAGTTCTGGGACCCCTGTAGAGCAGGTCCAGTAGCAGAAATCCGGGACAAGGGAGGCACAAAGGGGATAGTTTTGGCCCCAGACCAAAGGCAGGTCCAAGTCCAAAATTCCCCATTTAAAGCCACCCAGGTAAGAGGACATGAGTTTGCCCACCAGACAAGTTCAAGTTCACAGCCTGTAAAGACAGGCACTGTGGCTTGTTCCCAGGGAAAAGTTGTCCAGCCCATAAATTGGGACACTTCCCTACCCTAGTGGGACCCTAGTTTTGCCCAAAGTTTAAATTCGAAATGGTTGGGTGGCTTAGGAACAGAGAAACAGCAGCCTGGGATCAGAAATCTACAGGCTGCTGCCACTCCATCCACTGAAACTGCTCGCGCAGGCGCGGTTCCCCAGCCCGTACCCCCAGCGGACCTTCCTCAGTTTTCCCGCACAAGCGCAGTCGCGCGCCTGAGGGGAGAGTTTTGCCAAAAGGAGGTTCGCGCAGGCGCAGCCGCGCGCCCGAGAGGAGAGGTTTCTCAACACCGGGTTCGCGCAGGCACAGCGCGAACCTGGAACCCCCAGCGGCTCTTGCTCACAGTGAGGCCGAGCGCACAGGCGCAGTCGGCCATTTAAAGATCCCTGCTGCTCAGTTTTTACGCGCAGGCGCACAGGCCTGCTTGGAAGACCCAGCGGTTCTCCCAACCCTTTTTAAAGTAACCGAACGCAAGCGCAGTTGCCGGCGGGACCCCAGCGGCTCTTTCTAAGCTATCCCGCGCAGGCGCAATCGCCTGTTTGAAGCCAGAGGCTTCACAGCCTCTGCCGGAGAACTCAGGAAAGGAGGTGTGCGCAGGCGCAGTTGCCGGCGGGACCACAGCGGCTCTTCCTCAGCTTTTTCACACAGGCGCACCTGCTTGTTTAACGACAGAGATTTCACAGCCTCTGCCGCGGGACTCAGGGGAGGAGATTTGCGCAGGCGCAGTCGCCTGTTTAAAGGGACCAGCTTCCCAGCCCGCTTCCAGAGTGGTTCCCCCCCTGATGTGGGACCCTAGGGAGGCAGGGAGAGCAATTCCTCTTGCAGGGGAGCTGGTAATGGGTTTTGGACATGGGGGAGAAGGCTCCCAGCCAGCTAGGGCTGCGACCCTGGCTCAGGGTCCGCCAGCCGAAGTTTCCCCCACAGAGACGCCCCTCAGAAGGTCTCAGCGGGCCCGCAAGCCCAAGAAAAGGTGGTCACCAGGGTACCTGCCACAAAGAGCAATCTCCCAAACCGGGGAGAAGCCAAAGGGCAGGGGTCCCCACTCAACAGCCATAAGCTGCGGGGGACCAGAGACAGGAGGCAGTCCAGCTTTGCTGCAGCCAGCAGTAATCTGCGACAGTGCCAGAGATTAGCCTGGCCATCCGGAGACGGGCGGCATTTGTATTATAACTATATGTGTATATAGCGTGCTTTTAAGGTTTGTATTTTAAGTTTAGAATGTTTCAAATGTTTTGAGTTAAAGTTTAAGTTTATAAGTGTGCCAAATTTTGGTCCGAGGTCGAGGGACCCGACCATGTCTCCACCTAAGGCAGCAGGTCCTTTTAAGTTTTGCAGGAGAGTGGAAGATGAAGCAGCCCTGTTTGCCCAGCCCGAGCTGGGCATCGAATGAAGATATAGATACAGAATGTTGGGGATCACCTCGCCTCCGGACGAATCCAGAGGGAATCCCCGCCGCGACCTTCGGGAGAAACTGGACAGGGTCCGGAGGAACTTGCCTACTCCTCCTACGCGGAAGAGATGGCCCCAGCTGGGTGGGGCACGGCCCCCAACCCAGCACTATCCTGACCGAAGTTCACTTGCGGGAGACCTCGCTGTTGAAGGGTCATGGTGGGGAAGTGCGGGCGCCTTGCCACAAAGGGACATGTTCCCCGGGGGTGGGTGGTGATGGCCCGGGAAAGATTGTAAAGGGAGGGGGAGGCCCGAGAGTCGCGTGGGTGCGGTCGGGGGAGGGAGGAACTCACCCGGGGGCCCACGGGCAAAGAGGGTAAGTGTGGCTGGGAAGGAGGAGTGGGTGGCCGGATCTGGGATCCAAGTTTCAGTGTGGGGCCAGTGAGAGCCGCCACACAGGCACCCATCATTTTCTGCAGCCAGTCGAGGGAAGACGGGAGGGGGAGGGACTGGGAGTCACGATCCCATACTCCCCAGTCTCGGTCTGTGCCAAGGTAATTTTAAACATGAGGGGTACCCCGCCTCCACAAAGGGACAAGGGAAAGGTTTGGGGCTGGCAGAGCAGGCTGATCTGTAAATCCATTCTGTCTGTTTTAAAGTTTAAGATGATCAAAGGGGGGTGAAAGGTACATTTACTGCCCGGGTGGGAGGAGCAATTACCCACTCGAATTTCGCGACCCATCATTGGCACGTGATGGTCGGGGTTTGTTTATGCATGTTGTAGTGTATGTGCCTTTAAGAGCCCCAGGTGTGCTGTGGTGCCGGTGATTACCACTCGGGCTATATAAGCCTGTGTATTGTGTATATCCGTTAGAACCCCCCCCCAGACTTTGCTTAGTAAATACCTATGAACCAACTCCTGTCTTCAGTGTCTTTATCAACACACGGACACTACAGTGGCGACGAAGTGGAAACGGGCTTACCTGCAATTCGGCAGCACCTCAAGGACATCGATTCCTCGGGCGTCCTGAAGACTCAAGGAAGTGAGAGAAGCTGTGGTTTCACCAGCTGGCCAAGCTGGTGGCAGGTACTGCGCTAATCCTTCCTGGGCGTCAGGCTGGGGCTCCAGCGGCTGGCTCTACAGCTGAGACAGGCAGCGAAATCGGAGGCAAGCAATAACGGACTGGGAGGGAGCACTCGGGAGACAGCCGGCACGGCAAGCAGGTCAGCGTTCAGACCTGGAGAGAAACTCCGGCGGGAACGAGTCTCCAACAATAAATTAAAAAATAAAACAAACGGAAACCGCAGTAAACAGCGTTGTCATCGGCAGCAGCGGCGGGAAAGCGCGGGAAGCACCATATCTTTTCTACAGAAAAGAAAGAAAAGCGCGGGAAGCGCCATATCTTTTCTAAGATGTCTAATTTTGGCAATATTGATGTTTTTGATAACGAGATAGAGGATTGGACAACATATGTGGAAAAAGTGGAGGTATATTGCACCGCAAATGGAATAGAAGATGAAAAAAAAGCTTCAGTACTTCTGGATCTAATGGGCGCAAAGACATACAAGCTGTTACGAAACTTAATCACTCCAGCCGAACCGATGGACAAGAATTTTAAGGAGATTGTTGATACCCTACACTGCCAATTCGAGGCAGGACTGGCAGATTCTCTGCGAGACAAATTCGTCTGCGATCCCCTAAGTGTAGAAACACAAAAAAAGCTATCTTCTGAGAAAAATTTAACACTGGACAAGGCTTTCAGTGCAATAGGAGCTGCACAGATACAGCAAAGGCCACAGGACTTCGGCACCCATGAAATGACACGGGGTTTCGAGAGATGTTATCGCTGCGGCAGATCCACCCATGACCAGAGGGACTGCTGGTTCAAGGAAAAAGCATGCAGGCGATGCGGAAAGATGGGACACATTACACGTGTGTGCCGATCTGAAAACAAAAAATCCACTAACAGGAAAAGAATCAATAAGGAAAAGCACAGAAAGGTACAAATGATGACGGACAGTAGCTCCGAAGACCAGAAGAGCGATAGCGACTCCGGGAACAAGAGACTAAGCTCTCTCAAATTACATAATGTAATTGCCAAAGAAGATTACCAGACCATTTGGGTTACCCTCACAATAGCAGGGTCCCCAGTTAAAATGGAGCTAGATACAGGATCAGCTCTGACCGTCATAAATCGACGGGATTACGAGCGGCTATTTCCGCATATACCTTTAAAAGACACATCCATTACCTTGAAAACATATACGGGGCAGAAAGTATACCCCAAAGGAAAAATAAGGGAGCCTGTTGTATACAACGGCAAGGAAATACAGAAGTTGTATTTATACGTTCTACAAGATGGTGGTCCACTGCTGTTGGGTCATGAATGGATCAGAAAAATACGTTTAGACTGGCACTCCATTCAGGCACTGACGGTGACCAGTAAGGAAAAAAAATGATGATGACGTCATACCTGAACGATTAAAAGACATCTTGGCCAATGCCAAAGAAGTGTTTCAAGAGAAACTAGGAACCTTGAAAGGCATCACCGCCTCAATAAAAGTGGAAGATGCAGCAATTCCCAAGTTTTTTAAGGCAAGACCGGTGCCATACGCAATTCGTCCAGCAGTCGAGGCAGAGCTGGAGAATTTGGAAAAGGCAGGCGTATTATCTAAAATAGATTGGAGCAAGTGGGCAACACCCATCGTCCCAGTCATGAAGAAAGCATTGAAGAATGATAAATCTGAAGAACAGAGAAAAATTCGCATCTGTGGAGACTTCAAGGTGACTGTAAACCCGGTCCTTCACACGGTACAGTATCCTCTTCCGAGGATAGAAGATATTTTCGCCTCACTATCCAGAGGGAAACGTTTCACCAAAATTGACTTGGCACAGGCATATCTACAGATGGAGGTTGAAGAGGCCTCTAAAAATATCTCACGATAAATACACACAAAGGTCTGTACCAGTACAATCAACTGGTTTTCGGAGTAGCATCCGCTCCAGCTATCTGGCAAAGAGCTATGGAGCAAGTCCTCCAAGGGATTCCGGGGACTCAATGCTACCTAGACGACATCCTTGTAACAGGAGAAAACGACAACGAGCACCTTGCCAATTTAGAGCAGGTGCTCACTAGGCTGAGAGAACGGGGCCTACGAGCAAATCGCCCCAAGTGCGAATTTTTCCGAAATCAAATATCATACTGTGGCCACATAATAAATAAGGAAGGGTTGCATAAGTCACCTGAAAAAATTGAGGCGGTCATAAAAGCCCCAACACCTGAAAATGTTTCACAATTAAGGTCGTTCCTGGGATTAATAAATTACTATCATAAATTTTTACCGAACTTATCAACTCTTCTACACCCTCTTAATGAACTGCTACAAACAGGAGTAATTTGGAAATGGAACGAAGACTGCAAAAGTGCCTTCCATAAATGCAAAGACTTAATCACATCCAAAGAAGTTTTGGCTCATTACAACCCATCACTGCCAATCAGACTGGCGTGCGATGCATCCCCTTACGGCATAGGAGCAGTATTATCGCATAAATTCCCTGATGGCTCGGAACGGCCAATAGCTTTTGCGTCACGCTCATTGAACTCAGCTGAGCGTAACTATGCCCAAATCGACAGGGAAGCACTCAGCCTGGTATGGGGAGTAAAGAAATTCAACCATTACCTACACGGACAAAAATTTACCTTGTTGACTGACCATCAACCCCTCATCTCCATATTCAACCCTAAAAAGGGTGTTCCCATTGTTAAGTCTGTGTGTTATAGTGAGAATTACTACACAGACCACAAGAGTAAATTCAACAGGTCTTTACTGGTTGGAGGTCAGGACTATACTGAATACAATATTATTACACTGTGCTTATATACCGGTGTGGTCACCACCGGTATTACGTATACAGCAGCCAAAGAAAGTAGTACCTTTCTTAAGGTGGACCAGGCTTAAGTTCTCTTAAGGTGGAACAGGTTACATACACCACAATCCTCCCTTTTTAGCTTAACAGTCATATCCCCAAATAAACATAACATATATACATATATAACTTCAGGTATAACAGTTCAAAGGTTCAGTCTCTCAGGAGGCTTTCTGATTCGGCTTGGATAACGCCTTTCAGTGGTCTCTGATTCTTGTTGTTGAGGTGCCTCCTCTAGTTGGTTGCCAATGTATTGGGTGTCATCATCATCAAGTACATTCTCGGCCGAGGTAGATGCTTCAGGTTCATGAACGTCTTCCACAGCTGTCTCTGTCACAACCATGGGCTCGACCCTTGCTCTCGACTCTACCAGTTGATCCGCATGACGCCTTATCACATTATGACCAATATCTACGGTGTACATCAGAGGTCCTTGTCTGGCCCGGATTGTTCTGGACTGCCATTTTTCGTTTCCATAGCCCCTTGCCATCACTGGTTGTCCTACGTCGAAAGTTCGAGTGGTCTTGCTGTTAATATGCCGAAACTGTTTGTTTTCCACTTCCCTCCGCACATTTGGTTTTAACAAGTCCAACTTGGACCGCAACCTCCTGTTATAAAACATCATAGCAGGACTTTGGTTAGTCACGGCATGATCGGCGTTTCTATATGACATCAGGAACTTATCGACCTTGTGTTGCAGCGGAATCTGATCATTCATGGCCTTAATAGCCTTTTTGAATGTCTGGACAAATCTTTCAGCCAACCCGTTTGTCGCCGGATGATATGGGGCAGAGGTATAATGTTTAACTCCATTCTTCTTTAAGAATTGTTGGAATTCTTCCGATACAAACTGTGGTCCGTTGTCCGAACAGATCTGTTCTGGCAATCCGTTCCTTGCGAATATTGTTCTTAACACCGCAATTGTCTTTTCTGAAGTAGTGGTATTCATCTTGATGACTTCTGGCCATTTGGAATGTGCGTCCACCGCGATTAGGAACATGGAGTCCATGAATGGACCAGCAAAGTCAATGTGTACGCGTTGCCATGGGGCTGAAGGCCATTCCCATGGGTGTAGCGGTGCTATCGGAGGTGCATTTTGCACTTTTTGACACCCAGTGCAGCTTTTCGTTAACTCCTCAATCTGTTGGTCAATACCCGGCCACCATACGTAAGCCCTAGCAAGACTTTTCATTTTAACTCCCCCCAGATGACCTTCATGTAGTTCTTTTAAAACTCTTTCCCTTAACTTGGGAGGAATAATCACTCTTGTCCCGTATATCAAAGTACCATGGCAGACGGACAGCTGGTCTCGCCTTGCCGAGAATGCCGGTAACAGAGGATCACCCCGTGTTGGCCATCCTTTCACTGTCACCTCATAGACTCTGGACAGTGTCGGGTCGTTCCTCGTTTCTCTTTCAATACTTGCATTGGTGACAGGTAAACACTCGATAATGGTCGAATGAAATAACTCAACAGGGTCAACTTTCATTGTGTCTTCATCTTCAGGTAGTGGCAGGCGCGACAGGCCATCAGCATTGCCATGCTGTTTCGTACCTTTGAATTCTATCTGATATTGATGTGCCCCTAAGAAAAGAGACCATCTCTGGAGACGCTGTGCTGTCATCACCGAAACACCCTTCTTAGGGTTAAAAATGGACACCAACGGTTGATGGTCCGTCAGAAGTGTGAATTTTTGGCCCTGTAGGTAATGATTAAACTTCTTCACTCCCCATACAAGGCTAAGGGCCTCCCTATCGATCTGCGCATAGTTGCGCTCAGCGGAGGTCAATGATCTGGATGCAAACGCGACTGGCCTTTCCGTGCCATTTGGCAATTTATGTGAGAGTACTGCCCCAATACCATATGGAGAAGCATCACAAGCCAACCGAATAGGCAGTGTCGGGTTGAAGTGAGCCAACACTTCCTCTGAGGTGATCAATTCTTTGCTTTTGCGAAATGCCTTCTTACAGTTTTCGCCCCAGTCCCATGGTACCCCTTTCTGTAAAAGAGCGTTCAACGGATGCAGTACCGTGGATAGATTTGGCAGAAATTTATGGTAATAGTTAATTAATCCTAGAAACGACCTCAACTGAGAGACATTCTCCGGAGCGGGAGCCTTTACAACTGCCTCTATCTTGTCAGGAGACTTATGAAGCCCCTCCCGGTCAATGACATGACCACAGTACGAGATCCGCTTTTGGAAGAACTCACATTTCTGCCGATTTACTCTAAGTCCATACTCTTTCAGTCTGTTGAGCACCAGTCCCAAGTTAGCGAGATGTTGTTCATCACCATCACCTGTGATCAGAATGTCACCCAGGTAACATTGTGTGCCTGGAATTCCCTGTAATACCTGCTCCATGGCCCTCTGCCAAATTGCTGGAGCCGATGCCACTCCAAAAACCAGCCTATTGTACCGGTACAACCCTCGATGCGTGTTGACCGTGAGGTATTGGCGTGACTCTTCTTCAACCTCCAGCTGCAAGTACGCCTGCGCCAGGTCTATCTTGGTGAAGTGTTTCCCGCCAGACAGTGAAGCGAAAATATCCTCAATCCGTGGAAGCGGATACTGCACCGTGTGAAGCACCAGATTAACGGTGATTCTGAAATCTCCACAGATGCGAACGTTCCCTGGATCTCCTGGCTTATTGTTCGCAGGACGTTTCATAACGGGAACAATGGGCGTAGCCCACTCACTCCAATCTACTTTAGACAGTATACCTGAACGTTCTAGTGCTTCCAGCTCCGCTTCAACTGCAGGTCGTATTGCATAGGGTACCGGTCTGGCTTTAAAAAATTTTGGTTGTGCATGTTCATCAATCTTGATGTTTGCCGTAATTCCTCTCAGTGTTCCCAGTCCCGGCTGGAACACCTCTTTAGCCTCATCCAATATTCTAGACAATCGTTTAGGTTTGACAGCTGTTTCCCCGGAATCTACCGTTAGTGCTTTCAAGGAGTGCCAGTCCATATTCATTTTCCTAATCCACTCCCGTCCTAGTAGTGGTGGACCTCCTTCAGGTAGCACATATAAGTCCATTACTTGGCTTCCTTCGCCCTTGTGGACCACTTCTACCTCTATTTTTCCGATGGGGTACACTCTTTGCCCCGTGTACGTTTTCAATATAATCTCCGTATCCTGTAAGGGAATATGTTGGAATAACTGTGATAAAAATGATAACTTCTGGGAAGTTATGTCATCACTTCCTGTGAACTATGAACTGTGTACATACCTCACTTCCTTTCATGTCACTTCCTGTTGGACTGGTATAAATACTGGTCTGTTCAGTATTGTAAGAGGCTTCTACCAGAGGCATGGTAAAGACCTCTCTTGTGTATAGTGTGTTTCTAAGTTACTTAAAGCTTACTTTAAAGTTACTTGATGGTAAGTCTCCTTTTTCTTACATCAATTTAAGTAACTTAGTATTTACACTGACAAATACTAGACCTTCAGACAAACTCGGAAGTTAAGGATCCAGGGAACCACCCATCATGGAGAAAATCCTTAGACCTATTCGTCTGGACTTGGACCCGAATACACCAGCAGCTGGCAGGGTATGGAAGCATTGGTATCGTACTTTTGAGAATTTTCTGGATGAATGTAAAGCGGATGCTCCTGCTAAATTGAAGATACTTGTCAATTATGTGACCCCAAAAGTGTTCGAATATGTTGATGACTGGGATAATTATGAAGAGGTGATTCGGGCACTTAAGAAACTGTATGCGAAGACCCCAAATGAGGTCTATGCTAGACATCTACTGGCCACAGCCCGACAAGGGCCAGGGGAATCAATTGACAAATTCCTGCAAGAACTTCGCAGGCTCAGCGTAGATTGTAACTTTCAGGCAGCCTCAGCTGAGCTATACCGCCAAGAAATGATTCGTGATGCTTTCATCTGCGGGATTGCCTCTCCATTTATATGCCAGCGTCTACTAGAAAGTAAAACACTTGAGCTACAAAAAGCTTTTGACCTAGCTTGTTCACTGGATTTGGCAAAGAGAAATGCAGACCTCTATCAGCTGCCCAGATCTCGATCTGCTGCTGTAGCTGCAACCAGACAATTCAAGCGGTCTCAGGTGAACCCTATCATGGGGGAATCTAATTCTGATAATTCTGATGAAGAAGAGGAGGACGACCCCACTTTAGCAGCCTCTTGGCAATCTAGGAAGGAATGCTTCTTTTGTGGAGATGCTTTTCACCCTAGGAAAACCTGCCCTGCTCGCAATGCAATCTGCAGTTATTGCGGGAAAAAAGGACACTTTGCTAAAGTTTGCCTATCAAGGGCCTCTACGAGGGCCAATCCAGCTAAGGCCTACCGAACTGCCCCAATTAGGGCCTATCAAGATGCTCCAGCTAGGACCTATCAAGCTTCCTCTCGAGCTCTCTCCCGAAGAAGCACACCGAGAGTTTTAGCCACTCTCTGTGCAACGACACCAATTACAGCTGCTTGCCCACAGAACCTGTCTCAGGCAGCCACAAAAATTTCAATTAAAGGGCATACCTTAGATGCCTTAATTGACTCAGGAAGTACTGATAGTTTCATTAAGGAACAGATTGTTGCAAAATTGAAACTACATGTCTTCCCATCGGACCAGGCAATTGCGATGGCCCAGTCATCACTTAATACCAGAATCTCCGGCTTTTGTGTTGTTGATATGACACTTCATGGTCGTATGTATCCCTCCACCCGACTTTTGGTGCTCAAAGACTTATGTAGTGATCTCCTCTTAGGGCTGGACTTCCAAAAACAGCATAAGAAACTCACCATTGAGTTTGGTGGATCCAAACCCGGACTTACTATTTCTAATATACCATCTAAATTACCATTTTGTGCATTATCAGCAGCTTCACTTGATGAACCCTCATTACTGGCCAGTATTCCGCCTCAATGCCAACCGATAATAACGAAATCGCGGCGCTTTAATCAGGAAGACCAATCTTTTATTGCGGCTGAAATCTCTCGACTTCTAGCAGAGGATATCATTGAACCATGTTCGTCACCCTGGCGGGCTCAAGTCGTCATTGTCAAGAACCCTCTAAAACCTCACAAACAGCGACTATGCATCGATTATTCGCAAACCATCAATCAATATACCGACTTGGACGCCTACCCATTGCCACGCATTGATGATATGGTTAATAAACTGGCCGAATACAAAGTGTTCTCAACTTACGATTTAAAAAGTGCCTATCATCAGTTACCCTTGAAGGTCTCAGATAAGCAGTACACAGCCTTTGAGGCTAATGGACGGCTGTACCAATTTCGTCGCCTCCCATTCGGGGTTACTAATGGAGTGGCTGTCTTTCAACGGGCAATGGATGGCCTGGTTAAGCAGGAAAACCTAAGGGACACTTTTCCCTATCTTGATAACATTACCATTGCAGGTCACGATCAACAGGAACACGACTCCAACCTCCAAAAATTTCGGGATGCCCTCCATCGCCGTAATTTGACCCTGAATGAATCCAAATCTGTTGAGTCGCAACCGACCATCAACATCCTTGGCTACTGCGTAGGCAATGGTATCATTAAGCCAGACCCAGAAAGACTTCGCCCGCTCCAAGAGCTCCCATCACCTAAGAATCCGGCTTCTTTACGTCGGGCTCTCGGTCTGTTTGCATACTACGCTAAATGGATTCCTCATTTTTCGGACAAAATCCAACCCTTGCTGCATGCTAGATCATTTCCACTGGGAACAGCGGCTGTTGCAGCCTTTAACCTTCTCAAAAAACAGTTGGAGAAAGCGGCTCTTCACTCCATTGATGAGAATCTCCCTTTCGTGGTTGAATGTGATGCCTCGGAGGTGGCGATCTCGGCTACTCTGAATCAGGAAGGTCGTCCTGTAGCATTTATGTCCAGGACCTTACAAGGTGCCGAGCTACATTATCCTCCGGTTGAGAAAGAAGCCACAGCCATCATAGAGGCAGTACGGAAGTGGAACCATTTTCTAGCTCGCCAGCACTTTACATTGATCACGGACCAATGATCAGTCGCCTTCATGCTCGATAATCAAAAACGAACCAAAATTAAGAATAATAAAATACAACTTTGGAGGATGGAACTGGCCTCTTTTGGTTATACCATTCTCTATCGGCCTGGCAAGGAGAATGTGGCCCCGGACACCCTCACACGGGCATTCTGCTCCACTATGTCATCCTCCACTCTCATGGATGTCCACAATGGTTTGTGTCATCCTGGCGTTACGCGCATGCTACATTTCGTACGATCACGGAATCTCCCTTTTTCCACTGGAGATGTAAAGAAAATATGCTCAGAATGCCGGCTTTGTGCGGAATTAAAACCTCAGTTCTTCCGCCCCTCAGATGGTATACTCATACATGCAACCCAACCGATGCAACGACTTAGCATCGATTTTAAGGGCCCAGTGCCCTCTTCAACTCGGAACACATATTTGCTCACCATGATCGACGAATATTCACGTTTTCCGTTTGCCTTCCCCTGCGCCAATATGCTGGCGTCCACAGTAATCTGCTGCCTTGAGCAGGTATTTTCTCTCTGTGGCATGCCGGCTTATATTCACTCAGATCGGGGTCCATCCTTTATGTCGAGGGAACTCAAGGACTACCTCTCAGAACGGGGAATTGCTACAAGCAAAACAACACCATACCATCCCATCGGAAATGGGCAGGTAGAGAGGTATAACGGTATCATCTGGAATTCCGTACGTCTCGCTTTAAGATCTCGGGGCCTACCAGACCAGCAATGGGAAACAGTGCTTCCGGATGCATTGCACTCTATATGGTCCCTGCTTTCTACAGCCACAAATACTACACCTCATGAGCGGTTCTTTGGATTCCAGCGTCGCTCATCTCATGGGACATCACTCCCGTCATGGCTAACTACTCCTGGACCTGTATTACTCCGAAGATACGTTCGGACGTCTAAAAATGACCCTCTTGTAGACGAGGTCGAAGTAACCGATGCCAACCCCACCTATGCAAACATACGATATTCCGACGGCCGAGAATCTACCGTATCATTAAGGGATCTGGCTCCCTGCCCACCAGGACCTAGTGGGACATCGGGTGATGGCATTTCACCAGGAAACTCTTGGGACCTATCGGGTACCCCTCTCCAGGACCCTGATTGGACACCAACTAGCTTGGTGCCGGTAGAACCCCGTGCTCAAGGTTGCGACCCTCCCAGTACCGCGCATGAAAGTACTGATCCGCCACAGACCAGCTCTGCACCTCCCTCTGAACAGAGGCAATCCGACTTTGAACCTATTGGGGCTCGTACTCGAAGCCATGATCTCCCCGACCCTTCACAGGGCAATCCAGGCCACACAGACTCTGACCAATGGCCAACCGCATGTAAGCGGACCAGCGACCCTCTACGACGGGAATCCAAACGGGTGCGACTCTTCCTTGTTCGGCGGCTGCGGACCAAAAGGTAGACCACAGCCTCCTAATCCTGCAGGAGGGAAGAATGTGATAAAAATGATAACTTCTGGGAAGTTATGTCATCACTTCCTGTGAACTATGAACTGTGTACATACCTCACTTCCTTTCATGTCACTTCCTGTTGGACTGGTATAAATACTGGTCTGTTCAGTATTGTAAGAGGCTTCTACCAGAGGCATGGTAAAGACCTCTCTTGTGTATAGTGTGTTTCTAAGTTACTTAAAGCTTACTTTAAAGTTACTTGATGGTAAGTCTCCTTTTTCTTACATCAATAACCTTCTGTAATCTTTCTTATTCATGACCGTCAATGCCGATCCAGTGTCCAATTCCATTTTTACTTGGACTCCTGCTATCTGAAGAGTGACCCAAATTGTCTGGAGGTCTGTATCCTTACCAACGTTGTGTATTCTTAAGCTATCCAGTTCATTACTGCTAGCATCTGAATCTGACTTCTGTTCGGTCAAACTGTTCTTTGTCACCTTGTGTACCTTTGCATATTTTCCTTGCGGTGACTTTTTGTTGCTGGTCTTCTTTCCTGACCGGCATACTTTAGCTATGTGGCCAAGCCTGCCACACGTTCTGCATGCTTGGTTTTTAAACCAACACTGGTTCTGATCGTGCGTTGTCTTTCCACAACGATAACATTTGACAGAACTCAAACCCAATTTGTTTGTACCGAGTTCCGGTGGCCATAGCTGCATTACTGCCGTGCCTCTCGCTGCGGCCTCGTGTACTGCTGCCATAGTGACCGCCTTCTCGAGAGACAGCTCATTCTCCTCGAGCAGTCGCCTTTGTGTATCCTGTTTAAATAAACCACACACAAATCTATCTCGAAGTGCCTCTGTCAGTCCCGTTCCAAACTGACAATATTTTGCTAGCTTACGTAATTCCACCAAATATTCAGCATTGCTTTCATTTTGCAGCTGTCTTCTATCGTAAAATTTAAATCGTTCCGCTAGCATCAGCGGCGTGGGGTTAAGATGATTTTTTAGGACAGTAACAATCTGTTCGAACGTCTTATCCGCCGGTTCATCTGGTGATAACAGGTGTTTCAATTGCCCGTATGTCTTCGCACCCATTAAGTTTAGTAATGTTAGTGCTTTATCTGCATCAGGAATTTTATTTGCCTTACAATAGTTTTGTATGCGTTCTACATACATAGCCCAGTCTTCTATATCACTGTCGAAGGCATTAATGTTCCCATGTTTAGGCATCGTAGCAATTTATTGTATTTTGAATGTTATCCAAGATGGCGGCTTCCCGCTCTTGTCGTCGTCCTCCGCCCACAAAATGGCGGTTTTCCCGCGCTTGGCGGTCTTCACCCGTCCCCCGACGTTGTCTCCGCTTCACCGCGGCTCTCGCGCCTTCAGTTTCCCCAGACGCTGCGCCTTTAGCCCGAATGCGGCCCTTATCTCCAGTCGCAATCGATGTCCCGCGCTGCGCCTCTCGCTCGAAAGCGGCCCGGCCCTTATCTCCGGTCGCGATCGACCTCACCGCCCTTATTCCTCCGTCTTCCCAGCCCCGTCTGTACAGCCAGCGCGGTTGACTTTCTGTCGCGTCGCTGCCCAGCTTACCCACCACGAGGTAGTAGAAGAAGCTGACAGTCGCTGATGGAGGCTTCGAGGTCAGGATGTCTTCTGCACTCCGGTTGCTCGATGCCTGCCGCTCGACGTGTCTTCCAGTAGGTGATGAGGGTGGAAACCTCTCTTTGACGTCCTGTCTGTGGACGAAGTCGCCGTAGAAATTACTGCAGCAGGGTAAGAATCGGACTCGTCGCCACTGTTAAGTCTGTGTGTTATAGTGAGAATTACTACACAGACCACAAGAGTAAATTCAACAGGTCTTTACTGGTTGGAGGTCAGGACTATACTGAATACAATATTATTACACTGTGCTTATATACCGGTGTGGTCACCACCGGTATTACGTATACAGCAGCCAAAGAAAGTAGTACCTTTCTTAAGGTGGACCAGGCTTAAGTTCTCTTAAGGTGGAACAGGTTACATACACCACACCCATTATGACAGCGCAAAGGCTACAGAGGTGGTCCCTTTTTCTAGGGGCACACCAATACAACATAGAATACAGAGGGTCAAAACAGCATGGGAATGCTGACGGTTTATCGCGCCTACCGTTGCCAACGGTAGAAGAGGCACCTACAGTAGACCCAATGGAGATGTTCCACTCTACCATAGTGGAATGTCTACCAGTAACAAATTCTGCCATTGAAAGGGAAACGAGAAATGACCCGACTCTTTCACGGGTCTACGATTTAACAGTGAAGGGATGGCCAGCACATGGCGAACCACTGTTGCCAGCATTCTCGCAAAGAAGAGAACAGCTGTCAGTGTGCCGAGGAACCTTGATGTGTGGATCCAGAGTGGTGATTCCACCCAAACTCCAGGATAAAGTGCTAAAGGAGCTTCACGAGGGGCATCTCGGTGGAGTGAAAATGAAGAACCTAGCCAGGGCGTTTGTATGGTGGCCAGGTATCGATGGAGACATCGAAGAAATGACCAAGAGCTGCCTAGGATGCCAGAAGGTCCAAAATGCTCCACCACAAGCCCCTCTACATCCATTGGAGTGGCCCTCATCTCCCTGGCAAAGGGTACACATTGACTTTGCTGGTCCATTTATGGACTCAATGTTCTTAATCGCAGTTGATGCACACTCCAAGTGGCCGGAGGTAATAAAGATGTCCTCCACCACCATGGAAAAAACCATCACAGTATTAAGGACCATATTTGCCAGGAATGGGCTGCTGGAACAGATCTGTTCTGATAATGGACCGCAATTTGTGTCCGAAGAATTCAGAAAGTTCTTAAAAAACAATGGGGTTAAGCACTACACGTCCGCCCCATACCATCCCGCCACCAATGGATTGGCGGAAAGGTTTGTCCAGACCTTCAAGAAGGCCATAAAGGCCATGGGTAATGAAGACATAAAACTTCAGCACAAGGTGGATAACTTCTTATTCGCATACAGGAATGCAACACATATGGTTACCAACCAAACTCCCGCCATGATGTTCTTCAATAGAAACCTAAGATGCCGGCTGGATTTGGTCAAGCCCAACATCAGAAGGGACGTGGAGAACCGGCAGTTTCAAGGCATGAATGAAAGGCCAACTAGAACCTTCCAGATAGGTCAACAAGTTTTGGCTCGGGACTACCGTACCGAGAAATGGCAGCCTGGAACTATCTGCACACGACTAGGACCACTGATGTATACCGTGGGCATCGGAGAAAGCATAATAAGGCGCCATGCTGATCAAATCATAAAGTCATCCGAAAAGGGACAACCTACACCACAACTCTATACATCTAACGATGAAGTAGAGATACCCATATCTACCTCCGATCCGGTGATACTGGAACCCGATGAACCCGACACTGGCATTCAAGCCGAATCAGCCTTGCCAGAAGAAACTACTACACCACCAGAAACTACTACACCCCCGAGGCGTTATCCGGACCGAGTCAGGAAGCCTCCTGAGAGACTGACTTATAATTAATTAACTATAGCAATGTGTATTATTTTGCTTATAACATGTAAATTAATAATTACTTAAAATATGATGTACTGGTTAGCTAAAAGGGGAGGAATTGTAGTGTATGTGCCTTTAAGAGCCCGAGGTGTGCTGTGGTGCCAGTGATTGCCACTCTGGCTATATAAGCCTGTGTATTGTGTATATCCGTTAGAACCCCCCCCCCCCAGACTTTGCTTAGTAAATACCTATGAACCAACTCCTGTCTTCAGTGTCTTTATCAACACACGGACACCACACATGTTGTTTAAGATTTTTTTTCTTTTGTATTTTGTGTTACAGCGCCAAGTGGAGCAGAGGCGTAGGACCCTCTCCGTGCTTGGGATCATTTTGATTACATTGTGTAACTAAGATTACAACATTTTGTAATAAGCTATAATGTAACAAGCGTTTGTAAATTTTGATTGCATTGTAATTTTACAAGCGTGTAGGGGTATGAGACCCCTTATTGTAAACTGATGTATCTGTAAGATGCCTACCGTACTACGTTTTTTTTTCGAATTTTAGGGGAAATAGATGGGTCGGGGGATCAGTGGCAGATAGCTATTAGGTAAATACAGAGGATGGTTGTTTGTGAGGGGGTCTGAAAATTTTGCTCACTCCTTCGAGTTGATACTACAAGCAAGTTGGGAGTATCAAAAGGGCGGAATGTAGGGGTTTCGCAAAATCCCCTATTTCCCTGAAGATTGAAAATATTGGTCCACATCGTGGACGAAGAATTGGGTGATGTGGCTTGTCTACAATGTTTTAAAATGTGCCTAGAACTGCAAAAGACTGCACTGAGATGGAAAGAATGTGGACAACACAGGAGTCGAAGAGATCTGTGGAAAATATTCACACACCTTAAGACAGTACTTTTATGAATAAAATTGTTCCCTGGAGTTTGGGCAATCACAAAAGGTTTTAAAATGGCCACAGAAAGCATTGGCCAAGAAGAATGGGGCTTGAAAAAAAGCAGCTCGAGTTGTCTGTGTGAAAAAGTGGGAGGATACAGTGGCAGTCAAAGACCTGCCAATCAAAGGGAGCTTCCCTTCAGAAACACTTGAAGTTGCTTATTTCATTAAGAGATTAGCCCACTTGAGAATAACCGCAGGACAATCGATTCGAAACTGCTTCTGTTTACACAGCCATTCAAAGCACTCACAGACAATGATAGACTGAAACCATGGAACAGATTTTGATATGTAACAGTTTAAGCAATGAATGGGTTTTTGAATCACCCATTATTGGACAATACGGCAGTTGGATTCCCTTTTGTTTTAGCCCAGGTGAGCTCTGGATGTGGGCGGGAACATTTCGGCCCCACAGTGCAGACACATTAACCCATTCCAACCACTTTGAATTAGCCAATCACAGCATTTCTTTTGTGTATTGGAACTTTTTGGGCGTGAATTTTCCAGACAGGCAAACAGCAGGGGGCTCACCAGGTATATAAGATAGCTCCTGAGAAGCTATCGCTCTGTTTTTACTTCCTGTGACCACAGGTGAGCTTCTCTCTCTCTCTCTCTCTCTCACTTCGCTGGACCACATGTGAGCAGAGTTTCTGACTCCTCAGCAAAGCAACCTGGTGAGGAGTTAGGGGATGGTGAATTAAGGGGATATTGCTAAGATTGTTTAATTAACATTGTAGCCATTTAATCCCTCGTTTTTACCGTCTGCATTCCCCCATTTAAGCAATTTTACTGTAATTACTGTGTTCGTGTGGTATAGTTTATAATTTGATTGTCGTTCATTTAGTTAATAAAACTTGATTTTTTTCTCTCATCCAAACCACGTGTCCATTTTAATATCATTAATTATAAGTCCTTCAGTCAGAACTGGAAGGTGGGGTAGCGATTCGAAACCGTTGTTTGAAAATTGGTTTATTGGAAATTGATTTACAGTGTAGCAGCAGGCTGCCTGACCAGGTGAATTACCGTAAACCAGGTAAAAGATTGGAATTGGTCAGAGTGCAGGCAAAGGCTGCAAGACCAGGTAAATTACCTTAAACCAGTTAAAAGAGGCCCCCCTACAAAATTATTAGCCATGTTGCAATGAAATAAATCAAAAGGATGTAAGTTATGTGCTATATTTAGAACCTAACTTCACGTCTTTCCACAATGTTTCTGGTTCAATGTCAGTTTATGGTGTCTTCTACAAGGGGTGAAAGGGGTTAAATTGATAAAATGCACTCTATGGCAGGGGGTCAGTAATAATAATGCTATAACATTTGCTAATAAATTCCAGATATGTCGCTATGTAACAGTTACCAGGGAGACTGACCACATTCACAGGGTTCTGGAGCAATGTGCAATATTTTTGATTTATTTACAAAACTCCAGGATTTAGCTTCCCCAGGAAGCTGAAATTTCCAACTAATAAAAGTTGGCACGATAAAATATGAACAGAAACAGCGATAGCTGACATTGTCAGCCAGACTCTCATTTTGAATGCATTAAAATAAATCATTAGGATAAGTGTAAAATTATGAAAGGTAATGGATGCCTCATTAAAATCCACTGCCGACAGGTTCAAGATGCTGCAACCTAAAATGTCAGTCAAATTATGCTCTCTCCTCTATTCATTTGAAATGTCCCACTGAGTGACATCATGACATCACAGCTTAACTAATGCATTAAGACCAAGATTGAGTTTCAACCCATAAATCATCAGAGTAACAGCCCATGTAGAAGGTGAAAAGCAACTTTGTAGGAATTGTCAGATTCCTAATCAAAAGACTGAGATCGAGTCAGTCTGTTAACCAAACGGAGTTTAATACTGTTTTGCAGAAGTAACAATCAAACGCAGGAGAACTAACAAACAGGTCTATGCTCAATGCTGGCTCCACAAGGACTGAGAGAGAGAGCTCCTCCCTCTGGCGTCATGACGTCATCACGTTTCCCGCCGTTGGGAACGTCACGTGACCCACGTGGTGACGTCATCGCGTTTGGTCTTAACCCTCTAGGGACCACGCTATTTACATGTAGTAAAACGAATACAGGTACAGATTCATTCTGTTACAGATAATTATGTACATCGATATAAGAGTCCCTTGGTGGCTCTGCCACATGCGCCCCCCCCCAGAATTGTCTTTAACAGTGAAAGTCAATCGAAGAGGAGGTCGGACAAGTCTGTTCAAACGACTCCTATATTCCCAGAGAGGAATTTGTTGAGCGGTAGATGGGCTGACAGGTGGAACGAGCCGTTCGGACATAGTAGCAGTGGGCGGTTGACCACGGCGTGGTGGCTGTGCAGTTTCAACTGGCCGGTCGAGGTCCAGGTGTGCGGGCTTGAGGCGGTCAATCGAAATGTAGTCGGGTTTGCCCCCGATGTCGACCAAAAAACTCTTGTCGCCTGCCTCCTGCACCCGGAAAGGGCCCGTATAAGGAGGCTGGAGTGTACCGCGATGGGCATCATGGCGAACGAAGACAAACTCGGCCTGCCTTAACTCCATTGGAATATGAGAGGAAGGAAGGCCGTGGTGCGACATCGGAATCGGCTTAAAGGAGTCGGCCGTTTCTCGGTGGGTGCTGAGTTGATCAGCCGCGGACCACGGCTTAGTTGGCGATGGCAAGAATTCGCCCGGCACCCGGAGTGGCTGGCCATACACCAGTTCCGCGGAAGATGACTGCAGGTCTTCTTTAGGCACCGTGCGCAAACCAAGCAGAACCCACGGGAGTTGATCTACCCATGCAGTGCCCTGAAGGGTGGCCCTTAGCGACGCCTTTAGCGACCGATGGAAACGCTCACACAACCCGTTCGCCTGCGGGTGGTAGGCCGTGGTGCGATGGAGCTTGGTGCCCAAACCTGAGGCTACAGCGTTCCAAAGTTCAGACGAAAACTGTGGACCGCGGTCGGACGAAATATCTGATGGGACACCGAAACATGCGACCCACGAGGAGTTAAAAGCCCTGGTTACATCAGCGGAGGTAGTAGACGCCAAAGGAACCGCCTCTGGCCATCTTGTAGTGCGGTCGACCATGGTCAGGAGGTGTGTGAACCCTTGTGACAGCGGAAGCGGCCCAACGAGGTCTACGTGGACATGGTCAAAACGCCGTTCTGGCACTTCAAAAGTGGCCAAGGAGGCTTTTACGTGTCATTGAACCTTAGATTTTTGACACACAACGCAGGTGTTAGCCCAGTCGCGAACATCTTTACGCATCCCTCTCCAGACGAATTTAGATGCCAGTAATCTTTGCGATGCCTTCACGCCAGGATGCGAAAGTCCGTGTATGGCATTGAAAACTTTGCGACGCCAGGAGGTCAGAACGATTGGGCGGGGATCCCCCAAGGAGATGTTGCAGAGCACGGAGGAGCCTGCTGAGTGGAACTGCACATCTGCTGGCTGGAGGCAGGAGTCGTCGGAACGGAACGCCTGCGTTTCCGGATCGGCGGCTTGGTCGGCAGCCAGTTGGGAATAGTCGATCCCCAGCTGAACGGCTTGGACGGTCGCACGCGAAAGACAATCAGCCACCACGTTGTCCTTTCCGGCCATGTGCTGGATGTCGGTAGTAAACTCCAAAATAAAGGTAAGTTGTCACTGCTGTCGAGCCGACCACGGTTCGGCGGTCTTGGCCATAGCAAACGTCAGTGGCTTGTGATCCACGAACGCGGTGAAGTGGCGTCCCTCTAATAAAAATCAAAAATGGCGGATAGCCAGAAACAGCGCCAACAACTCCGTCAAACATGCTGTATTTGCGCTCATTACGTCGTAGTTGGCGACTAAAAAATGCCAGTGGCTGCCACGTGCTGCCGACCCACTGTTCTTGCACGGCGCCTATGGGCGTAGTCCGAAGCGTCGGTCATGAGAGCGATAGTGACACCTGGCAGTGGGTGTGCCAACATAGTTGCGCTTGCAAGAGTGGTCTTCGTGTCGCTGAAGGCGCAGTCCATCTCGGGCGTCCAAACTACGGGCCCTTTACCCGGCTTTCCCCTGAGAGCCTCGTAGAGTGGTTGCATAAGTTGAGCAGCCCTGGGAACGAAACGGTGGTAAAAATTCACCATACCCAGGAACTCCTGGAGGGCCTTGATGGACTGCGGCTGTGGGAACGCTGTAATGGCCTCTGTTAAGTCTGTGTGTTCCAGTTGTATGAAGATTAATTACTGACACAGACTACAAGAATAAAGTTTCAACAGGTCTTTACTAGTTGGAGGTCAGGACTATACTAAATACAATATCACTACACAGTACTTATATACCGGTGGTCACCACCGGTATTACGTATACAGCAGCCAGAGAAAGTAGTACATCTCTTAAGGTGGAACAGGCTTAAGTTCTCTTAAGGTGGAACAGGTTACATACACCACAGCCTCTACCTTCGACTGAAGCGGCATCGCACCCTCCAAAGTGGTGCGGTGGCCCAAGAAGTCGATATGTGGTAGGCCGAACTGACATTTGGCTGGGTTGATTATCAAACCATGTTGATGGAGGCGGCGAAAGAGGGTGCGCAACTGGCAGATGTGTTCCTCTTTGGTAGAGCTGGCGATCAGAATATCGTCAAGGTAGACGAATAAAAAGGGAAGGTCCCGCAGCACCGAATCCATCAGACGCTGAAACGCCTGCGCCGCATCCTTAAGCCCAAACGGCATCTGTAGGAACTCGAAGAGGACAAAAGGAGTAATGACCACCGTCTTTTCGATGTCTTGGGGGTGTACAGGCACTTGATGGTATCCCCGTACGAGGTCGACCTTCGAGAATATTGACTTTCCCGCCAAATGCGCGGAGAAATCCTGTATATGCGGTATTGGGTACCAATCGGGAGTTGTAACATCATTAAGGCGTCGGTAGTCACCGCATGGCCGCCATCCGCCACCGGGTTTCGGGACGATATGGAGTGGCGAGGACCAGGGACTATTCGACCGCCGAATAATCCCCAACCGCTCCATTGCGGCGAATTCTGCCTTAGCGGCCGCGAGTTTGGTGGGTTCCAGGCGCCGAGCTCGTGCGTAAACCGGAGAGCCGGTCGTTGCGATGTGGTGTTCCACGCCGTGTTTGGCAGTGGATGAGGAGAAAGTAGACTTGGTTAGCTCCGGAAATTCCCCGAGCAGGCGAGTGAATTAATTAGGCGCGGGCGTAGCACAGGAGACAGTGTGCGACACAACTGTGCTGCGGAAACAAGGGATGGAGTTGAAAGTGGTCGCGTTAATCAGACGGCAATTTCTCACGTCCACCAAAAGGCTGTTGGCGCATAAAAAATCTGTGCCGAGAATGGCTTGCGAGATTTTGGCGGTGATGAAGTCCCATTGAAAACGCTGTCCGCCGAAACACACCTGGGCTCGCCGTTTACCGAAAGTACAGATAGCACCGCCGTTGGCGGCCTGGAGGGGAAAACCACGCCTCCCAGTCCAGATGTCGAGGACAGAGGCGGGTAGGATGCTACACTGCACCCGTGTCACATAAAAACCGTCGGCCGGAGATGGAATCAGTAATATAAAAGGAGCTTCCCGGAATCGCCGATCGCCATCGCAGCCGTGGGACATCCCTCAGGGTCAGGCTTCCTTTCCCGGACGTGGCGCTGGTGTTTTTTCTTCGGTTGAGGCGTGAAACTGCAGGGAGGCCGGCAGCATCTGGCTCTCGCGCCGAAACGGGCGTGGTAAAAGCACAAGCCGGGCGATGGAGGCGTCAGGGCGGGATCTGCGAGGGGTGTCATCTCGTGGCGGTGCAGTGCTGCTGCGTGACCACATAAATGGTGTCTGCCTCAGCGGCAAGTGCGACGCAATCCGTAGCATCCGATCTTGCGAGGGCTGCCTGTACCTGCTCGGGCAATTGGCTCAAAAATAACTCTCGAAAGAGGAAGCATTGCGGTTCGGAGCCAAGGAGTGTGAGCATCTGGCACATTAACTCCGATGGCTTGGAGTCGCCTAACCCAGGCAGCGTAAGTAAACGGCGTGCGCGTTCCGCCTTCATGAGGCCAAAAACCTGAATTAACCACGCTTTTAGCATTTCGTACTTGCCGTCGACCGGGGGGTTTTCAAGCAGGTTGATGATCCTTGAAGCCGTGGAGCCGTTGAGTGCGGAGACCACGTAGAGGTAACGGGTCTGATCCACCACGATGTTTCGCAGTTCAAACTGAGCTTCCGCTTGCACGAACCAGGAGGCCGCCTGTTGTTCCCAGAACTGCGGGAGCTTCAAAGCCACCGCGTTCGCTTCCATCATCTCGTTGCGCGTCTCTTCCTCCGCAAAGATCGTTCGCGAAAGTTCAGGGTCACCACTGTAGGAATTGTCGGATTCCTAATCAAAAGACTGAGATCAAGTCAGTCTGTTAACCAAACGAAGTTTAATACTGTTTTGCAGAAGTAACAATCAAACGCAGGTGAACTAACAAACAGGTCTATGCTCAATGCTGGCTCCACGAGGACAGAGAGAGAGCTCCTCCCTCTGACGTCATGACGTCATCACGTTTCCCGCCGTTGGGAACGTCACGTGACCCATGTGGTGACGTCATCGCATTTGGTCTTAACCCTCTAGGGACCGCGCTATTTACATGTAGTAAAATTAATACAGGTACAGATTCATTCTGTTACAGATAATTATGTACATCGATATAAGAGTCCCTTGGTGGCTCTGCCACAACTTAAACTCAACATAAACCAAAGGCACGATAGCAAAATACTGCGGATGCTGGAAATATGAAATAACAACAGAAAATGCTGGAAAAACTCAGCAGGCCAGGCAACATCCGTGGAGAGAAAATAGAGTCAACGTTTCGAGTCAAACTCTTTGCCAAGACTGGAAAGGCACAGGAAATGAAATAGATTGAAAGGCCAGGCTGGGAGAGAACAAAAGAGAAATGAAGAGACATTAAGAGGTATTCAAAACGAGATGAGATGGTGCATAAACCAAAGGCATATGGTCAGGATTTTAAATCTCAACTCAGCAGAACTAAAACAATCTCTCATTCGTAAATTTAGATTTAGTATTGAAAGGAAAGCGAGAAGAAAAACCATGATATTTGAGGTTTTACGTTCACGTCTGTCTATTCATTCGAGGTAGCAACGCATGTTTTCCAGCTAATGAATGATTTTCTCCGTTAAAAGAGCTGTTGAGATGGGTCACTGCACTTTCCTCCTCTTTTATCGAGACTTCTCCTATGCATTCTGGAATATATGACTGATGGGAACTTTGCACTTAAATTTGTAATGATAATGACTCAGCAAAAGGTCACACAAATGTTGCTCTGACAGCAGAAGTAAAGGAAGATGAAACACTTGAAACCAGCACTGACATGACTGGCGGTAAAATCTTCTTTAATAATCCCATCTGCATCTAGAACAATTTCCCTAGCTGGTGGAGATTTATCTATTATGTTTGAATACAATTTAAAATATTGTTTCCTATGCAAAAGCAGAATGTTATTACTGCTTGCTGCATATTTTCATATATTAAAAAATGTTAATTTTCAACCTGGCACAAAATATAAATGCTAAAGCAAAATACTGCGGATGCTGGAAATCTGAAATAAAAACAGAAAATACTGGAAATACTCAGCAGGTCAGGCAGCATCTGTGGAGAGAGAAACAGAGTTAACGGGCCAGAAATTCGGGTCCCCATGGGTGAGTAGGCACTGGGTACTCGCGCGTAGGGCCAACGAAAGTGCCGGTTTCGTGCATGCACTGTGCATGCGCGGGAAAACGGAACTTCAGTTCCCTTGAAAGAAGGGTTCACAGGTCGAACGCGTACACCGGAGAGGCTGTGCGTACGCCTGGAACTTCCATTTTTTTTTTTTTTACAGGTTTCTCCGGGAGGGTGTGTGTCCAGCAGCTACGCTTTTAAAAAGCAGTTGCAAGGCCTGCTTTTAACAAGGTAAGTGGTGAATTTAGTAAAATTAAAACATTTTTTCCACAGGTTTATTATTTTTAAATACTTTAAAGAAAGGTAAATTTATTTTTTAGCCCTGTTAAAAACTAATTAATTTTTTCAAAAATTTAAATTATTGTTTAAAATAGTTATTTTATGTAATTTATAGTTATTTTAAAAATTTGATGTTTTTTTAAATTTATTTGAAGTTTTAGTTATGTTTGGGGCTGAACTCTATTTCATAGATTTGACAGGTCTTCCTGTCAAATCTATGAATAGAGATTCCCTGCTACGATTGGCTCTCCATGGCCCACGTGATCCCAGGGGACGCATCGAACTAACTGCGCCCCTGGGATACGTAAGCACTGCGCACCAGCAGTTGGAGGAGGCCCAGGATCGGAATCCCACACAGGCCCACAGCACAACGGCCGGTGCGCTAGGTAAGTGCAGGATGGGGGCTTGCACCCGTGGGAAGCCTCCGACCTGAATTTCTGGCCCAATGTTTCAGGTCGATGACCCTTCGTCAGTACTGGAAAAAGCTGGAGATGGAACAGGTTATTAAGCAAGTGTAGGGCAGGGAGAGGGGGAGGGGAGGAAAGAACAAAAGGGAAGGTCTGTGATAGGATGGAAGGCAGGAGAGATTGAGAGACAAAAGGGATGATGGTGTAAGGTGAAAGGAGATGGTAATGGGACAAGTTAAGAAACAAAAGATGGCTCTAGATGAAGTGTAAATGGCACTGGCAGAATGAAAGACAGCTGCCATGTGAGAGAGAGAAGAAAAAAAAAATGGGAAAAAAAGATGGGGGCAGAGGTTATGGTCTGAAATTGTTGGACTCTATGTTGAGTCCAGAAGGTGCCTAATCGAAAGATGAGGTGCTGTTCCTCGAGCTTACGTTGAGATTCATTGGAACAGTGTAAGAGGCTGAGGATGGTGAGGTCTGAGTGGGAGTGGAGCTGAGAATTAAAGTGACAGGCAACCGGAAGCTCGGGGTCACCCTTACGGATTGAACGGAGGTGTTCCGTTGCCTTGAAATTCCTGGTGCCAGAGCTTGGGGCAGAACTCAGATCTTCAAAGGTATCATTTTTTCAGCCCCATTGGAAATCCCATAATACGAATGAGTCTGACAAATCTAGTTAAATTGTTTGAGGAGGTCACTAACATGGTGGATAAGAGGTGGATAAGATAGTAAACAGTATTGAATAGTTAAATCTGGAATATTACTTCAAATTCAACAATAGCAATAGGAAAAGCAAAGGGCCTCTAACTAATAAGAGACAAATTTAGCACTGATGTCAGGAAGATCAAATAAAGTGGGGTCAACACATGCAATGGACTTCTATTAAGTCTATGGAGTTGCACCCCAAAATCATTTAAGAAACACTTGTATGACCATAATGGGGTAACAGTAAAGGTTTACTGGATAGGAAAGCTTGTGCGCTCCGGATAGCCTTCATCATCCACATCTCTCGTGAATTGCCACACAATCCCATAGAGGTTAGGGAACCCGACTCCCGAGGACTTCACCAAATCTTATTTGGCCAATCAGTTCATTCACTCCTCATTTGCCTCAGTTAGTGTAAAACAGAAATCCAGTGCAAGTTTTTTGTGGTAAAATGTTAAAAAAAATTGTATTTTTAAAAATAATTTCTTTTGATATATATAAAAATATAAGCTACTTATGCAATCGTTCTGAATCATTTGAAGAAGAAATACACTGGCAAGGATTTTATGTATGACTGAGTTAGTACCTTTTTGAAAAGAAACTTCAAAGCTTTGAGAATTTTACTTACTTTGTGAAATTATGCATATTCATTAGTAGGAAATGGCCAGGAATTAAACAGTAAAAGCAGAGTTTGGACGGAAGAAGATATTATGCTCCATCCCAGTTTACACAAAAGCAACAACTGAGAAATATTTCAGGAATGCCAGTGCCTCACCTATCCAAGACAGCTTTCCAAGGTACAGTACAAAGAACATAAAACTAAGGAAGTGTGGCGACACGCCACCACTGGACACAATCCGCTCACGGCGGTACGGACAGTTTAAGCAGACGCCCCCAACCGGGGGCCCTTTCCTCCAGCAACTTGTTTCCCACAGGGACAGGCTGCCGGGAGCACTTCCTGTCTGGGGAGTATTTAAGTCAGGCGCGGGCTCTTCCAGTTCCTGTTTTGCCATGAGGCTGAAATAAAAAGCTGTTCTGTTTTACTAGCTCTGGTCTCGACTCCCACGTTTGCCGCGGTATCTCAACACTGGTCACCCCGACGCTCAGGACGAATCCTAAGCTAGCATGGCGGATACAAACGCAGTCACGGTTAAATTACCAGACTTTTGGGAAAGCTTGGCTGAAGCCTGGTTCGTTCAAGCCGAGTCCAGATTCCGGCTGAAAGGCATCACAGGCGACACCACGAAGTACGACTACCTCGTCTCCTCGCTCACGTACACTACCGTCCCCAAAGTTTGGGCAGCGCTGCAGGACCCACCACAGACTGGCAAGTACGAACATCTGAAGGCTGCGCTCCTTAAAAAATTTCAAACGTCCTCTTACCAGCGCCACTGCCAACTCCTTGACCTCCCCGGTCTCGGTGACGCTTCACCATCAGACCTGCTTTCCCACATGCTGTCCCTCGCGGACGACAAGCCCTCCGGCGCCCTCTTTCGCATGCTTTTCATTCGGCAGCTTCCCGCCAACATCGCCCCTAAGCCCGGCGGAGGCTGGCGCCCTTGTGGGGACTACCGCCGCCTTAACGACGCCACCACCCCCGACCGATACCCAGTGCCTCACATCCAGGACTTCTCGGCCCGATTGGCCGGACGAACCGTCTTTTCCAAAGTTGACCTGGTGCGCGGTTACCACCAAGTCCCCGTACACCCCGCGGACATCCCCAAAATGGCCGTCATCACCCCATTCGGCCTGTTCGAGTTCCTGAGGATGCCCTTCGGCCTCAAGAATGCAGCCCAGGCTTTCCAGCGCCTTATGGACTCGGTCCTGCGGGACCTGAACTTCCTATTCGTCTATCTAGACGACATTCTCGTGGCCAGCTCCTCCAAACAGGAACACCTCGAACACCTTCGCGTCCTGTTTGGGCGCCTAGCCCAACACGGGCTCATCCTCAGCCCGGCGAAGTGCCAATTCGGCCTAACCGAGATCGATTTTCTCGGTCACCACATCACCCCTGCTGGGGCCGTCCCCCTGCCCAACAAGGTGCAGGCCGTCCAGCAGTTCCCCCGCCCCACAACCATCAAGGGCCTCCAGGAGTTCCTCGGGATGGTGAACTTCTACAACAGGTTCATCCCCAGAGCTGCAGCCCTCATGAAGCCCCTATACGACTCCCTCCGAGGTAAATCCGGCAAGATGGCCGTAGCCTGGACCACTGACACGCCAGCCGCCTTCGATGCCACCAAAAAACGCGCTCGCCGACGCCACTCTGCTCGCGCACCCGAGGGCCGATGCCCGGGTCGCGCTCACCACCGACGCCTCCGACCACGCGGTCGGGGCCGTGTTCGAGCAGTGGGTTAATGGCGCGTGGCAGCCACTTGCCTTCTACAGCCGCCAACTGCGCCCCCCGGAGGTCAAATACTCCACTTTCGACCGCGAGCTTCTCGCGCTCCACCTGTCGGTCCGCCATTTCAGGTTCCTCCTGGAAGGCCACCCCTTCACCGCGTACGTGGACCACAAGCCACTCACATACGCGATGGCCAAGCACACCGAACCCTGGTCCGCTCGGCAGCAACGCCAGCTCGCGGCCGTGTCCGAGTTTACCACGGACATCCAGCACGTCTCCGGTAGAGACAACGTTGTCGCCGACTGCCTTTCCCGGCCCGCCATCTGCGCGAATCACCTCGTGGTCGACTACGCGCAACTAGCAGCCTGCCAGGGCTACGCCTAGCCAAGGTCGCGCACGGGCCCGAAGCCACGGCAGTTACTTGCGACATCACACTCAGCCAACCCAGGCCGGTCGTCCCTGAAACCTGGCGCCGCCGCGTCTTCGACGCGCTCCACGGGCTCTCCCACCCGGGTTCTCGCGCGTCCGTCAAACTCCTCTCCCAGCGTTTCGTCTGGCGCGGCCTCAGCAGAGATGTTCGGACTTGGGCCATCTCCTGCCTCGCCTGCCAACGGGCTAAGGTACAACGGCATACAAAAGCACCCCTGGGAGACTTCGAGGTACCCAGCCGCCGCTTCGACCACGTACACGTCGACATCGTCGGGCCCCTGCCGCCATCGCAAGGCCAGACCTATCTCCTCACGATGGTCGACCGCTACACACGCTGGCCTGAGGCAGTGCCGCTGACCTCCACCACCACAGCCGACATCGCCAGGGCGTTCGTTAACACCTGGGTAGCGAGGTTCGGCGTACCGGCCGACATAACCTCCGACAGAGGCGCCCAGTTCACCTCCGAACTCTGGACGGCCACAGCACGCAACCTCGGTGTACCACCCGCAGGCCAACGGGCTTTGTGAACGCTTCCACAGGTCACTCAAGGCCTCACTCCGCGCCGGCCTGCAGGACAGTACCTGGACTGACCGCCTACCGTGGGTACTACTAGGCCTACGCACCGCGGTCAAAGAAGACCTCCAGTCCTCGGCAGCGGAGTTAGTCTACGGACAACCGCTGCGCGTCCCAGGCGAATTCCTTCCGGAGGCTACCACGCCTTGGTCGGCCGACCAGCAGCGGCTCAACTTTTTCTCTTCCGCTCAGCAGTTTGCCCCACTTCCGGTCAACTGACACGGCGAACTCGCACCTCATGTTCCACCAAATTTACAGCAGGCGCGCTTCGCCTTCGTGTGACATGACGCGCACCGCGGACCCCTGCGACCCCCGTACGACGGACCGTACGAAGTACTACAAACCGGGGACAAGGTCTTCAAGCTGCGACTCGGCGACAGGGTCGAGACAGTCTCCATCGACCGGCTCAAACCAGCACACACAGAACCAGGGGAACAGGTCCCCGTAGCCCGGCCTCCAACTAGAGGCCGTCCCGCCAGCAAGCCAGCACAGCCGGCGGCGAACCGCCAGGCCCCGCCAACTAGACCGGCGATCACGCAGAGCCGCTGTGGCAGAGCCATCAGACCACCGTCACGACTCGTCCACTCCTCCTAAGCGGATTCTGGGGGGAGCTCTGTGGCGACACGCCACCACTGGACACAATCTGCTCACGGCGGTACGGACAGTTTAAGCAGACGCCCCCAACCGGGGGCCCTTTCCTCCAGCAACTTGTTTCCCCACAGGGACAGGCTGCCGGGAGCACTTCCTGTCTGGGGAGTATTTAAGTCAGGCGCGGGCTCTTCCAGTTCCTGTTTTGCCATGAGGCTGAAATAAAAAGCTGTTCTGTTTTACTAGCTCTGGTCTCGACTCCCACGTTTGCCGCGGCATCTCAACAGAAGTGTCTTTCTATAACCTATTGGAAGAATTGCAGCTAACCAAGGGTAGGCATCGCAGGCTCCACAAGGAAGACTTGAGTAAAAGAACTGAATTCACCATAATGGATCCCACATCCCACTGTAAATTGCAGTAAGCAAGTAATAGCTCTGCATTAATAAAGTGAACAATTTGTGTCCTGCTCTCAACATTTACAGGACATTTTTACTTAAGATAAGGGGGATCAGGAACAGTGAAAGGAATATCATTCCACCTTTTGCACTTATCAGTATCATGTATTTGCAAAAATGTGTTTGAACCCCCAAAAAGCTGCAATATTTTCATTTATTGCATTAGCCATCCTTGTGGACCCTCTGACTCAGAATGCTAAATTAGTGCCAATTGGTGCTGAAGTATTATGTCATGGGCACACCAAGAGCGGGAGATTGCTCAAACTTATCTCAATTAGAACCATCACAACCAAAGAACTTAAACCTAATTCGCAAAGGTGAAAAGGGCAGAGTGCTAGCCCACTGTTCGTCTTTAATCCTGTAAAAAGCCATTACTGGTCCATACCCCCAAGTACTTCTTACTCTTTTCTTGGGGTGCATTCATACACCATCTTTAGCATTGCTGTAAAGCAGTAACCCCCATTTCACAGCAACGCTAAAGGTGCTTTATAATCTGGGTAGATCCAATGGCTGTTAGAATCAATCTGCTGGCTAGACTTTCTATCCCGAGCACCTGCTAGTTTCAGCCCCGAACTAGATATCAGACTGCAAACAAATGCTTGCACAGTTCACATCCAATAGACCAAAAATGTAATTGCTGAAAAGAATCCAAGTTGTTTCTCCCTTCTGGGGATAATGTAATAATTTTAATCTAAAAAAAACACGTTGGACAGATTGGTTTGGTACAGGAGCATCATGACATCATATCATCATCATCAAACTATTCCTCACGACCTCAGATTGGGTTCTGGAGGTGCAAATGTTAACTGAGCCTCTAAACCTAAAACAAATTCAGCAGCGATTCACTCCAAGCTCCATCAATGAAGTATGAATGTATCTGAAAGTTGCAAACCCCATGGTTTCCAATTCCGATTGTGTTAAAACTTAGACAGAGGAAGGACAAAGAACAATGCACTATTTGATAGTCAGGCTGGCCAATTTGAATATCTCAGTTTGCAAATTATACTCAATTCCCTTGGAAATGGTTGATTTGAATTACCATGGGAAGTTGGCTTAGCATAATATGATCCATTTGATTAGTTATCCAGGTGGCAGCATTAATCCTCTAACTGTTTTATGACAAACAGGAAACCTGAATCACTTGATAAAATACTCACCAGCTGTAGGGACGAGCAACAAAGTTAGAATTGTCCATTTCCTGTTTAATGGCACTTTTATGTTGACCTCAAAAACCATTACCATTGACCAATTTCATTTCATCCTTCCAAAATACCAAAGTTACAATCTCCACATTACAACATCCAATTGTTTCGTGTACGAGGCCAGTGACCTGACCACAGCCACCACTCCAGCTGTTGATCCTCTGCAAAACAGTATTGCCTGATGTCTGCTTTAAATTGCCTCTTCATAACCTTGAACTTTTGCCATTATGTACTGTTGACCCAATATATTTGAAAGTATTGTCCCATGTTTACCTTTGTCCCTTTAAATATAAGGTCCCCTTTTTGAGGCTGTGTTGCCCATCAAACACCAGAGATCAGCCTTGCTGCTCTTCTCTCCACTGCTTCTACCATCTGGAGGATCCATATATGTCAAAGCAACCAGAACTATATGCTGCATTCGAGGTGCTGCCTAACCAATGCATTGTACAACGTCAGCATTGCTTCTTGGGATTGAACTAACTGATTAGCCAACAAACCCCAGCATCATGTTAGTTTCATTTATTGCCAGCTCACACCATTTAGAAGATAGGAGCAGGAGTAGGCCATTCGGCCCCTCGAGCCTGCTCCGCCATTCAATGAGATCATGGCCGATCATCCAAACTCAGTACCCTGTCCCTGCCTTCTCCCCATATCCCTTGATCCCTTTAGCCTTAAGAAATATATCCAGCTCCTTCTTGAATATATTTAATGAACTGGCCTCCACCGCTCTCTGTGGCAGAGAATTCCACAGGTTCACCACTCTCTGGGTGAAGAAATTCCTCCTTATCTCAGTCCTAAATGGCTTACCCCTTATCCTTAGACTATGACCCCTGGTTCTGGACTCCCCAGCCATTGGGAACATCCTTCCTGCATCTAGTCTGTTCAGGCCTGACAGAATTTTATAGGTTTCGATGAGATCCCCTCTCAATCTTCTAAACTCCAGTGAGTATAAGCCCAATCGACACAATCTCCCCTCATACGTCATTCCTGCCATCCCAGGTATCAGCCTGGTGAATCTTCGCTGCACTCCTTCCATGGCAAGAACATCCTTCCTCAGATAAGGCGACCAAAACTGCACACAATACTCAAGGTGCAGTCTCACCAAGGCCCTGTACAACTGCAGCAAGACATCCTTGTTCCTGTACTCGAACCCTCTTGCTACGAAGGCCAACATACCATTTGCCTTCTTAACCGCCTGCTGCACCTGCTTGCTTACCTTCAGCGACTGGTGCACAAGAACACCCAGGTCTCTTTGCACTTCCCCTTTGTAATGTATGTAATGTATATATACCTTAAGGGAGAGAACTACTTTTTACAGCTCCTGTATACTGTAGTACCGGCAGTGACCACACCTGTATATAAACCCTGAGTAGTGATCTGTACAGTTAGTTCTAGAGTAACCCTCATTCAGTAAACACCTGTTGAATCGTTCCCTGCAGTCTGTTGACTGATTATTGAAGGACACAACATTAAGATACACGGACCTAACATTGGCGACGAGGCAGATTCGAACCTACCTGCAACTCTGCACCACCTCCCAGGGATTCGCTCCTGGAGAACAGTGGAAGAAGGTCGAGTCTAGAAGCACGGGCGTCGACCACGGGCAACCGCCCAGTCATCCAGCGGAGATTTGAGCATTGCAGGGGAGGCTGTCGAGAGCCAGGCTTGGCTTTCCCGTCACGGTGGTCCAGCGAAATGGGCTGGCAACAGGTACTGCGCAGACCCTTCCCGGACAGCGACGGGCTAGAGCCCGACCGAGCAGCACAGAAAAAGGCTGAGCAGCGTCAACGGGGGAGAGAGAGAGGGCAGAGCGCACAGGGCGCAGCCGGTGATCAGGACCAAGCGGCGTCAACGGGGCAGGGAGACGAGAGAGAGCAGAGCGCAGCCGGTGTTCAAGGGCCGAGCACCGTCAACGGGGGAGAGAGGCGCGCAGGAAAACGTGAGGCACTGCCATTGCCATGAGGACCGCAGAGAGCGGCGTTGGAAGCAGCGCAGGAGCAGCGCATGAAACCCACAGGGCGTCGCCATTTGCCACGAGGACCGCCGAGAGCGGCGTTGGCAGCAGCGCGGGAGACGCAATTTTAAGCCGCAGCGGGGAAGAAAGGAAAGCGCGGGAGACGCCATTTTAAGCCACAGCGGGGAAGAAATGAAAGCGCGGGAGACGCCATTTTAAGCCAGTCTAACCACACCCAAAAATGCCGAAGTGTGGCAGTATCACAGCGTTCGACAATGAAGTCAAAGATTGGACGACATATGTCGAACGCATAGAAGTATACTGCAAGGCGAATGAAGTGCCAGATGACAAGAAAGCACTGGTATTGTTGAATTCAATGAGTGCAAAAATGTATGGCTTACTACGAAACCTAGTAACCCCAGAGAAGCCAGTAGAAAAGGATTTTGAAAACATAGTGTCAATCCTACAGGACCACTTAAACCCCACACCGCTGCTGATAGCAGAAAGATTTAAGTTTCACAAAAGGAACCAGCATAAAGATGAAAGTAATGCTGAGTATTTAACGGAACTGCGCAAGCTATCGAAACACTGCCAGTTTGGAACGGGACTAGCAGATACTTTAAGGGACAAGTTTGTGTGTGGGCTTCAAAGTGAAGGAACCCAGAAATGGCTTCTATCAGAAAAGGATCTTACGCTGGACAAGGCTTTCAGCATTGCAGTATCACACGAAGCAGCAGCATGGGGCACTGCAGAGATACAACGGAGACCGCAAGAATATGGCACAAATGAAATGTTATACGGAACAGTGAAGTGCTATCGCTGCGGCAGAACAACACGCGACCATAATGATTGCTGGTTCAAGGACAAAGTGTGCAGACAGTGTGGAAAAGTAGGACACATAGCAAGAGTCTGCAGGTGGGGAAAGAAAACCAGCAGCAAGAAATCTCCACAGGAGAAGTACAAGAAGGTGCATAAGGTGACGGAGAGTAGTTCAGACGAACAGAAGAGTGATACAGACTCCGGAAGCAAGGAGCTGGGTTGTCTGAAACTACATAATGTGATCAAAACAGAGGATCACCAAACTATCTGGGTCACGCTCAAGATAGTAGGAGTCCAAGTGAAAATGGAATTGGACACAGGATCAGCCCTAACAGTCATAAACTGAAGGGACTACAAGCGGCTATTCTCACATATACCCTTGAGAGATACAAAGATTGTCTTGAAGACGTACACGGGGCAAAAAGTCTACCCCAAAGGAAAAATAAGGGTGAACGTTATATATAACGGCAAGGAAACACCAAAAATGGACCTATATGTATTGCCAGATGGAGGACTACCACTACTAGGACGTGAATGGATCCGGAAGATACAGCTAGATTGGCATTCCATACAGGCACTGACTGTGGCTGACAAAAAGGATGACGACGTCACACCTGGGCGACTGTCAAAGATCCTAACTGACGCGAAAGCAGTGTTCCAACAAGGACTCGGAACACTAAAAGGCATGACAGCGATGATTAAAATTGAAGAAAACGCAAGCCCAAAATTTTTTAAGGCCAGACCGGTACCTTATGCGATCCGCCCAGCCATCGAAGCAGAGCTGGAGAGTCTGGAATGTTCAGGTGTACTGTCCAAGGTAGACTGGAGCGAGTGGGCTACACCCATCGTCCCTGTGATGAAAAAGTCATTGAGCAGCACGCCTGGGGAACCAAGGAAGGTTCGCATCTGTGGGGACTTTAAGGTAACAGTGAACCCGGTCCTTCACACCGTACAATATCCACTTCCGCGGATTGAAGATATTTTCACCTCGCTATCTGGAGGGAAACGCTTCACTAAGATTCATCTGGCCCAGGCGTATCTGCAAATGGAGGGAGAAGAAGCATCAAAAATATACCTCACAATCAACACTCATAAAGGTCTCTACCAATACAACCGGCTGGTATTCGGGGTAGCATCAGCTCTGGCTATTTGGCAGAGGGCAATGGAACAAGTCCTGCAAGGGATCCCAGGGACCCAGTGTTATTTGGACGACATCCTGGTCACGAGCGAAAATGACAGTGATCACCTTGCCAACCTGGAGCAGGTGCTCACTAGATTGCAGGAATATGGGCTCCGAGCTAACCGCCCCAAATGCGAGTTTTTTAGAAAACAGATCTCGTATTGTGCCACGTTATCGATAAAGAGGGGTTACATAAGTCCCCAGAGAAGATTGAGGCAGTAGCCAAGGCTCCAGCACCGGAAAATGTGTCACAACTGAGGTCGTTCCTCGGGCTGGTAAACTACTACCATAAGTTCTTGCCAAATTTGTCTACAATACTACACCCACTGAACACCCTACTGCAAACTGGGGTGCCATGGAAGTGGAGTGACGAATGTAGACGAGCTTTCCAGAAGAGCAAAACACTAATCACATCGAAAGAGGTATTGGCCCATTACAACCCGGCATTACCAATTCAGTTGGCATGTGATGCGTCACCCTACAGCATTGGAGCGGTGCTGTCGCACAAATTCTCGGACGGCTCAGAGAGGCCAATAGCCTTTGCGTCACGATCACTAACCTCAGCCGAGCGTAACTACGCCCAGATTGACAGGGAGGCCCTCAGCCTAGTGTGGGGAGTGAAAAAGTTCAATCACTATCTGCACGGGCAGAAGTTCACCTTGCTGACTGACCACCAACCACTTGTCTCCATCTTTAATCCAAAGAAGGGCGTTCCGGTGATGACTGCGCAACGGCTACAAAGATGGTCCCTTTTTCTAGGGGCGCACCAATATGAAATCGAGTATAAGGGCACGAAACAGCATGGAAACGCTGATGGGCTATCACGCCTGCCACTGCCTACTGTGGAGGAAGCACCAGCAGTGGATCCTGTCGAAATATTTCATTCGACTATAATCGAATGCTTGCCAGTAACTAACGCTGGTATAGAGAAGGAGACCCGAAATGACCCGACACTGTCTCGGGTATATGATTTGACGGTGAAGGGATGCCAGCACATGGTGACTCACTGTTGCCAGCATTCTCATCCAGAAGAGAACAGCTGTCATTATGCCAGGGGACCTTGATGTGTGGATCCCGAGTGGTAATTCCACCCAAGTTAAGGGAGAGAGTGCTCAATGAGCTTCACGAAGGCCATCTGGGAGGGGTGAAAATGAAAAGCCTTGCTAGGGCTTATGTGTGGTGGCCGGGGATCGATCAGCAAATCGAGGACCTGACAAAGAGCTGCTCAGGATGCCAGAAGGTCCAAAATGCACCACCACATGCCCCTCTACACCCATGGGAGTGGCCCTCATCTCCATGGCAACGGGTGCATATTGATTTTGCTGGTCCATTCATGGACTCAATGTTTTTAATAGCTGTGGATGCACACTCGAAATGGCCTGAGGTGATCAAAATGTCCTCCACCACCACGGAGAAAACTATTGCAGTCCTACGGACCATTTTTGCCAGGAACGGCTTGCCAGAGCAGATTTGCTCTGATAACGGACCACAGTTTGTGTCCGAAGAGTTTCGAAGATTTATGAAAAGGAATGGGGTAAGGCATTACACATCCGTCCCGTATCATCCAGCCACAAATGGATTGGCTGAGAGGTTCGTACAAACCTTTAAAAAAGCAGTAAAGGCCATGTGCGATGACAACATTCCACTACAGCATAAGGTGGACAATTTCCTGTTAGCCTGCAGAAAAGTGACACATGCAGTCACCAACCAGGCCCCGGCCATGGTGTTCTTTAACCGAAGGTTGAGATCTCGTCTGGATTTGCTCAGACCAAATGTACGAAGAGATGTTGAGAGTAAGCAATTCCAGCACATCAATGAGAAGCCGACAAGGAGCTTCAATGTAGGGCAACCAGTCTTAGCCCGCGACTACCAAACAGAGAAATGGCAACCAGGAACGATATGCACACGGCAGGGGCCACTAATGTACACAGTGGATGTTGGGGAGAACATTGTGAGATGCCATGCTGACCAGATCCTAGAGTCACAGGAACGAGTCAACCCCATGTCTCGGCCATACGTACCTGGTGAGGAACCCGACGTACAGGTCGCATCTACCTCAGAAACAATAGCATTGGAAGCTGATGAATCAACTGACGACAGGGTGCTAGAATCGCTTCCGCACCAAGAGCGAGACACTCGGGAAAGGCGTTATCCAGAAAGAATCAGGAAGCCTCCCCAGAGACTGAATATATGAATGGACTATTTTCATATAACATTGTATATTAAAAATGTTAATTGTTAAATGAGTATTATGGTACTGTTAATCTAAAAGGGGAGGAATTGTAATGTATGTAATGTAACCTTAAGGGAGAGAACTACTTTTTACAGCTCCTGTATACTGTGGTACCGGCAGTGACCACACCTGTACATAAACCCTGAGTAGTGATCTGTACAGTTAGTTCTAGAGTAACCCTCATTCAGTACACACCTGTTGAATCGTTCCCTGCAGTCTGTTGTCTGATTATTGAAGGACACAACATTAAGATACACGGACCTAACACCCTTCTCCCAATCTATTGCCATTCAAATAATAATCTGCCTTCCTGCTTTTGCCACCAAAGTGGATAACCTCACATTTATCCACATTATAGTGCATTTGCCGTGTTTCTGCCCAATCACCCATCCTTTCCAAATCGTACTGGAGTTTCACGACATCCTCCTCACAGCATACCCTCCCCCCCAGCTTTGTGTCATCTGCAAATTTGGAGATATTACATCCAATTCCCTCGTCCAGATCATTAATATATATTGTGAACAGCTGGGGTACTAGGACCGATCCTTGCGGTACCCCACTAGTCACTGCCTGCCACTCGGAAAACGACCCATTTATTCCAACTCTTTGCTTTCTATATGCCAACCAGTTCTCTATCCAAGTCAATACCTTGCCCCCAATCCCATGTGCCTTAATTTTACATCCTCAAAAAATTCCAGTAGATTAGTCAAGCACGATTTACCTTTTGTAAATCCATGTTGACTTTGTCCGGTCCTGTCACTGCTTTCCAAGTGCTCTGCTATTACATCTTTAATAATGGACTCTAGCATTTTCCCCACTACCGATGTCAGGCTTACCGGTCTATAATGCCCCGCTTTTTCTCTACCACCTTTTTTGAATAGTGGGGTAACATTAGCTACCCTCCAATCCATGGGTACTGTTCCAGAGTCTATCGAGTTCTGGAAGATGACCAGCAATGCATCTATTATCTCCAGGGCCACTTCCTTAAGTACCCTAGGATGTAGATTATCAGGCCCTGGGGATTTATCCACCTTCAATCCCGTCAACTTCGCCAACACCATTTCCCTACAAATACTGATTTCTTTCAGTTCCTCCCTCTCATTAGTCCCTATGTTCCCCGACATCTCTGGGAGGTTATTTGTGTCCTCCTTTGTGAAGACAGAACCAAAATATGTATTTAATTGGTCTGCCATTTCTTTGTTCCCCATTATAAATTCCCCTGATTCTGACTGTAAGGGACCTATGCTTGACTTCACCAATCTTTTTCTCTTCACATATCTATAAAAGCTTTTACAGTCAGTTTTTATGTTCCCTGCAAGCTTACTTTCATGATCTATTTCCCCCCTCTTAATTAATCCCTTTGTCCTCCTTTGCTGAATCCTAAACTGCTCCCAATCCTCAGGTTTGCTGGTTTTTTTGGCCAATTTATATGTCCTCTCTTTGCATCTTATTTTATCCCTAATTTCCCTTGTTAGTCACGGTTGATTTATTGATTTTTGATTTATTTTTATGCCAAACTGCGATAAACAAATTCTATAGTTCATCCATGCGATCTTTGAATGTTTGCCATTGCCTATCCACCGTCAACCTTTTGAGTGACATTGCCCAATCAATCCTACCCAGCTCACGTCTCATACCATCATAGTTCCCTTTATTTAAATTCAGGACCTTAGTCTCTGAGTCAACTACTTCACTCTCCATCTTAATGAAGAATTCTATCATATTATGATCGCTTCGACCCAAGGGGCCTTGCACAACAAGATTGCTAATTAATCCTTTCTCATTGCATAATACCCAGTCTAAAATGGCCTGATCCCTAGTTGGTTCCTTGACATATTGGTCCAGGAAACCATCCCGTATACACTCCAGGAATTCCTCCTCCACAGTATTGTTACTAATTTGGTCATCCCAATCTATATGTAGATTAAAGTCACCCATGATGACTGCTGTGCCCTTATTGCACGCTTCTCTAATTTCCCTTTTAATGCCATCCCCAACCTTTGCATTACTGTTTGGGGGTCTATACACCACTCCCACTAATGTTTTCTGCCCTTTGGTATTTCTCAGTTCTACCCATACAGATTCCACATCATCAGAGTTAATATCTTTCCTTACAATTGTGTTAATCCCCTCTTTAACCAGCAATGCTACCCCACCTCCTTTTCCTTTTTGCCTATCTTTCCTGAATATTGAATACCCCTGGATGTTGAGTTCCCAGCCTTGGTCCCCCTGGAGCCATGTTTCCGTAATCCCAATCATATCATAATCATTTACCTCTATTTGCGCTGCTAATTCATCCACCTTATTACTAATGCTCCTTGCATTAAGACACAAAGGCCTAGAAATTGGGTATAGCCCCGCTTGGGGCGTTAGAATTGGCGCTGCACAAATTTTATAGCCAGACGCAACTTATCGCCACCTCGCGCGATATTGGGCTGCAGTGCCCCTAAAGTTGATTGAGGTGCAAAATCAGGCGTTACACGGGACTCCTAAGGCGCTAACCTGGCGGCGCTACTCAATATCGGGGCGGGCGGGCGCAGCGCAGGTGCTGTCAATTACCGATGACCACGAGACTTTCAGACGCCGGCCAGCTCTTAAAGGGGTGGGTCAGTAAGGATCAGCAGCCACACTCTGTGCCTTGTAGGCCTCAAAATCGGAGCTGCCCATTCTGTGGCGTTACAAACTTTGAGAAGATGGAGAGGGTGAGGCAGTGAGCGGAGTGCTTTACCAATGGGGCATTGGATGAATTGGTAGGCGCAGTGGAGCGCCGGCAAGATGTGCTGTACCTCAACAATGGCAGGAGGCCTAATCAGAAGGAATACCAAAGAGCTTGGAGGGAAGTTTCTCAAAAGGTCAACTCCAACAGCATGGTGACCAGGAGCCCTGTGCAGTGCAGGAAGAAATTCAACAACCTCACTCGGGTCGTGAGGGTGAGTGGTGTTTCGGCAAACTTCTTCATCCCTCCATCTGCACCTGACTTTATGGCCAGAGGGTGCGCGATGCCCCATTGGCCATCTGTCAGCAAGCACCCATGGCCCTTTCTGGGAACACACATGCACATTAAACTCAGGGCATGATGTAAGGGCTCTTCCACCATGGGGGGCATGAAATGACAACTCAGGGCATCATGTTTCATCACTTCCCTTCCTTTCTCCTGCAGGCCAAGCTGGCGAGGAACTGCAAGGAGCAGCTTCGCACCGGAGGAGGACGTCCTCAACTCCAGACTCTCACGGATCTCGAAGAGAGGGTCCACCAGATTGTTGGAGGCCGTATGATTGGTCCTGTCACCACTGGAGCTGCTGACCCCATTGTGCACAGCGATGGTAAGGTCCTCACCTTTTTGAGCTGTCTCCTTCCACTTGTTCCCCCCACCAGCATGCTTTTTCACTCTGGACCCATGTCATAGCATTGCAGCAATCTTGCATCCCTTGCTGCCACCCTGTCCTTTCGCTAAAGCCACTCTTCAACCTCACTGCTTTCAGATGCTGCATCACCAGCTCCGGAGCCGGGCCCTCAAGCTGCCAGTGCCACTGCCTCCAGAGGCGACGAGCAGGAGGAAGCCGGAACATCCGTGCCAGCCTCAGGGGAGCCAGCCCATCTGGAGACTGGGGATAGTAGTTCCCTGGAGGGGAGGCGGGGGGGGGTCTCTGATGAGGAACCAGTTGCAGGAACCAGCGGGCTGCAGCAACGCGAGGGGGGTAGGGAAGCTCGGGCGCCGTCTCCCCGGAGGGCGAGGCAGGCCACGATGACTGCTGCACAGAGTGCAGAGGAGGTGCGTAGCCTTTCAGAAATGAGCGCCCAGGCTCGGCTCAGGCACACTGAGCTGATGGCTGCAGTGGGGAGGATGCCTGACTCCATCGACACACTGGCAAAGCGTGTGCAGGACTTTGGGGCAGCAATGGAAAGGACTGTCCAGGGCTTTGGGGCAGCAATGGAAAGGACTGTCCAGGGCTTCGGGGCAGCAATGGAAAGGACTGTCCAGGGCTTCGGGGCAGCCCTGGAAAGGTCTGTCCAGGGCTTGACCGAAGCAGTGGAAAGGGCTGTCCCAGCCTTGTCCGAAGCAGTGGAAAGGACAGTCCCGGCCTTGTCCGAAGCAGTGGAAAGGACAGTCCCGGCCTTGTCCAAAGCAGTGGAAAGGACTGTCCAGGGCTTCTCCGAAGCACTGGCACCTGCCACGCAAGTGCTCAGTGCTGCCACGCATACGCAGATTGAGACCACGCGAACACTGACTGCTGCCACCCTAGCTGGATCAGGCAGGATTATCTGGGGCCCTTGCAGCACCACAGCAGGCCATCAATCTGTGGACTAGCCGATTGTGGCGCATGCTGTGGTGCTGCCCCGTCAGAGTGCCAGTGCGTCGGCCGACCACGGAGCAGGTGTCCGCTCTCAGGATGTAAGCATTCCTGATGCCACCGCTGGCACGTCTCCACTGCAGCTGCCACCACCTGCAGGACAGACTGCTTCCAACCATGCACAGTTGGAGCAGTCAGCATCCGGGCCCTTCAAGCCCAGAGGTCATCCAGGCCGTCCCTCAGGGGCTTCTGCTCTTTCGGACACTCAGCAGGCGTTCCCCAGCCTTGATGCAGCCACTGGGGTCCAATTACGGAGGAGCTGCAGGGAGGGAAGGGGCCGATCTCGTAAGAGAAGTAGACCTCCATCAAGGGGTAAAGAGTAGAGGGAGCTGTTGAGGCGTCTCATTTGTAGAATTCAAGGCCGTCTGCACCTGCTGTGAATGTTAGTCATGTTTTGGGTAGTGTCGCGGGTTTGCCAGACAGTTATGTGTTAGTTCATTAGTTATGCTTTCTGTTGCCATTGCTTTGTCATGCTGGAAGGAAGCACTTTTTGGAAAATAAAGAAAATGTTTTATTTACACTGGAACTCTCGACTATTTACAAGCATGGTGGCCTTCATAGGCTTTGGGCGAACCGGAGGGCACTGTTCCAATTACACCCAGCATTCCGTCAGAGGGGCCTAGAACCAAGTCCTTATGAGCCTCTGATGGGCGGCCCTTCCAGTTTCTGGACCCCTCCTGTCTTCCTCCTCCTCCTCCTCGTCCGCCTGCTCTGCTGGACCTTCAAGGTCGGCTGGCATTGGCTGGGTGCGTCGGATGGCCAGGTTGTGGAGCATGCAGCAGACCACAATGATGCGCGACACTTGCTCCGGCAAGTACTGCAGGGCGCCCCCCGAATGGTCGAGACAACGGAACCGCTGCTTGAGCACACCGATTGTGTGCTCCACAATGTTCCTGGTCGCCTGATGGCTGGTGTTGTAATGCTCTTCTGCCGGGGTGCTGGGCAAACGGAGCGGGGTCATGAGCCATGGGCAGAGAGGATAGCCCTTGTCGCCAAGAAGCCAGCCTCGTGGGTGAGCCGGGGCCTCGAAAAGGTCAGCCACTGAGGTCTGCCGCAGGATGAACACGTCGTGGCTGCTGCCAGGGAATTGGGCGTTGACCGCGATGATCATCTGCCGGTGGTCACAGACCAGCTGCACATTGAGGGAGTGGAAGCCCTTGCGGTTGCGGAACTCTTCGTGATTCTGTAATGGCGCCCGCAAAGCCACGTGTGTGCAATCAATGGCGCCCTGCACCATGGGGAAGTCCGCTATAGCCGCGAAGCCCTGTGAGCGCTCCCCCTGCTTCTCCAGGGTCAAATGGAAGGTGATTAATTCCTGCCTCCTTCTATATAGGGCAGCTGTAACTTGCCGGATGCAGCAATGCACCGCAAATTGAGAAATATTTGCAATGTCCCCAGTTGCTGCCTGAAACGAGCCGCTGGCGAAAAAGTTTAGGGCAACAGTGACTTTGACGGCCACCGACAGAAGTCCTGCACTGCAACCGCGGCTGCAGATCTTCAGCAAGCAGGTGGCACAGCTCAGTCACCACATCCTTTCCGAATCGGAGCCTTCGCATACACTGCTCCTCCGACATGGCAATGTATGACACCTGCTGCCTGAAAACCCTGGCAGCGTACGGTCGCATTTGACGACGTCCATTGCCCCTCCTCCTTCTGGCCATTCCCGGCCCTCTCTCCCTCCGCCTCTGTGCCCTTGCCATATGTTCAGCCAGCAGGACGTTCCCCTCCAAAGCAGCTCCCATTATAATGTGAAAGAAGTAAGACGCTGTAATATCTCACCAGCAAACTGTTGTGGACAGGGCTGAAGGTCCAAAGGCACCGCTGGCTCAATGAAAACTGTGCATTCCCACTGAAGGTCAGCAACTCTCTCCAACAACCAGCAAGATGCCCACCCAAAATGGCTTCCGCTTTTATACTAGTGCAGTCCCCTTTAAATAGCGCCCCCCTAGCCTGAGAAGGGCTTGGGAACGTTCCAGCAAGCTGTCGCTATTAGCGCCAGGCGGAACGGAGGCGGGCGCCACTCAATTTCCGGTCCAGGGCGCCAAAAAGGCGTTGCACACTGAACTGACGTCATTATCTGCCTGCGCCCGCAAGTGGGCGCTAATATTTAGCGCCGGCACTAAAACCCACTCAATATAGCAAGAGGCGCTGGGTTCACTGCGCACAGGCGAAAATTGGCTAATGCCCCACTTCTCGGCCTCTTTAGGTGCTAATCGCTGGCGCAACCAACCGAATTTCTCCCCCCAAGCCTTCAGGCTTGTTTTTTTAACTCTCTTAGACCTTTTAGAATTATTATTTACTGTGGTCATGTTTGTTTTAAACCCTTGATTTCTCTGATTGCCACCTTTGTTTCTCTCCTTCCTGTCTTTTGCTTCTATCCTTGTTTCCCTTTCCTTTGTCTCCCTACTCAGGTTCTCAACCCCCTGCCATTTTAGTTTAAACCCTCCCCCACAGCACTAGCAAACACTCCCCCAAGGACATCGGTCCCGGTCCTGCCCAGGTGCAAACCGTCCGGTTTGTACTGGTCCCACCTCCCCCAGAACCGGTTCCAATGTCCGAGGAATTTGAATCCCTCCCCCTTGCACCATTCCTCTAGCTACATATTCATTTGAAGTATCCTTCTATTTCTACTCTGACTAGCATGTGGCACTGGTAGCAATCCTGAGATTACTACCTTTGAGGTCCTATTTTTTAATGTACCTCCTAACTCCCTATATTCAGCTTTTAGGCCCTCATCCCATTCTTTACCTATATCGTTAGTGCCTATATGCATCACGACAACTGGCTGTTCACATGTTTAGACATGATGAGTGAACTAACACCTCCAGGTCTCTCAATTTGCCCCTTGGTAATTTCTACCCATTCCTGGAGTTCATACACCCATTTTTATCTTTAACATGCAGCACCTTGTATCACTCCATGTTTTACCACTGTTTGGCACAGGTGCAAGCCCCGTGAACGTCCTTTTGTAAGATCTTCATTGCCTCCTTTAAGTCCACAGACACCACAGCCCCATTTAGCTTGCTGTCTTCTGTAAATAATAACCTCGGAGATAGGGAATCTTTCTCATATGTATAGTAGTAAAAGCAAGGGTCCCTACACAGAACTCTGTGGCACCCCAAGCAATGCCTCTCCAATTTCAACCCAACTCCCTTAGCCGCTATCCTCTGCTTCTTTCCCGTTCGTCAGTTACAATTCATATCCATGTCCTCGCTTTGATATCCATTTTATAAAGGAGTCATCCATTATATAAAGGAGTGTCATTTGATTCTGTAGTTCTATATAAACAACATGCATTTGTAAAGAGCCTTTAACAAAAAAAGTGTTCAAGTGTTCGATAATTTGAGAGTTAGCCAAAGGCACAGTCTAAAAGGGAGGTTTTTAAAGATGGGGAGGGAAGACAAAGAGGTTTAAGAGGGAGATCCTGAGGGTGGAACCAAGATGGCTGAAAGTTCTGCCGCCAAGTGGGGATTTGCACGGGGGTAGGGGCATGAGAGCCGAGAGTTGGAGAAATACTGGGCGTAGGCTGGAATGTACCAAAGTAAGACGCTCGCTGACCTATATTGGCTCTCGGTCTTCCAACACCTCAAATTTTAAATTCATGTGAATTCCTTCAGCGCCTCACCCCTCGCCATCTCTAATAATTTCCAGCCTTACAACCCTCCGAGAACTCTGCATTGCTCTGACTCTGATGTCTTGTGCACCTCCCAGTCCCTTCACCCCACCATTGGTGGCCGTACCTTCAGCCACCCAGGCCCTATAGCTCTGGAATTCCTTCCCTGACCTTTCTGGCTCTCCACCTCCATCGCCTCCTTCAAGACCCTTCTTAAAACCCTCCTCTGTGACCATGTTTTAAGTCAATTCAATTCAATTCAATTCAAATCGCTTTATTGGCATGACAAGGTACATCTTATGTTGCCAAAGCATCAAAAAACATTCATGGTTGAACACAAAAATACAGATCTATCCATACAGTGTATAAACAGATATATCCCTGAGTGTATAAATATACATTCATATAATTTGTATATACTCTTTTCTTATATTTAGTGGTTGTCCCTCTGTTTATGGCAAGCTGTAACATAGTGTGCCGCTAAGGTTACACAATTTCTCTCTTCCCCTAGTAGGTATGGGAGTTTTTGGTCGTCATTCAAATTTCTGAATTCTGGGCATATTTTTGTGAATTTTGGGTAGAAATTCTCCCTTATGCCCTGATATTTTCTACAAGCTGTGAGGAAGTGCATCTCTGTCTCCACCACTCCCTGACTGCAGTGAGAGCATATCCTGTCCTCTCTTGGTAGCTGGGTCTGCCTGTGTCTACCTTTTTCGATCGCCAGGCTATGTTCACTAAGTCTGTACATTGTCAAGGTTTTTCTCAGTTTGCTATCCTTTACCATGGTCAGGTAATCAGCCATGTTGTATTGTCTGTTTAGGGCCAAGTAGCAATTGTGTTTGTTTTGGGTTTTTGTTGTTTCTGCCCAATATGACAGATATTTTTCCTTTTGCTTAGTGACGATTGTGTTGGGTCGAATTCTTTGTGTTACGCTGTCACTGTCCTGGGGCTGGTTATTGTTAATAGTGTTAGTAGTTACTTCACTGAGTCCCAGGACTAGTTGACTGAGGGTATTCTTCTTTATGGTCCTCTCTTGGCATTTCAGGGCTTCGTAATGATAGCAGTGGGGGTTGCTCATTTTTAGGTGTTTCCAAAATTTGGTGGCTCTTTTTTGGATAGTGATTATTAATGGATATTGGCCTAGTTCTGCCCTGCATGCATTGTTTACGGTTTTCCTTTGAGTCCGGAGGATACTTTTACACCCCTCCTAATATCTCCTTCTTTGGCTTGGCGTCCATTTTTGCCTTAGTGTCCATTTTTGTCAAATTACGCTTCTGTGAAGCACCTCGAGATATTTCTCTACATTAAAGGCGCTGAATAAACATAAGTACAACTTCGCACATGCAGTCACTTTGGGAGGGTTGCATTGTCAAAAAGATATCTCAAATCAATGGACAATACCAGGAATAAGTCACACATTTTGATATGGCCATTGCATGCTCAGAGAGGGCCAGAAAATACTGAAAGTTGGTTTTGGTTTAAAGTAAGAGCACTTCGAGGACAGTGTGGGGGGAAGCCGACGGCAGAACAGTGAACAGAAAGATTCGGGACTACAATCAACTCCAAGGGACAGCTGATCGGGAGTGGGGATTGTATGTTTCAGCCAAATCATAGAGGGGGCTTTTGTGATTGAGTCTGAGTAAGTTTGTGAGTTTCAGTCAGATCACAATAAGGGCTTTGTGATTGAGTCTGGGTAACTTTATATGTAACAGTCAAATCGCGGACGGGTTTAATTGTGTCAATGCAAATGACCCTTGCGTAGGGGTTTGTATTTTGGGGTTGTTAGTCTAGTATAAATCATAGGGATTTATACTGGGGAAGTAATTGCGTGTGTGTGTTCAATAAACGAATGAATCAAAGGTTGAACCAAAATCCTGTGCCATGTGTATTTTATTCTTATAAATCCTGACGTCCAAGAACTGTGTGTAACGGGGGACCGGTATCGGAGAAAACCCCTTACAGTTGTTGTTGTTGAAGTTGTTGCTTTCTCTTAACTGAACCTGCTGTGTATTTCCAGCATGTTCTGGTTTTGTATCAGATAGGGTTGGCAACCCTTCTGGCTGGTCCGGGAGTCTCCCGGAATGAAAGATGAATCATCCGGGCACTGCTACTAGCAACTCGGGAGAGAAGTAAAGCTTCGCGCCAGTGTCCTTCCCCGCTACTCCGACACATACCCCCACCAGGCTCATACACCAAAGGCTGTGTTAGGACCATGCAACTACACAGGGCCGCGAGCGAATCCAGTGAGATATCAAAGGCCAAACTCATTTAAGAAAATCAGAGGAAAGTGTGACAAAGTAATGGCATAGCTAGGATTGTCACTTTAAGCCAAGTGTAGAACCAGACAGGATTAAGGATAGGAGAGCAGGAGGTGGGGGTGCGATAACGCATTGCTGTACTAGTGTGCTGTGACACAAACTGCTAGAATGCAGATTTAGCCCTGCGATTCCTCCATGTCAATCATATCTTCATCAGCTTCAGTATCCTTTTAGGAGACTCTTGGAAGCATCATCAATGGCAACATTGGGCAATGCTACACGGTGGGTGTTTGACACTATGGAGGAAAAATTCGGTGGCACCTCCTTTGGGGCGCTAACTTTGCCCTGAAAAAGCTAACGCCCCTGCGCCGTATATTCAGTGGTAGCACCCCAAGCAGGAGGCGGGGCGCTACTGAAAGCACTCCCCCTCCTTCCTGGGGCACTACCATTGAATATCATGGTGCTACGTGCAACAGCGCCACGCGCATCAGCACTTAGCACCACGATATTGCAGACCTCCCTCCCCTGATTAAAGGGGAGGGGCCTGTATGCACCGGGGCCCTGCTGGACCACCGGGGAGCGGGGTGCCAAGAAAACAGCCCGCACCGATCGCAGCCCGCACAAAAAAGCGGAAGGGGGCAGGTGCAGGTAGGTTGCCAAAAAAAAAGGCCACCCAGCACCTGCCCTTTAATTTGCGCCGCCACAACCGCAACCGCAAAAACGCCACCCTGATCCTGTCGGACTTACCATCCGGCGGTGGGTCAGGGGACGCGACCGAAGTTTGCAGTCAGGGCGCTGCGCACGGCGATGACGTCATCGCTGGAGGCGCTGCGCTGCTACCGCCGCCACTAACCCCCCGCTAAAATCCGCGGGAGGCATTAGCGGCACTGCGCCCAGGGGCTTTGCGCCCCGTTAAGCAACCCAATTTTTCCCCCATGAATATTCCAGAAGATGCAGAACCATTAATTAATTAATTTATTTCAAACATAAATGATGACTAGACACAGAACGTTGTATCGAAGGCTCTGCAAGACTTTGGTAAACATGGTTGGTATGCTGATAATAGAATATTTTTTTAGAGCCATTACTGTGCTGCTATTTATTTATGGCATGACAGAAAACATTACATCAGTTGTTAGAATGAGCAGCAGACTCTCCACACGAGCTACTTTCTCATCCTGAATACTGAACAGTTGTGTAATTATTGCTTCAAGTCTGGTAAGAATATTTGGGGTGCCTGGGGCTTCCCTCTGATATCATGAAATGCTGACAACTAATTTCTTGCCATTGATTTCCACTTCCCCCTACAGTTCTGGGTTTTTGTTGTTTGCTCCTGGCATGCGATCGATACTGGCAAGGCCCATTTATTGCCCATCCCTAATTGCCCTGAGAAATTCTTAAGGGCAGCTACTCTCTTCTCTACTAGCCTTCAGCTGTTGTGTGCATGTCTGAAACAAGGCTGTGGTGAGGCCCAGAACTGAAGGTTTTGGTGGAACCCAAACTGAGTGTCGGTGAGCAAGTTGTTGTTAATTAGTTGTTACTTGCTGGCACTATTGATGAATCCTTCAATCACTATTTATTAGTAGGAGGCCGCCGTTAGGCTAATCTGCCGCATTTGATTGATTCTCTACGTTGAGGATAAGATGTTCCTGGGCAGTTTTCCACATTGTCAGGTAGATGCCAGTGTTGTAGTTGTACTGGTACAACTTATCTCAGAGCATCTGACTCTGGTAAACAGGGCTGCAGCTCTGCCTTTCAACATCTTCTACGTGCAAAACAAATTACTCGCATGACAGCTACTAGCCAAAACTGCAAGCAAGGCTCAATTACAGGGGACCCAACCTTTATAAGGTAAACGCAGTAACATTTACCAACTGCTCAGCCCAAGGACATCGCTGCAGGAGTTCCTCAGGGCAATGTCCTAGGCCCAACCATCTTCAGCTGCTTCATCAATGACCTTCCCTCCAACATAAGCTTAGAAGTGGGGATGTTCGCTGATGATTGTAGTGTTCAGTTCCATTCGCAAATCCTCAGATAATGAAGGAGTCTATGCCCGCATGCAGCAAAATCTGGACGACCTTCAGGCTTGGGCTGATAAGTGGCAAGTGACATTTGCACCACACAAGTGCCAGGCAATGACTAGCCCCGAGACCGGAGAAGCAGCGGACCTGCGCGGGAGCAGCCCGAGGCGGCTGAGTATAAGAGGGAGCAGTCAGAGGCACCGAGGCCCATAGCCCCGAGACCGGAGAAGCAGCGGACCTGCGCGGGAGCAGCCCGAGGCGGCTGAGTATAAGAGGGAGCAGTCAGAGGCACCGAGGCCCACAGCCCCGAGACCGGAGAAGCAGCGGACCTGCGCGGGAGCAGCCCGAGGCGGCTGAGTATAAGAGGGAGCAGTCAGAGGCACCGAGGCCCACAGCCCCGAGACCGGAGAAGCAGCGGACCTGCGCGGGAGCAGCCCGAGGCGGCTGAGTATAAGAGGGAGCAGCCAGAGGCACCGAGGCATACCAATCCAGGTTCCAGGAGAGAGGTAAAAAGTAATCCAAGTGTGACGTCAGCAGGAAGCAGGTAAGTGATTGGTTGGTGAGTATTTCTCTCTTTTCAATACAAGCTTGAATTCTGTGGTGTTAAATTTCTAGGGTCTCTGTGGTGTAATGGGGACAGTTGGTAAATAAAGCGCCCTAGAGTATACCTGTAACTGGGGTATTGAATAAATTTTTTAATTAATTAAAGGAGTAAGTCATGGCAGGAGAGTTCAGACCCGTGTTCTGCTCCTCTTGCTCCATGTGGGAAGTCAGGGACGCTGCCAGTGTCCCTGGCGACCATGTGTGCGGGAAATGCATCCAGCTGCAGCTACTTGTAGACCGCATTGCGGCGCTCGAGCTGCGGGTGGATGAATTTTGGAGCATGCGCGATGCTGAGAGGGTCGTGGATAGCACGTTTAGCGAGTTGTTCACGCCTCAGTGTAGGGCTGCACAGGCAGAAAGAAAGTGGGTGACCATCAGGCGGAGCAACAGAGGCAGGCAGGAAGTGCAGGGAACCCCTGCGGACATCCCCCTTTCAAACAGGTACACCAAGTTGGATACTGTTGAGGGGGATGACTCACCAGGGGAAGGCAGCAGCAGCCAGCTTCCTGGCACCAGGGATGCTTCTGCTGCTCAGGAAGGGAGGAAAAAGAGTGGGAGAGCAATAGTGGTAGGGGATTCTATCGTAAGGGGAACAGATAGGCGTTTCTGTGGCCGCAAACGTGACTCCAGGGTGGTTTGTTGCCTCCCTGGGGCCAGGGTCATGGATGTCACTGAGCAGCTACAGGGCATTCATAAGGGGGAGGGGGAGCAGGCAGAGGTCGTGGTCCACATTGGGACCAACGACATAGGTAGGAAGGGGGATGAGGTCCTGCGTCAAGAATTTAGGGAGCTAGGTAACAGATTAAAGAGCAGGACCTCAAAGGTTGTAATCTCTGGATTACTCCCAGTGCCACGTGCTAGTGAGTATAGGAATAGGAGGATAGTGCAGATGAATGCGTGGCTAAAGAGTTGGTGTAGGAGGGAGGGTTTTAGTTTCCTGGATCACTGGGCCTGCTTCTGGGAAAGGTGGGACTTGTACAAGTTGGACGGGTTGCACCTGAACCAGAACGGGACAAATATCCTTGCGGGGAGGTTTGCTAGCACTGTTGGGGGGGGTTTAAACTAACTTGGCAGGGGGATGGGATACAGAGGGGAGCTGAAATAGGGGGTGATGTGCTGCCAATTATAGAGAAAAAAACAAGTCAGCTTGGTAGACAGGGCAAATATATAAGGGCAAGGCTGGATGGCATCTATTTTAATGCAAGGAGTCTTGCAAATAAGGTGGATGAACTGAAGGTGTTGATAAACACATGGGAGTATGATATTGTTGCTATCACGGAGACATGGTTGAGGGAGGGGCAAGACTGGCAGCTCAATATTCCGGGGTACAGAATCTTCAGGCGAGACAGAGGGGGAGGTAAAAGAGGAGGGGGTGTCGCAATATTAATTAAGGAGTCAATTACTGCAGTAAGGAGGGATGATATATTAGCAGGTTCCTCTAATGAGGCCATATGGGTGGAGCTTAAAAACAAAAAGGGGGCAAGCACTTTGCTGGGAGTGTACTATAGGCCTCCAAACAGTCAGGGGGAGATAGAGGAACAGATATGTAGGCAAATCTCAGAGAAATGTGCAAATAATAGGGTAATAATAATGGGGGACTTCAACTTCCCCAATATTAACTGGGATAGTCAAAGTGTGAAAGGCTCAGAGGGTGTAGAATTCTTAAAGTGCATCCAGGAGAGCTTTATGAGCCAGCATGTAGAAAGTCCTACAAGAGAGGGGGCGGTACTGGACCTAATTCTAGGGAATGTGGCCGGCCAAGTGGAAAAAGTGCTAGTAGGTGAGCACTTTGGTGACAGTGACCATAATATGGTGAGATTTAAGGTGGTCATGGAAAAGGACAGGGATGGGCCGGAAATAAAGGTTCTAAATTGGGGGAAGGCCGATTTTAATAGGATAAGGCAGGATCTGGCCAAAATGGACTGGGATCAGCTACTTGTAGGAAAATCCGCATCGGAGCAATGGGAGGCTTTCAGAAGGGAGATTGAGATCATACAATGGCAACATGTTCCCGTAAAGGTCAAGGGTGGTTCCAAAAACCACAGGGAACCTTCGATGTCAGGGGATATACGAGAATGGATTAGGAAAAAAAGGAGGGCTTTTGGCAGATACAAAAGGCTAAAGACGGAGGAAGCCCTAGAGGAGTACAAAAAGTGCAGGGGGATACTTAAAAAAGAAATTAGGAGATCAAGGAGGGGCCATGAAATAACACTGGCGAGCAAAATAAAGGAAAATCCTAAGATGTTTTATAAGTATATTAAGGGTAAGAGGATAACTAGGGAAAAAATAGGGCCCATTAGGGACAAAAGTGGCAATCTGTGTGTGGAGCCGGAAGATGTAGGAGGGGTTCTAAATGAATGTTTTGCATCTGTTTTCACTATGGAGGAGGACGATGTAGACATAGAAATAGGGCAGGGGGACTGTGATATGCTCGAACATATTAACATCGAGAGGGAGGAGGTATTGGCGGTTTTAGCAGGCCTAAAAATGGATAAATCCCCAGGCCCGGACGAAATGTATCCCAGGCTGCTGTGTGAGGCAAAGGAAGAGATTGCGGGGGCTATAACACATATATTCAGGACCTCTCTGGCCACAGGGGATGTGCCAGAGGACTGGAGAACCGCTAATGTAGTACCATTATTCAAGAAGGGAAGTAGGGAAAAACCGGGGAACTACAGGCCAGTGAGTCTAACATCAGTGGTAGGAAAATTATTGGAAAAAATTCTGAGGGACAAAATTAGTCTCCACTTGGAGAGACAAGGATTAATCAGGGATAGTCAACATGGCTTTGTCAAGGGAAGATCATGTCTGACTAATTTGATTGAATTTTTTGAGAGGGTGACTAGGTGTGTGGATGAGGGTAACGCAGTGGATGTGGTATACATGGATTTCAGGAAGGCCTTCGATAAAGTCCCGCACAGGAGACTGGTCAAGAAGGTAAGAGCCCATGGAATCCAGGGTGCCTTGGCACATTGGATACAAAACTGGCTTAGTGGCAGAAGGCAGAGGGTGATGGTCGAAGGTTGTTTTTGTGACTGGAAGCCTGTGGCCAGTGGGGTACCATAGGGATCGGTGCTGGGTCCCTTGCTGTTTGTGGTCTACATTAATGACTTGGATATGAATGTAAAAGGTATGATCAGTAAGTTCGCGGATGATACAAAAATTGGTAGGGTGGTAAATAGCGAGGAGGGTAGCCTCAGTCTGCAGGACGATATAGATGGGTTGGTCAGATGGGCGGAACAGTGGCAAATGGAATTTAACCCGGAAAAGTGCGAGGTGATGCACTTTGGGGGGACTAACAAGGCAAGGGAATACACAATGAATGGTAAGACCCTAGGCATGACGGAGGGGCAGAGGGATCTGGGTGTGCAAGTACACAGATCCCTGAAGGCGGCGGAACAGGTGGATAAGGTGGTAAAAAAGGCATATGGGATACTTGCCTTCATTAGCCGAGGCATAGAATATAAGAGCAAGGAGGTTATGATGGAGCTGTATAAAACACTGGTTAGGCCACAGCTGGAATACTGTGTGCAGTTCTGGTCGCCACACTACAGGAAGGATGTGATCGCTTTGGAGAGGGTGCAGAGGAGATTCACCAGGATGTTACCAGGGCTGGAGCGCTTCAGCTATGAAGAAAGACTGGGCAGATTGGGTTTGTTTTCCTTGGAGCAGAGGAGGCTGAGGGGGGACATGATTGAGGTGTACAAAATTATGAGGGGCATAGATAGGATGGATACTGAGGAGCTTTTTCCCTTAGTAGAAGGGTCAATAACTAGGGGGCATAGATTCAAGGTAAAGGGCGGGAGGTTTAGAGGGGATTTGAGAAAGAACTTTTTCACCCAGAGGGTGGTTGGAGTCTGGAACTCACTGCCTGAAAGGGTTGTGGAGGCAGGAACCCTCACAACATTTAAGAAGCATTTGGATGAGCACTTGAAATGCCATAACATACAAGGCTACGGACCAAATGCTGGAATATGGGATTAGATTAGACAGGGCTTGATGGCTGGCACGGACACGATGGGCCGAAGGGCCTCTATCCATGCTGTATAACTCTATGACTCGATGACTCTATGACTATCTATATATATAAATCGGTACTTCTGTCCTTCTGTCCTTCTGTCTGTCTGTCTGTCTGTCATCGCGTGTGCGTCTGGGGGGTATGCGCTCGAAAGTTACAGGGCGTACCTACGCGCGCGTTACCTCCAAAGAAAGCTTACGCTTCCGAGACGATTTTAAGCGTATTTACGTTTCGGCCGGGCTAAAATCGCGCCCGCGGTATCCCAAAAACCTTCAACATTCCGCTCATTAGCATCTCATTATCCGCTCATTAGCGACAGAGTGACCTTGAGGTCGACCAATCGTACGGCGGCTTGCTGCCGCGTGCGGCCGGGCCCTCCTACGGTCGAGTGACGGGACGATTGACCAATCCTACGCTTTGGTGACCTGACGGTCGACCAATCGGTGCGTGTGTGGGCGGGCCTTATCGTTCTGAACTGAGGTGAGTCGCCGCCATCTTGCTTCCATTCTTTTTCCTGCTTTTTGCGTCTTTCTTTTCAAATATACATTTCCACCAAAATAAAATTGAATTTATTAAATTGTTTTTAAAAAAAATCACTCATTTGTAAACCTAACCTGAACATTCTTTTTCCTACCTTTCCCCGTTTTTTTCTTAGGCCTCAAAGCCTGTGCCTTTCTTGCCCAGCCAGGCCCGAGCTAGGTGATTGCGCTTCTGCTAAGCTCCTCATCCCCCCCCCCCCGCCGTGTCACGTTACCGAGGGCAACGGCATCAGCCACGAGGGTCAGGGTGCGCGCGCAGCAGGAGCAGGTGAGACGCGGCGTCTCTGTTCCGCAATCGGGCTCGGCCGGGGGGGGGGGCGGGGCTCGGCCGCCGGCCGTCTCTCAGAGCGGCTCGGCCGGGGGGGGGGGGGGCGTGGCTCGGCCGCCGGCCGTCTCTCAGAGCCGCAATCGGGCTCGGCCGGGGGGGGGGGGCGGGGCTCGGCCGCCGGCCGTCTCTCACAGCCGCAATCGGGCTCGGCCGGGGGGGAGGCGGGGCTCGGCCGCCGGCCGTCTCTCAGAGCCGCAATCAGGCTCGGCCGGGGGGGGGGCGGGGCTCGGCCGCCGGCCGTCTCTCAGAGCCGCAATCGGGCTCGGCCGGGGGGGGGCGGGGCTCGGAGAGCGGGGCTCTCGGCCGGGGGGGGGGCGGGGCTCGGAGAGCGGGGCTCTCAGCCTGGGCCCCCCCCGCCCCTTTCCCCCCCGCCCCCCCCTTCCCCTTCCCGCCCCCCCTTCCCCCTCCCTTCCCCCCGCCCCTTCCCCCCCCGCCCTCCCTTCCCCCCCCGCTCTCTTCCCCCCACCCGCTCTCTCTCTTCCCCCCAGTCGCTCTCTCTCTTCCCCCCAGTCGCTCTCTCTCTTCCCCCCAGTCGCTCTCTCTCTTCCCCCCAGTCGCTCTCTCTCTTCCCCCCAGTCGCTCTCTCTCTTCCCCCCAGTCGCTCTCTCTCTACCCCCCAGTCGCTCTCTCTCTTCCCCCCCAGTCGCGCTCTCTCTCTCTTCCAACAACAACATGCCCTCGAAAAAGCCTCGGCACCGCCGGGCACTCCAGCTAGTCTCCAATAAGCGAGCGTGTAACTGCTGCCCCTTGACATTCAACGGTATTACCATCGCCAAATCCCCCAACATCAACATCCTGGGGGGTCACCATTGACCAGAAATTTAACTGGACCAGCCACATAAATACTGTGGCTACAAGAGCGGGTCAGAGGCTAGGTATTCTGTGGAGAGTGTCTCACCTCCTGACTCTCCAAAGCCTTTCCACCATCTACAAGGCACAAATCAGGAGTGTGATGGAATACTCTCCACTTGCCTGGATGAGTGCAGCGCCAACAACACTCAAGAAGCTTGACACCATCCAGGACAAAGCAGTCCACTTGATTGACACCCCATCCACCACCTTAAACATTCACTCCCTCCACCACTAGCGAACCGTGGCTGCAGTGTGTACCATCTACAAGATGCACTGCAGCAACTCGCCACGGCTTCTTCGGCAACACCTCCCAAACACGCGACCTCTGCCACCTAGAAGGACAAGGGCAGCAGGCGCATGGGAACACCATCGCCTCCAAGTCACACACCATCCTCACTTGGAAATATAATTGCCGTTCTTTCATCGATCGCTGGGTCAAAATCCTGGAACTCCCTCCCCAACAGCACACTGGGAATACCTTCACCACACAGACTGCAGCGGTTCAAGAAGGCAGCTCACCACCACCTGCTCAAGCGCAATGAGGGATGGGCAATAAATGCTAGCCTTGCCATTGACACCCCCCATCCCAGGAACAAATAAATAAAAGACATCCAGTGATCAGACCTCCAGGTATACATCCAACCAGAGTTGCCAACCCTAGGAACATAAGATCAGGAGTAGATAATTCAGCCCCTCGAGCCTGTTCAGTCATTCAATTAGATCATGGCTGATTTGTAGCTCAACTCCATCTACCCGTCTTGATTCCATCTCCCTTAATACCCTTGCCTAACAAAAATCAGTCAGTCTCAGTTTCGAAATTTTCAATTGATGCCCAGCCGCAGGAGTTTTTTGGGGGAAAGAGTGTTACTGATTTCCACTACCCTTTGTGTGAAGAAATGCTTCCTCACCTCACCCCTGAACAGCCTAGCTCTATCGTTAAGGTTATGCCCCCTTGTTCTGGGCTCCCCCACCAGAGGAAATGGTTTCTCGGTATCTGCCCCATCAAATCTTTAAACACGAAGCATCAGATGGGCTGTGATTTTGGAAAGTGGACTTTATATGTAATTTATCACTGCAAAGGATGATCAGTAAATCTAATAGCTAATGATAAAAGCAACTGTTAATGTAAGGAAAAGGAAAGATACAGGTAACTGGCAATAGCCAGCCTTTTCTACAAACCAACAGCATCCTCTGGTGGTAAAGTATAGTCTGGCAGATATGTTGGTGCAGCCTTGCTCATTCAATTAAGATGTAAGCCTTTGAAATAGAAGTTTTATTGGTAGCTTGCATTATTCCAACCAACTGCTGGAACCCCAGCTCTTTCAAGCTGAACCCTTCACAAGCTGTAAGTTGAAAAGCTGCAAATCTAAAATAAAACTGCAAATGTTGGAAGTACACAACATAAGAACATAAGAAAGAGGAGGAGTAGTAGACCGTAAGGCCCCTCGAACCTGCTCCACCGTTTAAGAAGATCATGGCTGATCTTCGACTTCATTGCCACTTCCCCACCCAATCCCAGATATTTTGTATCGGGAGGAGAAAAAGATTAGCACTTTGGGTATGGATTCTTCATCAGTGCTGACTGATCTGTTACGTATTTCCAACATTTTGTTTCAAAAGCATTTTGTTTGAATAATTAACACTCAAATCAAAAATAGCTGGCCATCACACAGCGTGAATAGATTTGAAATACATAGCTTGCTATCGCTCTCAAGCCTGTAACCTTGGCAACAAACTGGCAAATCTCAACATTAATATATTTGAAATACAAAACTTGCTTTTTTTCCCCCCAGCCTGTAACCATGGCAACAAACCTCAACATTTGTCTTGATTTATGTATACTTTTTAAATGACATGCATGTGACTGATTTAAAAGGACAGCTCCGAGACAAAAACAAGAGAGAATGGTTTCATTTTTGTCACAAAGTCAAGGGTTTTAATGAATATGGAGAAATTGGATCCAGGAAAGTTCTTCTTCTGGGCACAGGATTCAAACACTAAGTGGCACAGCTTAAAGACAAAGGCATTGAAAGTATATAGGACATTTTTTTTTGATAGAATCGTGGAATAGATATCAGTGGGCATGGTGGAGCAGATCGCTGTGACAGATTTAAGAAAGGACTGGATGAACGCCTGTTAGGAATGGGGTCACAGGCCCATTGCAGAACCATGGTAAAGAAACTGTTGCTGCTGAATCTCCAGATGCATCGGACTTGCCCTGTGGTCCAACCTTCTGAGGAATTGTGCCACTCAACCAGGAATTCTACCCCCACCCCTCAACACACAAGGCCCAACTTTTCCAGTGATTCCCCCACATGGAATTAAATAGGAGAGAGGGATAAACAGGTATCCTTGTCTCAGTGAGAAGTCAAGGTGGCCCCGAAATAATTTTGAAAAAACGTTTTACTCCACTTGCTGGATTTCACTGGCACACTTTTTGCTGCTTAGTAGTTGCACTACCTGTGTAGTTAAATTGCACTAAATCAGCATTGCTCGGTCAGTATTTACTTTACATAATTAGGAAACCTATGGCCAATGGACACATTCCAGGTCTGGCACTTTGCTAGTTTGATGCAGTGTAACACACACGATTATGCAAGTGTGAAACTAGAATGTGATGCACACTAAAGTTACACATTTGAGGAGTTTTGTTTAACTGATTTTATAATGATAATGGAATGTACTAAGCTCACCGTGTAATCTTTGGAATGGGAAAACACCGTTAGAAAGTCAGACAAATCATGTTACAGGTTTATTTTACTTTTTTTTATAACTAGTCATTCATCCACCCACTCCCCATGATGAAATGCAAGAGAAACATGTAAACTGTGCGACAGATCATTGAAAAGGCAGGTGGGTGGGGAGTAGTTTATATAGCTTTAAAGAGGCTGTTATAGATAGGAGCACTGTCATATTTCAAATCATAAATCTAAATATTTTTAATATCTAATGCAGTGTGTCTGGTCACTTCAAACTTGATTACTGAATGCAGAGAGATAGAGTCTCCCAGCTGTATGTGTTTCTCTGTTGATTAGGGAACAGGCTATTTTAAATCAGCTATTGTGCAATGAGAAAAGGTTAATTAATAGCCTTGTAGTAAAGGGGCCTTTAGGGAAGAGTGACCAGAATATGATAGGATTTTATATTGAGTTTGAAAGTGATTTAATTAAATCCGAAACTAGGGTCTTAAACCTAAACAAAGCAAACTACGTAGGTATGAGGGGCGAATTGGCTACGGTAGATTGGGAAACTACATTAAAAGGTATCACGGTAGACAAGCAATGGCTAGCATTTAAAGAATTAATACATAATTTACAACAAATATACATTCCTTTAAGGCATGAAAACTCCACAGGAAAAGTGGTCCAACCGTGGCTAACAAGAGAAGTTAAAGGTAGTATTAGATCAAAGGGAGAGGCTTATAATGTTGCCAAAAAGAGTAGTAAGCCTGAGGATTGGGAGGATTATAGAATTCAGCAAAGGAGGACCCAGAAATTGATAAAGAAAGGGAAAATAGAATGTGAGTAAACTAGCGAGAGACATAAACACAGATTGTAAAAACTTCTATAGGTACGTAAAAAGAAAAAGATTAGCAAAAGTAAATGTGGGTCCCTTACAGGCTGAGGCAGGAGAAATTATAATGGGAAATAAGGAAATGGTAGAGAAATTAAACAAATACTTTGTGTCTGTCGCCACAGAAGAAGACGCAAAAAACTACCCGGAAATAGTGGAGAACCAAGGGTCTAGCGAGAATGAGGAACTGAAAGAAATTAATATTAGTAAAAAAAAGTACTGGAGAAATTAATGGGACTGAAAGCCGATAAATCCCCTGGACCTGATGGCCTACGTCCTAGGGTTTTGAAAGAGGTGGCTATAGAGATAGTGGATGCATTGGTTGTCATTTTCCAAAATTCCATAGATTCTGGAACGGTTCCCATGGATTGGAAGGTAGCAAATGTAACCCCACTATTTAACAAAGGAGGGAGAGATAAAACAGGGAACTACAGCCCGACATCAGTAGTAAGGAAAATGCTAGAATCTATTATTAAGGACGTAGTAACAGGGCACTTAGAAAATAATAATAGGATTGGGCAGTCAACACAGATTTATGAAAGGGAAATCATATTTGCCAAATCTGTTAGAATTTTTTGAGGCTGTAACTAGCAGAATAGATAAGGGGGAGCCAGTGGAGGTGGTGTACTTGGATTTTCAGAAGGGCCAAATGGCCTAATCCTATTTCTTATGTTCTTATGACTTATTTTCTTCATGTAGGGCAGTTTATGTGTCTTGGAGATACTATGGTCGTTAAATGATAGCTCAATCATAAGTTTGCATTAAAGGTGCTGATTCAGGTTTGATATTCGTAAGGGAGTCAGCAAAGTTTGCAGGGCTATGGGGAAAGGACAGGGGAGTGGGACTAGCTGAAGTGCTGTTGCAGAGAGCTGGCATGGGCTCGAAGGGCCGAATGGCTTCCTTCTGGGCTGTAACTTTTCTATGATTCTGATTCTAAGTTTCACATTTATGTTGTCAGTTAAGTTTACTAATCAAGTAAAATCCAAGACGGATTTTAATTTGCTGCCTACTTTTTAATAATTTTAATTTATAGCTGGCATAATAGTGTTTATTCTTCCATTATCCAAAGATTAGGAGAATACAATGCTCCAATTTTCTGATCTAATTACAGTAACAATTATTTAAATTTTTCCCCTAGGATACACTGCATTACCAGATTTTGTGCATTAAAAGTTGCACTCTGAATTGTAAGGAATGAAGACTCACTATGGGAGTGATCTTTGAAGTGGAGCACAAGACAAATATCAGTGAAGCCCCAAAAATCCTAACGGGATATTCCAGATAAATTCAAATCACAAAAATCTCAATACTCTTCTGGGGTGATTTACGAATGTACCTTGAAATGGAAGTTCCTTTAGAAAAATTGTACTATTTTAAACTTTGAAAACAGTGTGGATATTGATGCATGATGTAAAATATTTGGGTATCTGTTAGTCACCCTTTCTCCTTATCCTTTCCAATAAAAGGCCTTTTTACACTATTCATGTACAACACACATCTTGAAAATTCAGTCGCAAGAGCAATCAGATTGGCTCAATGGTAGCACTCTTGCTTGAATCAGAAGGTTGTGGCTTCAAGCCTCAATCCAAGCACTTGAGCACAAAATCTAGGCTGACACTTCAGTGCAGTACAGAATGAGTATTGCATTATCAGAAGTGTCATCTTAAACCGAGGCCCCGTCTGCCTGTTTAGGTGGACTTAAAAAAGGTCCCATGGCATTATTTGAAGAGCATCAGGAACACATTCCAGCATCTTGGCCAACATTTATCCTTCAACCAACCACACCAAAAGAGACACATTAACTGGTCATTTATCTCATTGCTGTTTGTGGGACCTTGTGTGTAAATTGGCTGCCACCTTTGTCTACGTAAATTATTTTTAAGTGTAGTCACTGTTGTTAAGTGAAGTGGGTGCTTTGGGACATCTGAGGACGTGAAAGGAATTCTATAAATGCAAGTTGTTTCTTTCTAATCTGTATTATTGCTGTTTATTTTTCAGTAGTAAAACTGAAGAAAATAATGGCATTTCAATGAGCTCCCCCGAGGATGACTAGTTAAATTCTGATGAATTCTTGTAGTACAAATATAGGAGTAGGGAAAGGTATTTTTCACTGGTTTCACAGGGACCAGCACTTCCAATTTTTGTCTCAGTCTACATTGAGCAATCCTTATTCGGAGTAAAGAGTCATAAAATAGTCATATTCATAAGTCATAAATCAGCTTAGTGAGGGAAAAGCATTAATGCTTCTGCATCCATATTTCAAAGAACATGAAATGAAGTTCTATTTTTCATTTACTCATCTAGAGCTTCTAATTATACATTTTTCATGTTTCCCTGGTAACCAGTTGCATGCATATAGCCAAGTCCTACTGAGATATAGCATCTATTTCATATTTTGTACAATTAAGTATTGCAAACATATATAAAATAATCTAAACAATTAAAATAAATTATTTTTCAATAACTGGTGGGCAACATATTGTTGAAAAACTTCAACAAAAATCGACAAAGCCTTAATAAAAGCTACTTCCCACCTGTTAAGCTGCACTGTCACCAGTCTCCTAGCACCTTAATTGACCTATTGTATAGTACATCTTGTGACATGCACTTTCCGTTGTGTAACACTAACTTTTGCCATCACACTTTTGTCACATTTCTCCTACTGATTCTCCTAACTCTTCGAATCCTGCAATATCTGGTCTCCCCGGTAGGTGGCACTGTTTCTTCCCTTTGAGGCATCGCAGGTTGTGCTGCTTCAGAACATTCAAGCCTTCCACGCAAATTTGTTGAACAATAAATTAAAAGTAAAATATGTTGTAAAATAATTCTATCCTCCCCTCCCACTGCCAGTGGCCCACAACCACCACCCTCTGGCCTACCCTGGCCCAGCCTGTTTGCTACTGCCATAGCCTTAGGACCTCACTGTTGCCCTTATGCCTGCTCTGGTGTACTCCACAGCTTGTTCCCTGCCACCTGGTAGCCTTCAGGCCTCACCATTGCAGTTCTCACTTCATGTACTCTTCACTAGTTTGCCAGCATTAATCTGGTGAGGGCGGGTAAGGACAAGATGGAATGATGGGCAAAGGATTGAGCTCCACCCGCTTCACATTGCTTTCTGGCGCTACCCTCTGCCCTGGCCAGATCCCCGCTCCCTACCCAGGACCAAAAGCCAGCCTATAGCCAAATTCTCCCACCACTCTTCGCCCAAGTCACCTTGCAATCCACCGCCCCAAACAAAGCTGTAGCTTTAGCAGATTCCACCCCTCACACCTGTTGATCGGTGCCCTGTTTGTATTACTTTATTGACCTCACTGCACCCCATTCACCACCTGTGGCCTTCAGTGGCTCCCTTCCCCACCACACACCAACTCCCACCCAAAAGAAGAAAATGAACAGAGGACAGAGAGGATGGGGGTAGGGTGAGAAAGAGAATAGAAGAGGGCAACGAGGAAGAGAGAAATGGAGAAAAGCAGAAAAGATTAGAAAGTGAGACAGGGAAACAAAAAAGAGAGACAGAGAAGGAACAGTATGAATATAATAGACAGGCAAAAGACCGTATGCTCAGATTTACTTTAGCAGCATCGTAAGAGATCCACTATTACAAAAGTCTTGCATGTAACATGTGCTTCCTGCAAATGTAATTTATTTCTCATTGGTCAATTTTTCTTGGTCACTCTGTTGATTGGCTCAAAGTAACAGCTGCAAATTCAAACTTAAGTGGTAGATTAGTCAAAAACAGGGATAACAGTTAGAAAACTAAAACTACAAAGGACTTATGAAAACTCCAACCAGCGGTCTTTAAAGAGGCTGCTGGAGGTTGCCAATACAAAGATTTTTTTCAATTTTAAACTTACCTTAATGTGGAGCCAGGAAGAGAAGAGCACAACAGGACGTGTGGGGGTTCAAATATCGGCGGAGTGGGATTCACCCTATTCCGCCACACTCGGGCCCACGCCATTTTAACAGGCAAGTTTTAGGCAGATTCGGAGACCCTCATCCCAGGTCTCATCAAAATACAAAAGTTGAGAGTCATTAGGACCCCAACCCAACTTTAACGCGCAGTCTCACATTTGGTGCTGGAACACAGGAGCAAGCCCAGAAAAGGGCAGCGGTCAGTAAATTAAAATTTTTTAAAATCATTTCCATGAGAGTCAGGGCCCCAATAAGGAAACTTTGGGCCTTCCCAGCCATAGACTTCCAACCGTCCTTCCCCGACCGTACTTGTCTGCTGACCACTTGCACCACTTACCTGAATGGCAGGGATCGTTCCTGTGGGTCCCCGGCTGCAGCCTCCCACCCCAAGTGTAGCTTCCACTCCCGCTCGAAGGCCTCCACATCAGTCCCGCCAGGTTTGGCCAGGAGTTGGGACCTGGACTACAGTAATGAGGCCCATTAGTTAAAATGGCCAGGGCCTCAAATTGGCATGTCCGCAAGCCTGCCGCCCCCACGCTTGGAGTTAAAATTGGGGAGAGTGTTCGGGTAAATGTGTGCTCAAACTGGAGAAGGGTTAGGAGTAGTGTATCCCCAGAGTAAGGGCCGGGTCCACGTTTGATATCAGTTAATATACAGATGATTTGTATGTGGGCACAGCGAACACAACCTCCATGTTTGCTAACAACACAAACGTAGGAGGTTTGGAAAACAGTGGGGAGGATTTTAACAGCCTTTGGGGAGATAGACACATTAGGAGAATGGGCAGATGCAATTCATAAGTGAGGTAAAAACAAGGAATGGAGTATATGCTCAATGGAAAGATACTGAAGGGTGTGGATGAACAGCAAGACCTAGGAGTTCAAGTACACAATTCCCTGAAAATGCAAGTACAGGTAAAGCCATAAAAAGGCCAATAGAATTTAGGATTTTATTAATAGGGGCATAAAGGACAAGAGGATAGAATTTATACCAAACAGCAGTTATGTCACAGAGTACCAAGTACAGTTTTGGGCACTTCATTATAAAAAGGACATTAAAGCCAAAGAGCATAGTTTCAGTAGGGTGCCAGGGATAGGAAACTATAGTTATGAAAAGACTTGAAATAGTGGAACTATTTCCATTGGAGCAGAGAAGGCTGAGAGATTTAATACAGATTTTTTAAAATTTTGATAGAATGAATAGGGTGGGGAGTCAGTGGCCAAGTCATCAATTTAAAATCAGAGTGAGGAAAGGGATCAGAGGAAATTTCTTCACACACAAGCTTTTTGGACCGTGGATTACTTTGTGACGTGGATTGGTTGAGGAAGAGAGCATTACATCTTTTAAGGAAATTAGATAAATATTTGAAGCAAAGGTCGAGAATGGAACAGTGAGAATTGTTTCAGACTGCTCTAGGAAAAAGCTGGCACAGAAACCATGGGCTGAATGACCTCCTCCTGTGCTGTAAACTTATATGATTTATTAATTTAAGTGTATGGGCCCGATTTTGTGGCTTGTGTGGGAAATGGTCGGGTTCCCCGAATGTGGGGTTCTGACACACAAAAAAAATGTCAGCCAGCTGCACGCAATTTTCCGTCAAGTGGCCAATTAATTGCCAGCGTGTGAACAGCCTTGCTAATTGCCCATTTCTAGTCAGAAAGCCCTACAGTATGATGTCATCATTCATGGTGCTTTCAAGGTCCACAGCAAGCATTGCTTCCTCTGTTGGCTTCCAAACAAACCATACAGGATGGCAGAGGAGCCTGCAGCAGCTGTGGCTAGTGCCAGACCCCGAGCTGCCTCCAAATTCGATGAAGCTTCACTGCAGGCATTATTGGATGGGGTTAGGGCCCACAGGGAGGTCCTCTTCCCTAGGTCAGGCAGGAAGAGGCCTCCCACTGAGACCAAGGCTGCATGGATGCAGGTGTCAGCAGAGGTCAACTCGAATGTGCATGTAACCTTGGCATCACATCTCTAACTCCTTCCTCTACTCCCCCACAGGACCATCCAGAGCCCCCGTCCCCACTGTGGAGGAGAAAGAGGCTGTGCAGCCAGACTCCTCAGAGGAAGCTCCAACCTCTGAGGGCGCAGCATCAGCAGAAGTAAGCGCACCCAGCACCAGCGCAGACACTCACACCTCAGGGGGACCTTCAGGACATATAGTGTTGTCACCTGGTGTTTCACAGCTCACAAGTGAGCCTCAGCAGATTCTGGAGACAGGGACAGCAGTGGAGAGTCCTCGTCGGAGGGCGCAGGACTCTGCCAGCTCAGCTCAGCTGCGCTGCATGCCGACCCTCTGCCTCTGGGTCCATCCGCAAGAGGTGGTGATGGATCTCCATGCACAGATGCAGGAGTCTCTGGCAGGTTTTGTCTCCAGGGTCGCTGCCGGTGTGGAGAAGTCCATAGCGACCATGAGCAGAGCCTTTGTGGAGTCATTGGCGCATGAACGCATCACCATGGAAAAGGTTGGCAACCTCCATAGAGGAGATAGCTCGCCAGGGTACAGAAAACATGGTGAGTGCTCATAAGAGAATGACATCTCTTGAGAAGCGTTGGCCATCTATTGAACAGAGAAACCAGACCTTCATGGAAGTCCTTCTGAGTAGGACTGCCAGTGCAGATATGGGTCCCCATGGCCCCCTAAAGCGCAGCAAGGTGCTCTCAAACCACTTCCAAGCGCTGGCCCCTTCTGGCCTGTGCAGATTCAGGTGAGTGAGCAGCAGCCTGGTGCTCCTGGCGCTCATCCTGCTGTTCCTGGTTCTGCTGCTGCCACCTCTGCTGCTGGAGATCCTCTAATGGCAAGAAGGGAAGGAAAAAAAGGCGTCCCATGCTTCTCGTAGATGCCTCCGCTGAGGAAGCGCTGAGTGAGGGTGGCGAGAGGGGCTTCCCAGGAGATCACATTGGAGAAGTGTGTGAGGCTCCAACCTTCCACAGCTGTGCCTAAGCCTTAAAGAAGTAGCCCCAAGCCTGCAGCAACAAGGTCTTTCACCATACAAATGCTCTCCGTTTAAATCGCAGCTTTCCCCGAATGACCTGCAGCTGACAGCAAGCAAGCCGGCAAGCTTCACGCCAGGTTTCATCAGTAGGGTTCCCCGCAGGTGTGTTTAGCGTGGGGAACCCACAAAATCGCAACGGCCCCTGAAAATAGGTTTAAAGATGGTAATAATTGCTGATTAGTGTTCTGATGGCCAGTCCCGCCAGCGGCGGGCAGGACTGATTCGGGTCACAGACTAACGGCGGTCCGAAAGTCAGACGGGGCAGGGAATCAGACGGGGCGGGGGGTGGTGGTGGGAGGTCGTGACCCCCTATTTCTGCGATTTTCGGCCCCCGCCCGCCTGAAAACCCGCCCAACAGCTGGCAGAAAATCGGGGCCTATGTGTCAATACATACACACCCAACCAAACAGCCTGCATTTATATCGTTCCTTTAACTTGGAGAACACATATTTATGAAATGCCTTCGGCTGAAAAAAAGAGACACTGAGCCAAAAATGAAGAGATTAGGAAGGGTAACCTAAAGTTTTGCCAGAGATTGACTTTGTGTTCATCACCACAAAGGATTGTGGGCTCAATTGTACAGAAACAAGATTGAGGGAAATAACACTGGCAACCTAGCCTTTAAAATGGTGCAGTGATGCTATTTGGGCCACTTGCACTGCTCCAAATACAGTACTTTAAGAGTAAAACAGTCTAACATATGCAATGGAACAACATAATTTTGTTGTATCAGATCTAAAATTGTTATGGTGCAGTAATCATTTAGAGCATTTTTCAAGTGCACCCAAAACTAAAATGACGCAACATTAGGACATTCTCAGTCCTGTGATACAAATTTAAGACACGAGACTCCATTCTCTAAAATAAATGGAGTGAACTGGGTGCGTAACTTGCAAATATATGGGCAGCATTCCTGCTGGCTCAGAATTAGACCCGGGATATCTACGGCCGACTACTGATTTATTTTTATATCAACTGATCCATACTGTTTCCTTTAAATTTGCTAAGTGAGGAATAATTTAACATTAAGAAACTTCTTCCACTTTCACTCCCAGACAGCACTTCCATTTGTGAAGGTAGGGCGAGTTATCAGCATATACTACAATGCAGGAGATGTGGCTCTTTAATGCGGTGTGTCTGAGCTACTGCAGGGATGGAGAACAGTCAAAATCAGGGCCACGAGACATACATTGCCAAGAATAATGGGAATAAAATATCAGAAAAGGCCAACGTTGTAGAGGGACACCAACAGAACAAAAAGAAAAAAAGGGACACACGAAAGGGTGAAAAAATGGTAAAAACTGTAAGTATATAATTTGCAAGAGGCATTTTAGTGTAGCTGGGATATTTGTTTTGACATATTACTAGAAAGAATCAGTAATGTGAGTAGGACTGAAGCTAACTGGCCTGATAACACATGAACCATGGAAAGTAAGCTTGCAGAATTACAAAATGGCCTTTTGGTCCACGTATAGTATAAAAATAAAATTTGACCTCTAACAAAGACAACACATGTAGAAATGTCATTACGCATGGTTCTTTCCTCCACCCAAGTAGAGTTCTAATTGTCCAGCAGAAACATATTTGCAAACGATGAACAGTAATATTCAAGTCCTGTTTGCACTGTTGAGTCCTGCCACTTAAATCAGCGATCATAAATTATACACTTATATACAAAGCTAAAAACTTAGCTAATTTAACAATTCTGTAATATTAGTCAACAAGATTATTTTTAAACATTATAAAATTACTGAATTTCAAAAGCTGTGACAAATGTTCAACACTGAAAAAACCTTGGTTACCATGGCTTTTACATTTATTCCATATTTTGTAGGCGTGATAAATCATGAATGTTTACAGTGTTTGCACATTGGAGTCATGTTTAAAACATCAGTACAGACTCTGTACATCACATACACATTTTCAATAAACACGATTTGTTACGACCAGTGACCATTTAAAATTCTATGTATCAAACACAGGTAAATAGGTGAAATGATACAAACTCTTCTGCACTATTAATATACAGTTGTAAACAAGGTCTTTCAGGAATATTGACAACCAATGCAGTTTACTGCACAGCACTTCACAAATGAGTTTTTTTTTGTTTTTAAATAATGACTTTGTTTCATAAATATAGATCCAGATTATTGCAGCACATAATTCAATACCTGATTGGTAAAAAAGTACATCAACGCATGTTTTCAAAGGAAACAGCAGCAGACAGATCACAGGACTGTACCTAATTGCAGGAATGAGTAAGCAAACACCAGTTAACCCAGACTTGAAGAAAATTAAGGGACGAGCAGGCATCTGTCCAATACTACTGTAACCCATACTCTAAAAGCCAAGGTGGCTGGAGAAGATTGTATTAGCATTTATTTGAATTCAAGCAGGTTGCAGTCAATCTTGTAATACACATATGGGTAGTATTCCTGCTGGCTTAGACTTAGGCCTGGTATGTCCATGGCAGCCTGCAAAAGAAGAAGTTTAAAAACAAATCAGCATTTGATTTATATTATTCTAGCTGATTATTTACTAATTTTGTTTAAAAAAAAAATCTCTGCTCAATTTCAGATGGTGTCGTAGCTGCCAAAGTATACAGATCGTTTACAGAAAATAAGCTTCTATTTTAGGGAGCCACCATATATTTTCCTGAGTATTTTATTCCCCGTTCCAATTATTTACATGAAATATTGCTCAGACACCACTTTGCAATCAAATACAGGAAACTTTGGTTTATCCGGAGGTTAACTGTCCAGAATGCTCGACCCACCGGCAAAAATCAGGAGCCGTTTCGTTAGGTTTTTTTTCTTCTCGTTGCTTTTTTTCCCACCAGTCAGGCTCTGCAAGGTCTCGCTGAAGCTGTTGCTAAGCTACAGAGATGCTTGCAAGGTACGGCCGACTGTTTAGAAGCTGTTGCTAAGCAACAGGGTTTGTTGCCAGATACGGAGATGTTTCAACATTAGTGCTGGTTTGTCCGGCAGTTTTGATGGGACGGCAACAGCTCGGTCCCGTCGGTGCCGGATATCACAAAGTTTCCTGTAATGTAATTCCAAGGTCAATTTCTTTGTGCAAAATTACTCAAATTTCTATATTACAAAAAAAAATCTCCATACTTCAAACAGAACTCCACTAGAAAATCTCCACCTAATGAAATATTATGCAAGAGTTACAAGGAATAGTTCTATCAGGCAACCATTTTGATGGATATATGTCTGTGCAAAGGAGAATGTATGGAGTGCATTTTTAAATATTTTGTATAGGTTAGGTTTTTGTAAAATAATTAAGGGGTAGGCCAATATGAGTATTTTCAAAGTTATACTGGTCTATTAAAAATAAAAGCAAGCCAAATTTATGGTATGCCTGTGGTAAACCACTGTATTGTATATTGCCACCTCTGGGTGGCGCTGTGTATGGAGGCATGCCTCAGCTGACTCCACCCACCACTGTGTGGGTTTCGTTCAGACTTGTTCAGTCACTCACGAAGAAGCATGGTCTCTTCTTAGCTAATAAAAGCCTTATTCATCTCTTCTTTCGACTCGTCATCTCTTCTTCGACTCATCACCTTTTATGAAGTAATTGATAAGCGTATCAATTTTATTAGCTAAAAGTTAAATGGCGACACCTGAGGAGCAACAACAGCAACGGATACAGCAGACATTGCTGAGAGCCCTCAGACCACCACGCCTGGACCTCGACCCTCAAGAGGTGGGTGCATCAGCCAAGTTTGAACACTGGCTGAGCTGCTTTGAATCCTTCCTCGCAATCTCACAGGTTACAGAGGAGGATCACAAACTGAAAATTTTGACCGCCCAGGTGAGCCATCAAGTATATATGCTAATCCGGGACTCTAATACGTACGTGGCGGCCCTCGAGCTACTAAAAGGGCAATATACGCGCCCAGTGAACACAATTTATGCCCGACACCTCTTGGGATCCCGCAGGCAGCAACCGGGAGAATCGGTAGGGGCATTTGCACGGGCGCTACTGGCACTCTGCAGAGACTGCGATTGTAAAGCGGTAACGGCTGTGGAGCACGCGCAGGGACTCGCCTGTGATGCCTTCGTCAGGGGCCTCCAGTCAGACCACACCCGGCAGAGACTGCTAGAAAGCAAGGAACCCGACCTGAAGACGGCCATTGCCCTTGCGCTCTCGTTAGAGGAGGCCCACCGAAACCTCGAGGCATACCCCCGTAACGGCGCCGAGACATGGCAATCGAAACCGTGGGACACGGGACCGCCGCCCCCGGCACCAACCGCTGCAGCGACCCAACCGAGACAGCAGCCTCCGGTAAGAACTGCTTCGATGCCCAGTAACCAGGCCCAAAAATGCTATTTCTGTGGCCAGTTAAAACATCCCAGAGCGCACTGCCCAGCTAAGACAGCTACCTGCTCGGGCTGCGGGAAGAAAGGCCATTACGCTAACGCCTGCAAGGGGAAGCCAGCCAGCAGTGCAGCGTGCGGGCCGTGGGAGCAGCCATCTTATCCGCCATTTTGTGTACCCCCGGCCGCATGGCATCCGCCGCCATCGTATCCAACGCACTCAACCGCCATTTCGTCACCGGAACCGACCACCGTCTCGGCGGATGACTATAGTGACTCACTAAGCCACATACTGGCCTCCGTGACGCTGGATCAAGCCCTCCCTCACCATCTATCCAGCTCCATGATGGATATCGCGGTAAACGGCCGCGCCACCAGTTGCCTGATCGACAGCGGGAGCACAGAGAGTTTCGTCCACCCCGACACGGTACGTAGCCACTCCCTCACGATTCTGCCAACGCACCATCGCATTTCTATGGCGTCCAAGTCCCAGTCAATGGACATCAGCGGCTACTGTGTGGTGACCCTGTCAGTAGGGGGCACTGAATATAAAAAATTTAAACTGCTAGTCCTGCCCCGTCTTTGCGCTGCCGTCCTGCTAGGGTTGGATTTTCAGTGCCACCTTAAGAGTGTCACACTAGCATACGGTGGACCCCTCCCCCCACTCACAGTCTGCAACCAACAACTTTTAAATCGCCCGCTGCAAACCACCTGCAGCCTTTCCACATTAAAAGTCCCCCCCCTCCCCTGTTCGCTAACCTCACCCGCGACTGTAAACCCATCGCTACCAAAAGCAGGCGGTACAGTGCCGGGGACAGAGCTTTTATCAGCTCTGAGGTGGAGCGGCTATTGAAGGAGGGCATTATCGAAGGTAGCACTAGCCCCTGGCGAGCCCAGGTTGTAGTCGTTAAAACCACTGCAAAACGCCGCATGGTAATCGACTACAGCCAAACCATAAACCGGTACACCCAGCTGGACGCGTACCCCCTCCCTCGCATATCTGATATGGTCAATCAGATGGCGCAATACAAAGTATTCTCCACCATCGACCTTAAGTCAGCGTACCACCAGCTGCCCATCCGCCATGAGGACCGCCAGTATACTGCCTTCGAGGCAAACGGCCGCCTCTACCACTTCCTTAGGGTCCCCTTCGGCGTCACCAACGGGGTTTCGGTCTTCCAAAGGGAGATGGACCGAATGGTTGACCAGAACGCGCTGCGGGCAACCTTCCCCTATTTGGATAACGTCACCATCTGCGGCCACGACCAGCAGGACCACGACGTTAATCTAGCAAATTTCCTCCGTACGGCCCAACGGCTGAACCTAACGTACAATAAGGAAAAATGTATGTTTCACACCAAGCGCCTGGCCATCCTCGGCTGCATGGTGGAGAACGGAGTCATCGGGCCCGACCCCGACAGAATGCGCCCCCTAATGGAGCTACCCCTTCCCCACTGCCAAAAAGCACTGAAGAGATGCCTGGGGTTTTTCTCCTACTACGCCCAGTGGGTGCCCCTCTATGCAGACAAAGCCAGGCCCCTCATCAAAGCCACCTCCTTCCCCCTGACACCAGAGGCGTGTGCAGCCTTCACTCTTATCAAGAACGATATCGCGAAGGCCGCAATGCACGCGGTGGATGAGTCCATCCCCTTCCAAGTGGAGAGCGATGCCTCCGACTTCGCCCTAGCCGCGACCCTTAACCAGGCGGGCAGACCCGTGGCCTTTTTCTCAAGGACCCTCCAGGGCCCCGAGACGAGACACTCCTCCGTCGAAAAGGAGGCCCAGGCTATTGTAGAAGCGGTGCGTCACTGGAGGCATTACCTGGCCGGGAAATGATTTACCCTGCTCACTGACCAGCGTTCAGTAGCTTTTATGTTTAATAATAAGCAGAGGGGTAAAATCAAGAACGACAAGATCTTGAGGTGGAGAATCGAACTCTCCACCTACAATTATGATATCTTGTATCGGCCAGGGAAACTCAATGAGCCCCCAGATGCCCTATCACGTGGTACATGCGCCAACGCGCAGAGTGATAGGCTGCAGTCCCTCCACAATGACCTCTGCCACCCGGGGGTCACCAGGTTTTTCCATTTTATCAAATCCCGTAACCTGCCCTACTCCATCGAGGAGGTCAGGACCATGACCAAGAGCTGCCAAATCTGCGCCGAGTGCAAACCGCACTTCTATAGGCCGGACAGAGCAAGCCTGATCAAGGCCACCCGCCCCTTCGAACGCCTGAGCGTTGATTTTAAAGGGCCCCTCCCCTCCGCTGACCGCAATGTGTACTTCCTCAACATAGTTGATGAGTACTCCCGTTTCCCCTTTGCCATCCCTTGCCCAGACATGACCAGTACCACGGTCATCAAGTGTCTGAATGACATCTTCGCTCTGTTCGGGTTCCCCAGCTATATACATAGCGACAGGGGCTCATCGTTCATGAGCGACGAACTTCGGCAGTACCTGCTAACAAGAGGTATCGCCACGAGCAGGACCACCAGTTACAACCCCCGGGGGAACGGCCAGGTGGAAAGGGAGAACGCGACGGTTTGGAAGGCAGTCCTCTTAGCACTAAAATCTAAGGGCCTTCCGACCTCCCGCTGGCAGGAGGTCCTCCCTGCAGCGCTCCACTCCATTCGGTCACTGCTTTGTACTGCCACTAATGCGACCCCTCATGAGAAAATGTTCGTTTTCCCCCGGAAGTCTACATCGGGAACCTCGCTACCGGCATGGTTGACTTCTCCTGGGCCCGTCCTACTGCGGAGGCACGTGAGGACGCATAAAACGGACCCCCTGGTCGAGCGGGTGCACCTCCTACACGCCAACCCCCAGTATGCCTGGGTGACATACCCAGACGGGCGGGAGGACACGGTCTCCATACGAGATCTCGCACCCTCGGGTACCCCTGAATTACCACCGTTATCCCCCTTACCACCGTTATCCCCCTTACCACTGTTATCCCCCACCACCCCTCCCAACCCAACCCCTGCAGACGGCATGCCAAAGCCCCAGGAATCTTCGCCAACCACCCAGACACCAGACCCGACGTCGGATGCTGCAACACCACCGCCGCCACCACGACGATCAGGACGTCAGACAAGGCCTCCTGATAGACTTAACTTGTAGTACCCTTCACCCCGCCGGACTTCACATTAAACAAGGGGTGAATGTGGTAAACCACTGTATTGTATATTGCCACCTCTGGGTGGCGCTGTGTATGGAGGCATGCCTCAGCTGACTCCACCCACCACTGTGTGGGTTTCGTTCAGACTTGTTCAGTCACTCACGAAGAAGCATGGTCTCTTCTTAGCTAATAAAAGCCTTATTCATCTCTTCTTTCGACTCGTCATCTCTTCTTCGACTCATCACCTTTTATGAAGTAATTGATAAGCATATCAATGCCCACTTCCCAACAGGGAGCACTTGAGTAGTTGTGTTTTAACGAGACAGGACAGGTTCGCAGCCATACAGCACAACTAGCCTCCTGAACCCAGATTACTGAGCAACACCACGGGAGATTTCCAGAGACCACTGGTTTAAACACAAAGACAGCCGACACTTAAACACACCAACCTCAACTAGCTCAGTTGGCTGTTAGGATGGGTACCTTGTAATACTGGAACATTCCACTTTCTGGTAGGGGGAAGAAGGGAGATAAAGAAATAACAAAACTTTATTCTATGCCCAAATTGTGTCAGTAAAGATAGAGATGTATTCAGCCTACACCATTCTCCCCTAAAAGATGGTGGTGTGTGCAGGAGAGAGAGGAGAGAGAGATTAAAAGGGAACATGTCTACATCTTTGAAGGGAACTTTCAAAGAGATTGCTAAAACTGAAATCACAAATTGCACCTCCCTGCACCAACTCCTTGTGCTGTTTTTCAGTAATACAGAAGTCTAAACTTGGGGGTTGGGCAGGAGGGAGCGAAAAGGGAGCGAAGGAGGGGGGAGGGTCCAGGAGAATTTTTAGGTTGCTTTATATCATGTTGCTGCTGTTAGGAGTTCACCCCTTGTGGACCAAAATTAACCTAACTAGTATATGGATTACATTTCATTAGGTCGGACCAAACAAAATAGTTAACAGAAATCTCTCATCAGTTTCAGACAATGAGATTGGTTAGAAAATTCCCGAGAGGAATTGGATGTGATGTTAGAATGGCTTCCATTTGTTGCCACGATCCCCACATCAAGGAGGGAAGGGTGGAGGCGATGATAGTACAATTGTTGGCTCAGTGAGCAAGTCCTTGGCAGAGAGTTGGAAAGGCCGAGAGATTAAGCTGGTGGATTTTTTTCTCCCCCTCTGGGGGAAAAATGCATTTCTCTTAATTTTGAATTTGGAAGCCAAAGGGGCGGAGAACACTTTTTTCCTAAAGTCAGTGCCGGTCAGTTCAGCAAATACTGACTTGTAAAGTGAGGCAGGGCCCATTATTATTCTTGATGTTACAAGGAACAGGAAATAGACTGAATTTCCATGAAAACTGTATTCTGACGCAATGTGAGATCATGGAATCCAGCTAGGGGTCATTGTTGGGACCTTCAGGTTACACCATTATATGACTATCATGGTACAAGACCTTGGTTAGGCCTCATGTACAATACTGCATTCAGTTTTTGGTGAATTATAGGCCCTTAGAAAGGTTCAGAGGAGGGCCACTAAATTGAAACCTACTTTAAAAGCCTTTAGTTATCACAATAGGTTTAAAGAGCTGGGTTTCTTTTTTACTCTAGAAAAGCATAGACTTCGGGGAGATTTGATTGAGACATTTAAAATAATGGAGACACTAAAATGCACCCATGTGGTTAGACTATTTGAATTACAAAAGCAAAATACTGCAGATGCTGGAAATCTGAAATAAAAACAGAAAATGCTGGAAATACTCAGCAGGTCAGACAGCATCTGTGGAGAGAGAAACAGAGTTAACGTTTCAGGTCGATGACCTTTCATCAGAACTGGGCAAAGTTAGAGATGTAACAGGTATTAAGCAAGTACACAGGCAGAGAAAGGGGAGGAAATAACAAAAGGGAAGGTCTGTGATAGGGTGGAAGGCAGGAGAGATTAAATGGCAAAAGGGATGATAGTGCAAGGCACAAGGGAAGGGGCAATGGGACAAATAAAGAAACAAAAGATGGGTCTAGAGGAGGTGTAAATGGGAATAGCAGAATCATTAGACTGTAACAATTTCAGATCATAACCATTGGTCCCATTTTTTCACCCTATTTTGCCTTGCGCCATCATCCTTTTGTCATTTAATGTTTTCTGCCCTCCACCCTATCACAGACCTTCCCTTTTGTTATTTCTTCCCCTCCCACCTTTCCCTGCCTCTGTACATAAGAACATAAGAAATACGAGCAGGAATTGGCCACTTGGCCCCTTGAGCCTGCTCCGCCATTCAATAAGATCATGGCTGATCTTGGGCTCAAAGCCACTTCCCTGCCTGCTCCCCATAACCCTTCATTCCCTTATCTTGCAAAAATTTGTCTATCTCCACTTTACATGTATTTAATGACCCAGCCTCCACAGCTCTCTGGGGCAGAGAATTCCACAGATTTACGACCTTCAAGGAAGAAATTCCTCCTCATCTCAGTTCTAAAACGGTGACTTTATTCTGAAACTATGCCCCCCGAGTTCTCGATTCCCCCCGAGGGGAAACATCCTCTCTGCATCTACCCTGTCAAGCCCCCTCAGTATCTTATGTGTTTCAATGAGATCACCTCTCATTCTTCTAAATTCCAATGAGTATAGGCCCAGCCTGCTCAATCCTTCCTCATGAGTCAACCCCTCATCTCTGGCATTAACCTAGTGAATCGTCTCTGAACAGCCTCTAATGCAAGTATATCCTTCCTTAAATAAAGAGACCAAAACTGTACGCAGTACTCAAGATGTGGTCTCACCAATACCCTGTACAGTTGTAGCAGGACTTCCCTGCTTTTATACTCCAATCAACTTGCTTAAAATCTGATACAGCTCTAACTTTTTCCAATTCTGATGAAAGGTCATTGATCTGAAACGTTAATGGTTTCTCTCTCCACAGATGCTGTCTGAACTGCTGAGTATTTCCAGCATTTTCTGTTTTTGTTTATAATTAGAAAAACTAATTGTTCTGCTTTATTGGTAGCATCCATCGACAGAAAATCAAATTTTGCCATGCAGATACCTACATCAATGATGGCAGCTGCACTGCTGTCCAGGTGTTTGTATAGATCATTAAGAATTTCTCGAAGCTTCTTCAACATCTTTTTGTTGGGTTGTAACAGCATTGCCTGGAAGTTTACTGGCAAACCATATCTGAATACAAGAGGCAAGGCAAAATTACAAAGTGACAAAGAATGATGCCAAGATATTAGCAGTATTTCCTGGTCTTTTCATGTGTAAAATACGGTGCCAAACACATGTAGAGATGCTTTATAACTTTCACGTTAAACTGAATTTTAACCAACCCTTTCTTGAAGTTTCAAATATAATTCTTTTCAAAAATTTCTACACAGATGAAAAACTGAAGAAAACTTTATTGAAGCTTAGCACAAAGTAATTCTTTGGGAGAAACTAATTTAAGTTTTCCACGTACAACATAGCAGTCCACTCCCTATTAAAAAAATTCCAATGCAATATAGGAACCCTATGTACCCCATTATAATACAAAATTTCTTACAACTGCACGTACTATGTGTCACACTTTTAACTTCCTGTGTCATGATTTTGTCACAACTTGTGGCAATGTAGTAACACTGATATACATTATTTTTAAATGGGTATGATGAAACGCCTCCTTTAATATACTTACCTTTCAGTCCTGCTACACTAGGTGACGCTGCTACCCTTCTTTCACTCTACTACCTCTGTTCATTGCCCTGAGCCTGCCTGAGCTTCTTGCCTCACTGTAACAAAGTTAAAGGTATTTCATCACAACCAATAGCCTGTAAATAGTTTAAATATGTTTATAAACTTTATTCTGCTTAGAATTAATATTTTAGTGTCTCATATTTAAGATTTTCCCGATATTATTTTAATTCTACTGATAAATAAATGGCAGTCCTTCAACTGCAAATGCTCCAAGTATCAGATGAGACCGTAAAGAGATTTTATCCGGTTTTCACTGGGGTCATTTCCCCAAATTTTTCACACTACCAATAAACTGCCAGTTGCCGTTGCAGCTGCTGGCTGCTTGCAGTGCACATCAAATGATATTTCACAGTAATTAAAATTCTGCTATTTGTTCAGTTGCTCTGTGTGCACATCCCTTCAGTAGCAGGCTCCGTCACGCACTGATTTGAGGAGTGCTTTCATCACATTCTTTTGGAATAGTGAAATAAACATTAACATTAGACTGATCTTTCCTCGCCATGTGCAACTGCACAGGAGATTGACTAGTTTATTTATATTTTTCCCCCCCATGCTTGGTTTATTTATATTTTTCCCCTCCATGCTTGGGGACCACATTTTGGTTCCACAAATTATTTCTCAACTGCCTCTCAGCACACACACAGCTTCTCTAGTCAAAATGATCGTGTTCCCGCTCTCTGCTAATCTACAGCAAAGGAAGCAACTTTGGATGACTGGGCTTTTGATTTATTCCAGAGTATGCAGCGCCCCCAGCTGGTAGCAGGTTTTCCTGAATTGGAGTCGCTTCAGATCAGCCTGAAGCAACAGCCCCATCACAATCAATGAAGCTACTGAGGGGCGCAGGGAGTTGATCCAGAGAAGTCACCAGGACAGCCGAGATGCAAGGAGATCTAGCGTGGCAAGTCTCCGTTTTGACATTTAAAATAAATGTCAAGTCATATTTTCATCAGTATATATATATTTTCAAACAGACAGTTTGAAGGAATACTTTAAACAAAAATATTCTCCACAGACTTTTCTCCCCCTCCTGTACTTCTGCATAATTGGAATACATTGCTTTCATGACAAGCTCAATTATGAAGGAATGAGTGGAAGGTGCTTGTATTCTTCAGACCTAGCTTCTGTATTAGACATTTCACATATACTCTTATTCATTGTACTTTGGATAAAAGTACATCTGATTCTGTAAGTCAATCACACACTTTAAACTATGAGAGATAAATTTACAGGACTATCCTGGTAAAGGAGGTGTTTCTCAGTAAAGCTAGTCCTTTCTATGCCACGGGAAAACTACCATTTTCATTCCCCTCCCAATGATATAATACAAAGTTAATTACAGCAGTAATGCAAGACATAGAATTTAACAGAAAAAACATTATGCAAAAATAGAGATAGCTGGCATGGTCTTAAGGGTTGAAACACGGTAATTGGGGTCTGATGATCCTATAAACCACACGTTAAGCTGCTGTACCATCCTTCTAACGTATATTCTTGCCAAATTGAGGGTGCTGAAATAGGTTTTTTCTTCATGTTTGTAAAGAAGTGTCCATTGAGTATATTATAATCAAACTGAAGAGATTTCAAGCCTCTTATTCTACAATTCCATACTTACTGTTGTGTCAAATCAAATCAATGTTTCTTTTTCCATACAGCTATATTTCCATCATCTGCAGACTAAACCAGTATAATATCCTAGCAATACCACAGCATCACCATGCCAGCCTCAATCAAACGTAAATGTCTTTCGGCCGATGGGCAGCCATCATTTTCAGATTTCAAATTTTTTTTTAAAAAGAGCTGAAAACAAAGACTTTTTCCCCCACCAAAAGTATACATCGTGGATCAACAGCTTATCAAGGGGAACAAACTGTAAAGACACATGTCCTTTTGAGAGTTCTGCACTTAAGTTCTCTTTCATGGAACTTTAAATGGGTGCTCATCTGCAGTTCTTTCTGACCACTATAAGCATTAACAGATTTCAGCAAGTAACTCAATGAAACCCTAAACATTTCATGGGAGGGAAAGAAATATGTGCTGTAAACCAAAGATAAAAAGTTGGACGAACTAATTGATCACCAAGAAAGATTGAAAAGGAAGGAAGCATTTGGTTTGCAATTTGGTTTTCCTTTTTAAACCTGAAGTTGTGATTATAAACATTCACCCAGAAAATCATTTATTTGCTCAAGGTTGCTATCATCTGATTTTTGGACCTAAATTCAAGAAAAATACAACACAAATTACTCCCAACCTGTAACCTGACCAAGAGCCCTCGAATGTTGGTGGCCCCGTTATTAGAAGGGGTGTGCGCAATTGAGACCTGGGTGATTTAACTTGAAAAGATTTCATCACTCGGGAAAGGCTGTGAACACACATTTTGTAGAATGGTCCCCAGATTCAAGAATTGACCCAACTCCATAAATATTGTTGTAGCTGTGTCTGAACAGATTGGCCTGCTGGGCCTCCAACAACATAGATGTGCATACTACCAAGGAAAGAAGCACCAACAGTCGTGTAATCTGCTTCAGCTGGCTCATACCAGTGCCTGATATGGAGCTCAATTTCAAGGTCACACCCTTGAAGATGACCTGAACTGGCATAAAAGCAGCAGAGAATTTTTTTTTCTGTGCTAGCTCTGAATATGGAGTCTTTCTTTGACTAACTATACTTGATTCTGTCTCCAACACTGGTGCAAAGTTCTGGATAACGGTGATAAATTTGGTGTAAGTTTAGCAGCCCAATGTACAGTACTCAACATTTCTCTATTTCTAAAAACATATTCTATGCAGCATTCAGTTCATTCTTGATGTTGTTTTTTTTTTATATAAACGTAAAATGAGAAAAGGCAGCCCCATGATTTGAAAGCCTGCGTGTTTCTACCCAGATGAAGGGCAATAATCAATGAAGCAATAAACTTCAGCAGATCTTTAGAAGGTGGTGTTGGGCAAGAATCATTGAAGCTTCTTGCCCAACACCTTCTTCTAAAGATCTGCTCAAGTTTCATGTGAACTGAGACTACAATTGAGGGGAGAAAACCTACCCTGCATGGTTGTCAATAGTGGAGATGGGTCTTACCACTCGATGCATGATTTAAACTGCACCATAAACAATTTTAAACTTTTTCAAAAATTGCAAAAGAACCAGTGGTGAATGAATATCTTGTGAATTAGACATGGCTGGGCAATTATATAGTTTATGTTCATATTTCCTTCATTCTTTAAAATCACAATTCAAGTTAGTGGAAATTCTGAGAATTTACATTTTAGTTAAACACATTTCCCACAATCCATCTTTGCTTGAAATACTTGGGGTGGAAACACACCATCTATCAAAAAGCAAAATACTGCCGATGTTGGAAATTTAAAACAATGCTGGAGACACTCAGCAGGTCAGACAGAATCATTCAGCAAACAAGTCAGTTGATGTTTCAGGTTTGAACCCTTCCTCAGAACAGAGTGGATTTTGCATATAAACCAATATCCAATTAAATGTTTTATTCAGTACAAGATAGTTTGTGGCTGAAGTCAGTCATTACTTGTAATTCTGAATTACCAGCTTGAAACATCATTTAACAAAGGTACCACCTCTCCTTATCTCATACTTCATTTGTATAGCAATGTCATTCATCAGTGTGGCTGAGATAGTTATAAAAATATAATTCAAACCAAAGAGAGATACTTATTTTCAGATATGATACAGCAAGCATAATCCAACTCAAATCGAAAGTGAAAGAAATAGAAAAACAAAAGCTGATCACCAACCAGAGATTACCTTAAATAGTGCAAAAGTTGGAAGATCAAACAATTTCATCTCCAAAGTTGGATTTCTGGAGAGGTGATTTACCTTGAGTGAGATGTCAAGTACATTCGAAGAAGAGGCTTCTGACCAATAGTCAAATAACCAACCTCAAACATTATACTGTACTAATTTAGTGGAACTATTATGCAATGATTATAAATTAAATTGATGATAAAAGTAAGCGTTGAAACTAAAGAAAAGCTTAAAAAGGAGATTGTGAGATAGCATTTGCAATTGCATCGTGAGAAATTTCAAATTAGTGAAGTTACTAATCAACCATACCTTAGAACAGACTCTACAAAAACCCGTAATGCTTTCACATGAATCCATGCAATGAAAGCTTCACTGAAGTTAACTTTCAGCCATCGCACCAAGGGACCCTGTAAACAAACAGTTTAGCACTTTAAGCAAAGACTAGTTTATTGCAATGCTGTTAGTCTTCTGTATCTTTTTCCACAATATCACTTGTTTAGCTTCAAGCTTTATGATAATCATTTACAAAACTGTTGATATTTATTTTTCAACTAGGATGTATAAAACAAAATCTGTGCACTTGGTTACCTGTATTTACTGTTTCTTATAAAAGTAATATTGCAAAATATGAAGGAATCCTCTATTTTAATTTATTCAAGTGCTGCATTAACAGATTTACCACCCAAATTGGATAATTTGCTTTTATTTTATACTCTCATTACTTGTACATGTTTTAGCCTTCTTGAGTACAAAATGCCTATTGCAAGCAAACATTATGTCAAAGGTCATTTGCAACAGCAGTTTTCATATAAACGTTTAAAATTGTAAGACAGGGACTGCAGCACAGCACATGGTTGTGGCGAGGCATGGTGCTGATGATCATCGGGTATTTTTTATCATTTTCCCTCAACCAAAAATGAAGCACCCATTTAACTCAATCTATCCATATTAAATTCTGTACATACACCGTGCACTCATCATTCCTCACCATTTCTGTCATGCCTCTAGGTGGTATCTCAATACTTGCAATTTTAATTGCAATATTTTCTCTATTTTTTTTTAAGATCTTGCCACATTTCAGCCTCCTGCCTCCCCTCTAAAATTTGAAGTTTAATTGGATGCCTGCTTCTGGCTGGCTTCATCACCTGCAACTGGTGCCCCTAGGCTACTCTTTGCAAATGTGTTTTACTTTACATTTTTATATGAATATACATATTCCCAAGTTCTAGAAATACATATATTCCACACGAAATGAATATATTCCCTAGCTCCCAAATGCAATATAATTAGCAAGCCTCCCTTGCAGAGCTTCATTCTGCTCCCCGCTGTCTTCAGCTGACGAGGCTATCGCTGTCCATCTCTCCCACCCTCCATTGTCTGTCTGCCATAGCTACTCACATTCTGCACCAGTCACTGCTTCCTCACTGTGGCTGCTTTCTCGCACATTTCCAAGCCTAAATGCTCTCAGGGCCCGGATCGCACTTCTGCCCCTCCGAGTTCATGTTTGCCTCACCACAGCCTGCCGCTGCTAATAAATGCAATTAATAATCAACTGAACCTTATCAAGAAAGGATTTGTGGGCAAGTGTCCAAACCATTTGTCCTCATTTGCTTCCCTTTAACATTTAATTTAAATTATTGCAGCAATGGAACCATCTGGGGAAAGCTGAACTGATCAGCAAAAACTAATGGTGCCATGCTAACATGCAACACTTGCAGCTCAAAAGGAAGATGTGGCCGTTGTTTTCTAATTGTGAGAAATACAAACAGGGCAATATACATCATTCCTATGGTTCCTGGGCTATGTTGCTTTTTTTTAATTCCTGGCAACTTTAGTTTTCTTGAGGTAGAAAAAAATGGGGTGGGGTGGGGGAGGGAAGAGAAAACCAGGGGAGAAATGAGGAAATACAAGTGGAATTTGATGTAATGACATTCAAACTTCTGTGCCTTCTACTAGTAATACAGACCTTTTACATTTCATTGTTGCTTTTTTTTTTCAGGTTATAATTATTTAATGTTGTGATGTACTGGATAGCAATAATACAGACCACATCACATGCAGTTGAAAGGCACAAAGAACCAAAACAAGAGAGAGAGATTTGGGGAAACTATGCTGGTTGACATCCGTCAACATTTTGGTGAATTGGAATTTACAATACTAAAATTTTATTTCATTGAATTTCTCTCTTGAATCCTTTTAAGATGCAAGAATTTGTCAGTCAACCAGTTCATCAAGTCACACATTAAGCAGCTCTGCGGTGGACTTTGCCTGTACTCCACTAGGTTGCAAGCTATTGTCATGTTACTTTGCACCTATTTTAATATGAAATCAATTAATTTAAATATCCAATTAGTCCTAACACCTTACATCAACCAGCCACTTAAAAAACATATTCTTTTATTTAAAATTAACCCAAAAAAGTGACAATCCCACATAACTAATACTTGTTCAGTTAATCATATTGATTACCTCAAATACCCCACTAAATGTGAACCAATAAAAAACAAGTTCCATTCCCTAGAAAGAGCAGCAACCAACAATCACCAATATGCAAACCTAAAAATAACAATTAAACAAAATATAACTGGATACCCATAAACCTACAAATGGGCTGCTCCAAGTCGTTGCAGTTGATCTTTCAAGTATATGTTCTAAATTTGTTTATGGAATTCTTTAAAAAATCTAAGCGGTGTTCATGGAGTCAAGCTACTTTGCAGGTGATTTCTTTCATTACTGAAATCATTAAAATTGTTATTTCCAAGAAAAAACAAAAACTTGTATGTATATAGCAACTTTGATGTCATAAAGACATTTCAAAGTGCATTACAGCCAATTAATTACTTTTTAATTGTAGTCACTGTTGTTTTGTAGGCAAACACGACAACAATTTGCGCACAGCAAGGTCCCACAAACAGCAATGTGATTAATGGCCAGTTTTTCTGTTTTTGATGATGTTGGTTGACGGTTAAATGCTGGCCAGTATGAAGTCATTCCACCAAAACCCCCAGAAATCAAACATTCCACTTGCTTGAAGGATGCAATACGAAAAACACACTTAATCTAGAGAGAAATAAAAACAGCACCCATGGCATCCCTCCTGCAAGCAACACTTCATATTTGCCGCAACGTTTGTTACTCTGGTGATGCGGTTGTGTTCCATGATTTGACTTATAAGAACATAAGAACATAAGAAATAGGAGCAGGAGTAGGCCAATCGGCCCCTCGAGCCTGCTCCGCCATTCAATAAGATCATGGCTGATCTGATCCTAACCGCCAATCTATCACTGAACCATCTCCTGAATCTAACAGAATTAGACACACGAAATAGGAGCAGGATCAGGCTACACGGTCCCTGGGCCCGCTCCGCTACCCACAGGGCCATGTCCGATCCGAACCTAGACTCATGTCCAAATTCCTGCCCGTTCCCCGTAACCCTTAATTCCCTTTACTTCTAGGAAACTGTCTATTTCTGTTTTAAATTTATGTAATGATGTAGCTTCGACAGCTTTTTGGGGCAGCATATTCCATGGACCTACCACCCTCTGAGTGAAGTAGTTCCTCCTCATCTCAGTTTTGAAAGAGCAGCCCCTTATTCTAAGACTATGCCCCCTAGTTCTAGTTTCACCCATCATCGGGAACATCCTCCCCGCATCCACCCGATCCAACCCCTTCACAATCTTATATATCTCAATAAGATCGCCTCTCATTCTTCTGAACTCCAATGAGTAGAGTCCCAATCTACTCAACCTCTCCTCATATGTCCATCCCCTCATCCCCGGGATTAACCGAGTGAACCTTCTTTGTACTGACTCGAGAGCAAGTATGTCCTTTCTTAAGTATGGACACCAAAACTGTACGCAGTATTCCAGGTGCGGTCTCACCAATACCTTGTACAACTGAAGCAATACCTCCCTATTTTTATATTCTATCCCCCTAGCAATGAAAGCCAACATTCCATTGGCCTTCTTAATCACTTGCTGCACCTGCATACTAACCTTTTGAGTTTCGTGCACCAGGACCCCCAGATCCCTTTGTACTTCAGTACTTTCCAGTTTCTTGCCATTAAGATAATAACTTGCTCTACGATTTTTCCTGCCAAAGTGCATAACCTCACACTTTCCAGTATTGTATTCCATCTGCCAAATCTCTGCCCACTTACTTAGCCTGTCTATGTCCCCTTGCAGGTTTTTTATGTCCTCCTCACTCACTACTTTCCCTCCCATCTTAGTATCATCTGCAAACTTTGATATGTTACACTCGGTCCCTTCCTCCAAATCGTTAATATAGATTGTAAAGAGTTGGGGACCCAGCACTGACCCCTGCGGAACACCACTAGTTACTGATTGCCAGTCTGAGAACGAACCATTTATCCCAACTCTCTGCCTTCTGTTAGATAGCCAATCCTCTATCCATGCCAGAATATTACCCCCAATCCCGTGATTTTTTTTATCTTAAGCAATAATCTTTTGTGTGGCACCTTGTCAAATGCCTTTTGGAAGTCTAAATACACTACGTCCACTGGTTCCCCTTTATCCACCCTATATGTTACTTCCTCAAAGAACTCCAGCAAATTTGTCAAACATGACTTCCCCTTCATAAAACCATGCTGACTTTGTCCTATTAAATTATGATTATCCAAATGTCCTGTTACTGTCTCCTTAATAATGGACTCCAAAATTTTACCTACCACAGATGTTAGGCTAACCGGTCTATAGTTTCCAGCCTTCTGTCTACTGCCCTTTTTAAATAAGGGTGTTACATTAGCAGTTTTCCAGTCTGCCGGGACCTTTGCTGAGTCCAGGGAGTTTTGGAAAATTATCAATGCATCCACAACCCCTACCGCCACTTCCCTCAAGACCCTAGGATGTAAGCCATCAGGTCCAGGTGATTTATCCGCCTTGAGTCCCATTATTTTACCGAGTACCACTTCCTTAGTGATTTTGATCGTGTTTAGCTCCTCCCCCCCTTTAGCCCCCTGTTTGTCCAGTGTTGGGATATTCTTAGTGCCTTCTACTGTAAAGACTGATACAAAATATTCATTCAGTGTTTTTGCCATCTCCATATTTCCCACCATTAATTTCCCGGTCTCATCCTCTAAGGGACCAACATTTACTTTAGCCACCCTTTTTCTTTTTATATAACTATAAAAACTCTATCTGTTTTTATATTTTTTGCTCATTTACTTTCATAATCTATCTTCCCTTTCTTAATCAATCTTTTTGTTATTTTTTGCTGTCTTTTAAAGTTTTCCCAATCCTCTATCCTCCCACTAGATTTGCCTACCTTATATGCCCTTGTTTTTAGTCGAATACTAGCCTTAATTTCTTTACTTAGCCACGGATGGCTGTCTTTTCTTTTACACCCTTTTCTTCTCAGTGGAATATATATTTTTTGGAAGTTGTAAAATAACTCCTTAAATGTACACCACTGATCATGTATCGTCTTACCCTTTAATCTATTTTCCCAATCCACTCTACTCAATTCCGCTCTCATACCTTCATAGTCTCCTTTATTCAAGCTTAGCACGCTTGTTTGAGATCCAACCTTCTCACCCTCTAATTGAATATGGAATTCAACCATGTTATGGTCACTCATTCCAAGGGGATCCTTTACTAGGACATTTTTTATTAATCCTGTCTCGTTACACAGGACCAGATCTAAGGTTGCTTGCCCCCTGGTCGGTTCAGTTACATACTGCTCAAGAAACCCATCCCTAATACACTCAATGAACTCATCCTCAAGGCAGCCCTGCCCAATTTGATTTGTCCAATTAATATGATAGTTAAAATCCCCCATAATTATAGATGTTCCCTTATCACAAGCCTCAACTATTTCCTGATTGATACTCCGTCCCACAGAGTTGCAACTGTTCGGAGGCCTATAGACTACGCCCACTAGTGTTTTTTTCCCCTTATTATTCCTTACCTCCACCCAAACTGTTTCATTATCCTGATCTTTTGACCCAATATCATTTCTCTGTATTAGTGATTCCTTCCTTTATTAACATAGCCACCCCACCTCCCCTTCCTTCCTGCCTGTCCTTCTTGATCGTTAAATAACCTGGTACATTTAATTCCCAGGCATTGTCACCCTGCAGCCATGTTTCTGTAATGGCCACAAGATCATACCCATATGTAGTTATTTGTGCCATTAACTCGTCTATTTTGTTACGAATGCTACGTGCATTCAGATAGAGAACTTTCAAATATGTTTTGTGACACTTAGTTCCTGCTTTTGCCCTTTTTATTACTTTACCTTTTACTCCATACCTTCTGCCCCTTCCTGACACGCTCTGGTTTTTAATTTCCCCACTGCTACCTAAGTCTATGACCTTCTCTGTTGTCATTTTTATTATTTGCTCTCTAGGAACCTTCCCCCCCCCCCCCCAGTTAGTTTAAAGCCCTCTCTACAGCCCTAGTTATATGATCCGCCAGGACTCTAGCCCCAGCACTGGCCAAGTGAAGCCCATCCCAACGGAACAGCTCCCTCCTGCCCCAGTACTGGTGCCAGTGTCCCAGGAAGCAAAGCCCATTTCTCCCACACCAGTCTTTGAGCCACGCATTTAACTCTCAAATTTTATTTGTCCTAGCCAAATTCGCTCGTGGCTCAGGTAATAATCCAGAGATTATTACCCTTGAGGTTCTGTTTTTTAATTTGACCCTAGCTGCTCATACTCCTTTAACAGAACCGGCTTCCTAGTCCTATCTACGTCGTTTGCACCAACATGGACCACGACAACTGGATCCACCCCCTCCCACTGCAAGTTTCTTTCCAGCCCAGAGGAGATGTCCTTAACCCTGGCACCGAGTAGGCAACACAGCCTTCGGGACTCTCGCTCTCGGCTGCAAAGAACTCTATCTATCCCCCTAATACTATCCCCTACCACTACAACATTTCTATTTACTCCCCCCTCTTGAATGGCCCCCCGTTCCACGGTGCTGTGGCCAGGTTGCTCATCCTCCCTGCAGTCCCTGCTCCTGTCCCCACAGGGAGTAAGAACCTCAAACCTGTTGGTCAAGAGCAAGGGCTGCGGCTCCTCCAGCTCTACCTCCTGGATCCCCGTACCTGCCTCACTCGTAGTCACACCGTCCTGTCCCTGACCATGGGCTACATCTGAATTAATTAACTTCATAGGTGTGACCACCTCCTGATACACAGAGTCCAGGTACTTCTCCCCCTCCCTGATGTGTCGCAGTGTCTGAAGCTCAGACTCCAGCTCATCAACACGGAGCTGGAGTTCCTGTAGCAGCAGACACTTGTCACAGACGTAATCACTGTGAGCCTCAATGGGGTTCACCAGTTCCCACATCGCGCAACAGTAACACATCACCTGCTCCATTCTATGTAATTAATTAAATTTTTTATTGTTAGTTATGGACACCCTCTGCCCGATTTTAGATGCTAGTATCCCCTTTAATTAATTGGATTTAAATTAAATCAATCCCTCTAGTTACACCAGTTAAATGGTTTACCAACAGTCACTCTGCACCAGAAAGGCCTTATTAACTACAACCCACAGAGTTAAAGTTTGAAAAGAGCACCTAACACCCCACTTACCCAAACTCACAGCACTCTCTGATGACTCACACTTGGACTGGTCTTTTTATACTGTTTGTTTGTTTACAGCCAAATGAGTCACCCCTGCTGATTGGTTAGAAAGCTGGTTTCCACTGCCTGCTGTGCCAATTTACTCCTACTGCAGTGTAACCTTGTTTTACTGTTCTTAAACCAACAGAATCCCAAATATTTAACTTTTCCCCTTTACTTAAACTGCTTAAGTAATCTTATCAAGAATGATTTAAAGAGAAATAACAATTAAAGAACTCTCACACTTACCCAAACTCACAGCACTCTTTGATGACTCGCACTCATGGGCTTATGGGCTTCTCGGTGCTGCTCCCTCTATACCTAGACAATTGTCTGCAGGAGGGTAAATCACCAGGTCTGGGAGGCCATTGTTAAATTTAGTGTTTCAGTAGGCCAGAGCTTTAGTACAGTGTGGTCCGCCTACTTTGAAATTACTTGAATAGGGTGAGGTTCTATTGTAAATGTTTATTAGAGAGTAGCTACCTATTAGATTAGCAATGTCCTGGCAATTTTAATTAAGACACGACGATCCTCAAATTTCTTCACCTGATGTTAAATTACTAACTGCTCAAAACCAATCCAGTACAAGTAATAAGAATGCCACTTCATATTTTTTTGTTAAGTTTCTAAATGGTCATCAACCTACAGCACAGATTGTGCACTAAGTTGTATTGAATGACCAGTTACATGCTCATTCTGGGAGTACACTGCACATGAAGAGCATGACTTTTACAGCTGCATAGGCTGTGGCTTGTATCACAGTTTAGATTTGAATACATACAAACTGTTTCTTTTTGTCAGTTGAAAGTCGAGTCATTTCTTCTTTATCTGCTTTCAGCTCCTCTTCATTATACTGGAAATCCCGAACAATAAACCTGAATGGAAGGGAAGGAAAGAAAACTGAGTGCAACCATTTCTGAAATGCAGATCTCTAAAGGAAATTATTTGGAAAGAAATCCTTACTTGTTCTCCCTGGCCTTTAGTCGAAAGTCATCAACTGCCTTCCTGAACAACGTGACCGTGAACAAGCCACTATCGTTGTCATCACATATCAACCTTTCAGGAGGGGAAAAAAAAGTCTCTCATAAAAAATGGCACATCTAAAATCGTTATACATCATTGCTTAGATTTCGGAGGCCTGATATTTAAAGTACAAGAAGATTGTTATCCTGTTCACAAATGTACCCACTCTAAATGTAGGCTGAGCACTGAACTTGCAATGTTGTGGCTGGGTCTCACCCAATGTTCACTCACAGCATGTTAAGCACAAGTGACAGATATATTTTAAATATAAATCAGTTCTTTTTAATGCTAAAAAGCAGAGCAGTTCAATCCATATTGCATGCCTGACCAACGTACAAGATATTTATTTAAAAGTATGCCCAACATCTTCTCCCCTCTTCTTCTCTTGCCATCTTGTACACCACAGGTGAGCAAGGGACCTCACTCTTTTGAGAACACTGGAAAAGAATGCAAGAATGAGGCAGGTAACTTCTGCCCCAGTTCACCAAGACACGATACCCCGTCCAACTCTCGCCCTGTCAGCTAACACCCAGCCTCTGCAACATCTCCCCTTTGGAATGGCCACCGGAGTTCCAAACTTCACCATGTGAGGAATTATAAGCAACATAGAAAATTAGCAAAAGCTGACCAACAGCTTCAAAACAGCTGACATCGTAAGAACAGCCCTGATTATAAGCCTACAACATGTGAAAACAGGTAGTTACACAAGCTTTGTAACAGGTTGTAGGTATACCAAACATTCCTTCACTTGTGTTGGAGGAAAGTAAACTTAAGTACATGAAATGCTGAAGAAGGAAATGCTAAAGATATAAAATTGGTGCTAATGGGTCCGGGAGCATGCTCCGCTTGAAAATTTGACATTAAAAATGATGCATTCTGGTTAATTGTAAGTATTTGTATGTTTCACACAAAGATTTTTTAAACTGAATTACTAACATACCACCATTTTCTCAAAAGTCACTCTTCCACATAAATTCTAAGTAAATTTACTCATGACTGTACCCATCCAACTCTCCACGCTTTCAAAGGGGCACTTTCTCCTCCTCCAACCCTTCCAGTTCATAGTACTCTTCTCCCTTTTCCTCTCCCTCAATTCTTTTCTTCCTCCACCCCTTCTCCCCCCGCCAATTCAACCTGTGACTCTTCTCCCCCCTCCAACTCCGTATTCTTTCACCACTCCCCTCCCATTGAACCTGGCATGCTTTCTCTCTTCCCCCCCCCCCCTTAGTTCATGTCGGCACTCTGCCTCCTCCCCTTCCCAAAACACTGCTGAGCCTCTCCCCTCTTAGCCCCAGCCGAAGTTCCACTCCCAGGTTCTTACTCCCCTCCACCTCTCCCTTCCCTTTCCCATTCAGTTGACATCCATTTCCCTCCCTCCTGTCCCTGCAGCGCCACTCCTATAGAGTCCTGCTGCTAATTGAAAGGGTTCCAGCTGTTGCATACAGTAGATGATAATTCCTGCCTACAACATGCACCAGCTAGAATCCCTTCCATTAGCCGCAGGAGTCTCAAAGGAGTCTCACTGAGGGTAGAGGAATCCAGTCCAATGTGTGTTGAATGTTGTCAGCAAATACTGACCATCAGCATGAAACTCTCAGTTGGTATGCATGTATAGCAGTTAATTTAGTGCCCTATGTTACAGAATAGCATGTTCATATTAAAATGCTGCACTATTAGGCTGCTAAACTTAAGTATACCAGGAATCTCTATCATCGCTAACTGAAAGTTAAGTTAGTTCAGCCTTAAATTAAGCTTAGACCCAATAACTACACTGCTTCTAAATAGTTGGATTAAGCTGCTCCACACCAAAATAAAAGTCAGAGGTTAGAATGCATTGCACAGGTTTTCAGCTTATACTGGATAGAAAGATTACAGAAAATAGATCAAAGACCTCCCTTACTTGCTTGACCGTGGGACCACCATCTCCGCCAGAGTTTCATAAGTTTTCTCCCATTCAAGATAACTTGTTCTAAAGAAAAAAAGTGGTTGAATAATTATGCAATGGTTCAGGGGCCAGGGTGATATTTTCACATCCAATTGGTCATTTAACTGTAATCATTTTTAGTTATATGATGAAGTTATGTATGCCATGAAGTTGATGATTGCTGAAGACTATTTAGACTTCACAATGTATCCCTTTATAGTTTGTCCATTACTACTTGCGGATACCAATTTTCTAATTGTGATGGCCTAAAGCACTGAAACAAAAAAAGTACCTGCTCGCCACAACTACTTTAATCTGCAATCAAATGGTTGCTTTTACTATTTTCTAAATTATACTAAAATACAAAAGCATCTTACTCAACATGTCATCCTGTACCCAATTCAAAATTGCTGGACATCAACACTAGATGACTTTAATGACGGTAAAATAAACACCAAAATGCATAATTATGAGAGTACGGCACTTGTGCTCATGCAACAAGTTTCTAATTTTCTGTTGATGCATTCGTGAATAGGTGGGAAAACACTTTTCTAACAAATTAGCAAGTACTAGTTTACGAGAGCATGCACCACTTCTTTTTCTTCAGCAGTCCCTCGGAACTGAGGATGACTTGCTTCCAGACTAAAAATGAGTTCTCAGGTGACTGATGAGTCCAATGCGGGACCTGCAGTCTCTGTCACAGGTGGGGCAGACGGTGGTTGAAGGGGCGCTTGGGTTGACGTGCGCTCCTTCCGCTTGCTCCCGGCGAAGAGACTCGAGGTGTTCGGCACCTTCCCGGATGCTTCTCCTCCACTTTGTGCAGTCTTGGGCCAGGGATTCCTAGGTGTCGGTGGGGATGTTTCACTTTTTCAAGGAGGCTTTGAGAGTGTCCTTGAAGCATTTCCTCTGCCCACCTGGGGCTCTCTTGCCGAGTAGAGCGCTCGTTTTGGGAGTTTCCTATCGAGCATGTGGACAATGTGGCCCGTCCATTGGAGCTGATCGCGCGTGGTCAAAGCTTCGATGCTGGGGATGTTGGCCTGAGTGAGAACATGCACTAACAGATGCAGTTTTACCATTGCACTGCATTATTGGTGAAACATCACAAAAATTTGAAAAATGCCACTTTTTTTTTATTCGTTCCTGGGATGTGGGTATCACTGGCAAGGCCAGCATTTATTGCCCATCCCTAATTGCCCTTGAGAAGGTGGTGGTGAACCGCCTTCTTGAACTGCTGCAACCGTGTGGTTCTTCTAGATGGTAGAGGTCGTGGGTTGGGAGGTGCTGTCAAAGAAGCCTTGGCGAGTTACTGCAGTGCATCTTGCAGATGGTACACACTGCAGCCACGGTGCACTGGTGGCGGAGGGAGTGAATGTTTAAGGTGGTGGATGTGGTGCCAATCAAGCGGGCTGCTTTGTCCTGAATGGTGTCGAGCTTCTTGAGTGTTGTTGGAGCTGCACTCATCCAGGCAAGTGGAGAGTATTCCATCACTCTCCTGACCTGTGCCTTGTAGATGGTGGAAAGGCTTTTGGGAGTCAGGAGGGGAGACACTCACCACAGAATACCCAGCCTCTGACCTGCTCTTGTAGCCACAATATTTATGTGGCTGGTCCAGTTAAGTTTCTGGTCAATGGGGACCCACAGGATGTTGATGTTGGGGGATTCGGCGATGGTAATGCCGTTAAAATTCAAGGAGCGGGATTAGACGCTCCCTTGTTGGAGATAGTCATTGCCTGGCACGTATGTTACTTGCTACTTATCAGCCCATGCCTGAATGTCATCCAGGTCTTGCTGCATGCAGGCATAGACTGCTTCATTATCTGTGGAGTTGCGAATGGCACTGAACACTGTGCAATCATCAGCAAACAACCCCACTTCTGACCTTATGATGGAGGGAAGGTCATTGATGAAACAGCTGAAGATGGTTGGACCTAGGACACTGCTGAGGAACTCCTGCAGCGATGTCCTGGGGCTGAGATGATTGGCCTCCAACAACCACAACCATCTTCCTTTGTGCTAGGTATGACTCCAGCCAGTGGAGCGTTTTCCCCAATTCCCACTGACTTCAATTTTACTAGGGTTCCTTGATGCCACACTCGGTCAAATGCTGCCTTGATGTCAAGGGCAGTCACTCTCATCTCACCTCTGGAATTCTGCTCTTTTGTCCCTGTTTGGACCAAGGCTGTAATGAGGTCTGGACCCGAGTGGTCCTGGCAGAACCCAAACTGAGCATCGGTGAGCAGGTTATTGATGAGGAAGTGCTGCTTGATAGCACTGTCGATGACACCTTCCATCACTTTGCTGATAATTGAGAGTAGACTGATGGGGCGGTAATTGGCCGGATTGGATTTGTCCTGTTTTTTGTGGACAGGACATACCTGGGCAGTTTTCCACATTGTCGGGTAGATGCCAGTGTTGTAGCTGTACTTGAACAGCTTGACTAGAGGCACGGCTAGTTCTGGAGCACAAGTTTTCAGCACGACAACCAGGATATTGTCGGGGCTCATAGCCTTTGCTGTATCCAGTGCACTCATCCATTTCTTGAGATCACATAATACTATCTTAAAATTTCTAAACCAAGGTAGGGCCATTTTGCCTTAATTATAGTTTGAGAGCAGTTGGGATTGCACAATGCCCTATTTTCAGGGCCAGGCATGGCACAAGATTAGATGGAACACGCTAGATATTGCTGCCTTCATTGTGACTGACCCTGAAAGAAGCCTCCAGCAAAACTGGTTTAACCGAGAATCTACCCAATCTGAAATAATGACTAAAGATATAGGAAGTTAACCTTTGGAATGTTTACCTTATGCAAAACTCAAACAGCCTGCCCCCTACATGCAGGTTCATATCTAGGTGCCTGAAAATTCAATCCTGATTACAATTTAGGACAAGCAAGTATAGACAGTAGTCACTATTCTTGGCTACAGAGATGAGAATTCAAAAGGTGCAGGAAAAAAAACTAAATTATAATAGGGAAGTAACAGACTTGTAAGGCCCAAGAATAACTTATTAGCTCCCTTCAATATAGTTCGACCTTGTGGTAAAGTTCAGGTTAGTAAATGTGGGATCAATATACTGTATATATGCACTGAACTATAAATTGTACCCTTCAACTATTGCTCTGCCTTATGAAGCATCAAACGTTGAATGGCAAGTCTAATGTTATTTTTGCAATTCCACTTTCAAACACTGGATGGAACCAGAAACACCACATTCTGACATTTAATGATAAAACTCCAGGAAAAGCACTTGGAAAATATTCAGGAGGTTTGTATTGTTACAAGATTTCAACTTCTGGTCTACCCAGAAGTCAACAAAACAACACTAATTGTTATAATAGTGACTATAATGGATAATTGAATGGACATCAAAGAATCATGCAGCACAGGAGGCCCTTCAGCTCTGTGCCGACTCTCAAAGAGCTACCAATTAGTCCCATTCCCCTGCTCTTGCCCCATATCCCTGCAATTTTTACTTTTTAAACATATGTCCAATTCCCTCTTAAAAGTTACTATTGAGTCTGATTCCACCACCCTTTCAGGCAGTGCTTTCCAGATCATAACTCAGTGAAAAAATCTCATCTTGCCCCCCTGGCATTTTTTGCCAATTATCTTAAATCTGTGTCCTCTCGTTACCGATCCTCCTGCCAGTAGAAAATGTTTGTCCCTATTTACCCTATCAAAACTACTCAATTTTGAACACCTAGAATCAGAGAAATTTACAGCACAGAAGGGGGCCATTTGGCCCATCGTGTCTGTGCCGGCCGAAAGAGCTATCCAACCTGATCCCACTTTCCAGCTCTTGGTCCGTAGCCTTGTAGTTACCGCACTTCAAGTGCATATCCAAGTGCTTTTTAAGTGCAATGAGGGTTTCTGCCTCTACCACCCACTCAGGCAGTGAGTTCCAGACCCCCACCACCCTCTGGGTTCTCCTCAACTCCCCTCTAATCCTTCTACGAATTACTTTTAATCTACGCCCCCTGGTTATTGACCTCTCTGCTAAGGGAAATAGGTCCTTCCTATCCACTCTATCTCGGCCCCTCAATTTTATACACCGCAGTCAAGTCTCCCCTCAGCCTCCTCTGTTCCAAAGAAAACTACCCCAGCCTATCCAATCTTTCCTCATAGCTAAAATTCTCCAGTCCTTGCAACATCTCTAGTGCAATCACATCTTTCCTGTAATGTGGTGACCAGAACTGTATGCTGTACTCTAGCTGAGGCCTAACTAGTGTTTTATGCAGTTGAATAACCTTCCTGCTCTTATATTCTATGGCTCGGCTAATAAAGGAAAATATCCCATATGCCTTCTTAACCACCTTATCTACCCAACCTGCTACCTTCAGGGATCTGTGGACATGCACTCCAAAGTCCCTCTGTTCCTCAATAACAGAAAATGCTGGAAAAACTCAGCAGGCCAGGCAACATCCGTGGAGAGAAAATAGAGTCAATGTTTTGGGTCAAACCCTTTGTCAAGACTGGAAATGCACAGGAAATGAAATAGATTAAAAGGCCAGGCTGGGAGAGAACAAAAGAGAAGTGAAGAGACATTAAGAGGTATTCAAAACGAGACGAGATGGTGATAGGACTAGTGGAGACAAAAGACGGCTCTAGATTAGGTGTGAAATGCGCTGGCAGAATGAGAGACAGCTGCCATGTGGGAGAGAAAAAAAAAGTGTGGGGGGGGGGGGGGGAGAAAGAGGGCCAAAACAAAGGTGTGGATAAAAAAAAGTAAAAATGTAATGGGGGCTGAGGTTATGATCTGAAATTGTTGAACTCAATACGGAGTCCAGAAGGCTGTAAAGTGCCTTATCGGAAGATGAGGTGCTGTGCCTCGAGTTTACGCTGAGCTTCCGTGGAACAATGCAAGAGCCCGAGTACAGTGAGGTCTGAGTGGGAATGAGGCGGTGAATTAAAATGACAGGTGACCGGAAGCTCAGGGTCACCCTTACGGACTGAACGGAGGTGTTCCGCAAAGCAGTCACCCAATCTGCGTTTGGTCTCCCCAATGTAGAGGAGACCGCATCGTGAGCAGCGAATACAGTATACTAGATTGCAAGAAGTACAAGTAAATCGCTGTTTCACCTTGAAGGGGTGTTGGGGCCCTGGACAGTGGGAAGGTATAAGGGCAGGTGTTGCATCTCCTGCGCTTGCACGGGAAGGTGCCGGGCGAAGGGGAAGGGGTGCTGGGGGTGATAGAGGAGTGGACTAGGGTGTCGCGGAAGGAGCGGTCTCTACGGAATGCTGAAAGTCGAGGGGAGGGGAAGATGCGTTTGGTGGTGGGATCACTTTGGAGGTGGCGGAAAATGATCCGTTGAATGCGGAGGCTGGTGGGGTGAAAGGTGAGGACAAGGGGAACCCTATCGTGGTTCCGGGAGGGAGGGGCAGGGGTGAGGGCAGAAGTGCGGGAGATAAAATGGACACGGTCGAGGGCTGTGTCAGCTGAGTTTTTCCAGCATTTTCTGTTGTTATTTCGGATTTCCAGCATCTGCAGCATTTTGCTATCGTCCCTCTGTTCCTCTACACTTCTCAGTATCCTACCATTTATTGTGTATTCCCTTGCCTTTTTAGCCCTCCCCAAATGCATTGCCTCTATTAAATCTCCCCTTAACCTTCTTTGCTCCAAGAGAACAATCCCAGCTTCGCTAGTCTCTCTACACACCTGAATTCCCTCATCCCTGGCACCATTCCAGGAAATTTCCTCTGCACCCTCTCCAAGGCATTGACATGCTTGTAATAATATGGAGGATAATGAACTTTAAAGTAAAACACTTAACAGCCATATCACCTTGTCCTGTCACCTTCAAAGATTTGTGTATGTGAACCCCCAGGTCTCTGTTCCTGCACCCTGCTTTAAAATGTCACCATTTAGTTTAGTTTTTCCTCAGTTTTCCTTCCAAAATGCATCTCTTCACATTTCATCTGATTTTTCTTAGAACTTTCAGCTTTTACCATCAATATTTGGGTTTTTTCATATTAACCAGCCATGTTGAACTAGTACACAATTTTTAAACTTTTGACAACTTTTTTAAAAAAACAATTAAAAAAAGTTTCTTACTTCGGCACAACTACCAACAAAGTAACAAGATATTCAGAGTCCATTACAAAGTCTTCCTTCTTCACAATATCAGCAAGGCTTCTCGTCATCAAACTTCCCCTACAAATGACCATACAAACCAATTATCAGCACAAGGTAAATACTGCAGTTCTCCTGGGGAAAATAATATATCATTAATACTTACAAGCGCTTCGAAAGGACACAATAATGGTCGAGGCCAAGGATGAAGAATTAATTCTCAAAAGGTTACATTTACATTTCCTAATTCGAATGGACAAGAAATAGGCTACAAATGGGAATAACCACTTAATCCCAAAGTGGTCCCACCATAACTTCCAACATTCCCATCATTGAAGCAACTGTAAACCCCAGTGACTGTAAAATGACTATTTGAGGTATCTAACTTCTTAAGCTGGGGATGTGGCATAAAAAGGGAGAACAAAAGAGCAAGAGGTAAAAATACTTATACTTCTAACTTTACAGTAATTGTAAAGCAGATTAAATGCAAGGCAATTCAATTTAAATTATGATACACATGAAAAAATAACTTACACATTCTTCCTCTCTAGATTCTGTAAGTTTCCTTTCAGATTGTTGTATGCTGATGCTCTTGCTTTTAGATCATTGTCAATCTGTGATACTTGCTGCAAATTTCCAAACAGCATATAATAGTTAATGGATCTTTCAAATGGCCCAGGAACAGTGTGCAAGTAAAAATAAGTGAAAACCTTCTGTAGCATTTGGAAATCAAATATATGCTAAAATTCAGTGTAAATTGAAACTATCCCCTTTTCACAGACAACCAGTATCCCAGCAGTCGATTACTTATTTAAAACTTCTCTGCAAAAGTTATAAATGAACTAGGGCCTACCTAGCACATTCGCAAAAGAATGAATGTCGAAATCAGCAAGAATTATGGCCTGAGCATATGTAAAAGGACAAAAAAAGGCCATTCACCCCATCAGCACTGAATCTTCCAGTGCAGCTTGCGTATTAACATCCAACTGCATTTTGAATGCCGTTCTGTTTGTCTCTACTATATACTTACAATGTATGCTACTTTGGGTCCCTGACAACCATGTGTGCGGGAAGTGTATCCAGCTGCAGCTACTGGCAGACCGCATTGCGGTGTTGGAGCTGCGAATGGATACATACTGGAGCATTTGCGATGCTGAGGACATCGTGGATAGCACGTTTAGGGAGTTGGTCACACCGCAGGTAAAGGCTGCACAGGCAGGACGGGAATGGGTGACCGTCAGGCAGAGTAGTAGGTGCAAACAGATATACCGCTTTGGATATTGTTGGAGGAGATGGCTTAACAGGGGAAGGCAGCAGCAGCCAACTTCCTGGCACCATGGGTGGCTCTGCTGCACATGACGGGAGGAGAAAAAGCGGGAGAGCTATATTGATGGGGGATTCTATTGTAAGGGGAATAGATAGGCATTTCTGCGGCCGCAAACGAGACTCCAGGATGGTATGTTACCTCCCTGGTGCAAGGGTCAAGGATGTCTCGGAGCGGCTGCAGGGCATTCTGAAGGGGGAGGGAGGGTGAACAGCCAGTTGTCGTGGTGCATATAGGTACCAACGATATAGGTAAAAAACGGGATGAGGTCCTAAAAGCTGAATATAGGGAGTTAGGAGGCAAATTTAAAAAATAGGACCTCAAAAAGGTAGTAATCTCAGGATTGCTACCAGTGCCACGTGCTAGTCAGAGTAGAAATAGAAGGATATTGCAGATGAATACGTGGCTAGAGGAATGATGCAAGGGGGAGGGATTCAAATTCCTGGGATATTGGAACCGGTTCTGGGGGAGGTGGGACCAGTACAAACTGGGCGGTTTGCACCTGGGCAGGACCGGGACCGATATCCGAGGAGGAGTGTTTGCTAGTGCTGTTGGGGAGGGTTTAAACTAAAATGGCAGGGGGTTGGGAACCTGTGCAGGGAGACAGGGGAAAGGGGAGCAAGAATAGAAGCAAAAGACAGGAAGGAGAAAAGCAAAAGTGGAAGGCAGAAAATCAAGGGTGTAAATCAATCAGGACCACAGTAAATAATGATTCTAAAAGGACTAAGTCTTAAAAAAAGACGCCTGAAGGATTTGTGTCTTAATGCAAGGAGCATTCGTAATAAGGTGGATGAATTAGCTGCGCAAATAGATGTAAACGGATGAGATATAATTGGGATTACAGAGACATGGCTCCAGGGTGACCAAGGCTGGGAATTCAACATCCAGGGGTATTCAATACTCAGGAAGGACAGGCAAAAAGCAAAAGGAAGTGGGGTAGCATTGCTGGTTAAAGAGATTAACAATAGTAAGGAAGGATATTAGCTCTGATGATGTGGAATCTGTATGGGTAGAGCTGAGAAATACCAAGGGGCAGAAAACGTTAGTGGGAGTTATATACAGATCCCCAAACAGTAATGTGGAGGTTGGGGATGGCATTAAACGGGAAATTAGAGACGCGTGCAATAAGGGCACAGCAGTTGTCATGGGTGACTTTAATCTACATATACATTGGGCTAACTAAATTAGTAACAATACCGTGGAGGAGGAATTCCTAGAGTGTATACAGGATGGTTTCCTGGACCAATATGTCAAGGAACCAACTAGAGATCAGGCCATCTTAGACTGGGTATTATGTAATGAAAAAGGATTAATTAGCAATCTTGTTGTGCGCGGCCCCTTGGGGAGGAGCGATCATAATATGATCAAATTCTTCATTAAAATGGAGAGTGAAGTAGTTGACTCAGAGTCTAGGGTCCTGAATTTAAATAAAGGAAACTACGATGGTATGAGGTGCGACTAGGCTAAGATGGATTGGGGAACGTTACTTAAAGGGTTGATGGTGGATAGGCAATGGCAAACATTTAAAGATCGCATGGATGAACTACAGAATTTGTTCATCCCTGTTTGGCAAAAAAATAAAACAAAAAAGGTGACTCAACTGTGGCTAACAAGGGAATTTAGGAATAGCATAAGATCCAAGGCGAGGACATATAAATTGGCCAGAAAAAGCAGCAAACCTGAGGATTGGGAGCAGTTTAGGATTCAGCAAAGGAGGACAAAGGGATTAATTAAGAGGGGGAAAATAGAGTAAGAGAGTAAGCTTTCAGGGAACATAAAAACTGACTGTAAAAGCTTCTATAGACATGTAAAGAGAAAAAGATTGGTGAAGTCAAGCGTAGGTCCCTTGCAGTCAGAATCAGGGGAATTTATAATGGGGAACAAAGAAATGGCAGAACAATGAAACACATGCTTTGGTTCTGTCTTCAGAAAGGAGGACACAAAGAACCTCCCAGAGATATCGGGGAACATAGGGTCTAATGAGAGGGAGGAACTGAAAGAAATCAGTATTTGTAGGGAAATGGACAGGATTGAAGGCCGATAAATCCCCAGGGCCTGATAATCTATATCCTAGGGTACTTAAGGAAGTGGCCCTAGAAATAGTAGATGCATTGCTGGTCATCTTCCAAAATTCTATAGACTCGAACAGTTCCCATAGATTGGAGGGTAGCTAATGTAACCCCACTATTTAAAAAAAGGTGGTAGAGAGAAAACAGGGAATTATAGACCGGTTAGCCTGACATCAGTAGTGGGGAAATGCTAGAGTCCATTATGAAAGATGTAATAGCAGAGCACTTGGAAAACAGCGACAGGATCGGACAAAGTCAACATGAATTTACAAAAGGTAAATCATGCTTGACTAATCTACTGGAATTTTTTGAGGGTGTGACTGGTAGAATAGATAAGGGAGAACCAGTGGATGTGGTGTATTTGGACTTTCAGAAGGCTTTCGATAAGGTCCCGCAAAGTTAAAGCGCATGGGATTGGGGGTAAGGTACTGACTTGGATAGAGAACTGGTTGGCAGACAGGAAGCAAAGAGTTGGAATAAACAGGTCTTTTTCTGAGTGGCAGGCAGTGACTAGTGTGGTACCGCAGGGATCGGTGCTAGGACCCCAGCTAGTCACAATATATATTAATGATCTAGTTGAAGGAACTGGATGTAATATCTCCAAGTTTGCAGGTGACACAAAGCTGGGTGGGCGTGTTTGCGGTGAGGAGGATGCAGAGAAACTCCAATGTGATTTGGACAGATTGGGTGATTATACTGCATCTGCCATGCATCTGCCCAATGTGGATAAATGCAAGGTTATATACTTTGGTGGCAAAAACAGGAAGGCAGATTATTATCTGAACAGCAACAGATTGGGAAGGATGTTCTTGCCATGGAGAGAGTGCAGCGAAGATTCACCAGACTGATACGTGGGATGGCAGGAATGAAGTATGAAGAGAGATTGGGTCGATTAGGCTTATATTCGCTAGAGTTTAGAAGAATGAGAGGGGATCTCATTGAAGCTTATAAAATTCTAACAGGACTAGACAGACTAGATGCAGGATGTATGTTCCCGATGGCGGGAGAGTCCAGAACCAGGGGTCACAGGCTAAGGGTAAGGGGTAAGTCATAAGCCATTTAGGACTGAGATGAGGAGGAATTTCTTCACCCAGAGTGTGGTGAACCTGTGGAATTCTCTACCACAGAAGGCAGTTGAGGCCAATTCATTGAATATATTCAAGAAGGAGTTAGATATATTTCTTAAGGCTAAAGGGATCAAGGGATATGGGGAGAAAGCAGAGACAGGGTACTGAATTTGGACGATCAGCCATGATCTCATTAAATGGCAGAGCAGGCTCGAGGGGCCAAATGGCCTACTCCTGCTCCTATCTTCTATGTTTCTAAAACAGTGCTCAGTGCTTTACATAAGTGGCCAGTTATACCAAGCTATTGTATAACATACTGTTGAGCAATAAAATCTATCATATAGCAAAACACAATGAAAATTTGATTCAGAAGTGTTGTCTTGTGGGAGAAAGTAGGTTTCAAAACACTTCTGGAGCTCGATATTTCACTCCATCCTAAATCTAATGGAAAGAATCCAAGACTCTAACATTCAGTACCAAGCAGAGCATACAATGGTATCCATTCAGTACTGAACATTCCCATTTCAGACCATTCGAATAAATAACAAAACTTGAAAGCAATCCTTGGGATGATCCGCCAGAACCAGTTAGCTGACCAGGCCAGAGACGACCTAACCACCTTCACCTCAATCTTATTCCTTTAACAGAAAGACTCGAAGTATTAAGTACCATCAAGTGGGAGATCATTGCAGGGAGCTCAGAAATGTTGCCACTACTGTCCCTTTCACCTCCTCTGTAGTAACTCCGAGGCTGTCATCAATCATTGCTGCTTGGAAGATTAACCAGCAATTGCTCCTGAAGTTTCAGGTAAAGAATCCACACTCCCACTGCTACTTGGAAATGGTAGAGAGAGTTGATGCTAAATTTTATGTTGCAGAATAGCATCTGTACCCAACTGTTATGACCATGCCATTGACTGGTGCCAATGACATGCAACCCACTGCTTCCAAGAACATTACATCTGCATCAGCCACTGCTATCAAGGGTTCTTTGGCAAATTTACAGAATAAAAGCTCTATTCATACCAAACTAAACTTCAACTCTACCATAGTTGGGAATGTGGGCATGACAAAAAAAAAATGTAGCAAGCTCTAAACAGTAGCTTTCTGGTTCTCGGCAAACCATTTTAAAATCACCATTATCAACAAGTTGACAGTCCATAAAACACAAACAATTGTTCTATTTTCCTGTACGTCACTGCTACCCTGCATTTTGGCAGAAGGAACAGGGAGAGGCAATATACACTTGATGACACAGTTTTAAAGAGTGTGCAGGGACAGAGGGACCTGGGAGTTAATGTGCATAGGTCCCTAAAGGTGGCAGGATATACTGAGAGAGTGGTTAGCAAAGCTTATGGGATCTTGGGCTTCATAAATAGAGGCATTGAGTACAAAAATAGAGGTTATGCTGAATCTTTATAAAGCGCTGGTTAGGCCACAACTGGAGTATTGCATCCAGTTCTGGTCACCACACTTTAGGAAGGATGTGAAGGCCCTCGAGAGGGTGCAGAGGAGATTTATCAGAATGGTTCCGGGGATGGGGGGTCTTGGCTACAAGGACAGGTTGGAGAAGTTGGATTTGTTTTCATTAGAGTCAAGGAGGTTGAGGGGTGATTTGATAGAGGCGTACAAGATTATGACAGGTTTGGATAGGCTAGACGGGGAAAGGCTGTTCCCACTAGTTGATGGTACAAGGACTAGGGGACACAGATTTAAGGTTTTGGGCAAGAAATACAGGGGGCATGTAAGGAAAACTTTTTTTTAAATGCAGCGAGTGATGACGACCTGGAATTCGCTGCCGACGGAAGTGGTGGAAGCGGAGACACTCAATGTTTTCCAGGAGAGACTGGATAGGCACTTGAGGGAAATAAACTTGCACAGCTATGGGGATAGAGCGGGGGAATGGGACTGACTGGATTGCTCTACAGAGAGCCAGCACGGACTCGATGGGCCGAATGGCCTCCTTCTGTGCCGTATGACTATAACGTATGACTATGTATCCTCAATAAAGCAAATAAAATATTAGAACATCTGTTATGGACATTACAGTTGTACGTTATTTGGCCTTAACACAGAAGAATATTTATATTCCTCCGCAACTAGATAATGTATGGAGTAAAATCTAAACATTACTGTTAATTTCTGCTCACAAGTTTCCAAAGTGATTCTAACAATTATAAAATTAGAAGATAAAAACACTCAAAACTAAACCATTTGAAATATCTTTAGTGAACACGAAATATTTACACACAATATCCCTTGGAAATTTTGGCAGACTGCAGAACTTGTGTTAAAGGCACATTATTGAGTTCCAAAAATGAATTTAAACACCGACCTTAGTAATGATTTCAGAAATGTTTTTCAGAGACTGTTTGATTGGATACTTTGCCATGTCCCACTGAAAACTTGTGATATAGGTGACCAAGTCAACTAGGGGAAAAAACACAACCTGTTTTAAAAATGTAATAGAACAAAGATTCTCAGTTTTTGTTAGAATAAAAACAGCCGTGACCAGTTAAACAAATTCTATGTACCCATCTGAATTATTTTGATTGTGAGCCGACAGTATTTCGCACAGGTATGTTGGCGCACTAAGCAGTCAAAATTTCAGATTTTTTTAAACAAATCCCACTAGAGTAGAAACAAGCTGATATTGTACTAATTTTCAAAAACTGTGCCAAAATAGATTTGGCAATCCTATGTCAGAACAAGGTAAATAACAGAATCAATGATAAATTAACTAAAGGTTTACTATATGACAATCATCTAGTAAATAGCAGTCAGCGATTTAGATGGGGAAAGTCCTGCCTGTAAGTTTGACAAAGCAACATCTCAAATGGATGGTAGAAAGCTATACAATATGGTCTACTTGGACATTCAAAAAGCCCTTGCTACAGCTACTTAAGCATAAGGAATTCAATGCAAAAACCTGGGAATGCCTATGAAATTGGCTGAAAGATATGAAGCAGTTGATATTTGTTAGGAGCATTACTCAGTTTTTTTTTATAAAAGGGCGGTGGGGGGGGGTTGGGTGCAGGGAAGGGCAAGAAAGCAGTGCTGAGTACAGTGCCCCCAGCATCAGTGCTGTCCTGAAGTCAGGAAGTTCTTCACACAAAGTGATCAACAGGTGAAATGAACTTCCAGGTGAAGTAGTGGAAGCAATAACTCTGGAATCATTTAACAGCTGGATATTGTGGCTCAGACTGCAGCATTTCTTTCTGGAAGGAAGAGCTCGGATGGGCCAAATGGGTTTCCTTTTCCATCTCTACCTGGTGTAAAAGCTTGACCCACAGCCTTGAACACTGTTCATCTATTAATTAATTAAATAAAAGCCTTGTGTATAGGAACATAGTTTCAGAATCATAAGTAGCTAGAATCTTAGAGAATTGACCTTGAAAAGCAAACTTTACACTGCAGTAAAATGGAAACTTTATTTGTACACAGGAGCACAGATATGAAACTACTGTAATAAGTAGCTAAGCTAAATCACAAGAATTCAATATGAATAGTATACTCCATGAAATTTAATTTCGTACAAAAAGATCAAAGTTAACCATTTCATGGTTATATACATAATTCTGCATTCAACATTTAAAATTCAAGTTCAAATTCAGCCTGAAACAAGTTACAGTGAGCTCTTAACATTAGGGTGGCAATGAACACTGTCAATTGTTTAAAAGCATATAAAACTAAAGTCACCCAACAGTGAGTGGAAGCGGCAATCCAGGAGATCATTCACTTGATTATAAAGCCCATTTAACCCACAACTGCTTCACCAAATCAACTATTTAAAGTAACAAGAAGCTGAGCCATATGGACCTGGGGGCAGGTAGGGGTTCAATCCCCATTCTTGGCTGAGTTAGTTGATCATTGCTGTCCACCTGCACCAAGCTGGCTATCTACACAAGGACACTGAGCAAAGACATGATCGGATTCAACAACGATGCCCTTGCAACAGAATAGATGAGAAATGCAACATCGAGGTTCATATTATATAGGGTACCCGTGGATCAGTGCCGCAAGAGGTCAATGCCTTCATAAGAGGAATAAAATTGGCAGGGGAAAAAAAAGCTAAGTATTCCAAAAAGCATTAATGAATGAGGTGTAAAGGAAGATTATAAATACTATACAACACACTATGAAACTAGCATGAAGATAGCACATGGCGTGGAAGGTGTTACAAGGTAGTAAGCTTATAAAAGGGATTAAATAATATCAAAAGCCACAAAGTAAATCTCAGTCTCATCTGAATAGAGATACGGTATAATCTTAACACATTTGTGTTCTTAATGGTTGTTTGTAGCACCAGTTTTATTCAGTTTTCAAAAGTCTTGTTAAGTAGGCAGCAAACTGACGAAATAGACAGCAGGTTCCTGTGCTCAAACCACATTACTTGAAATTAAATGGTGAGGGGGGACAGGGGGGTTTTGAGAGAATTCGAGCATGTCTGGTTTAGATGGCACAGCTGACAATGATGAATAAAGGGAGTGGGAAGTACACAAAAGGCCAGAGTCAAAGTAAGACTTTGGGGGAGGGGTTTGTAGGGCTGGAGGAAGTTACAGAGATAGGGAGGGGCGAACCCATGAAGGGATTTAAACACGAGAATGAGAATTTTAAATTGGATGCATCGGGAGCCAATGTTGTAGTGTATGTAACTGTTCCACCTTTAAGAGAACTATTTTAGTAACCGTTCCACCTTTAAGAGAACTATTTTAAGAGTTGCACTACTTTCTCTTGGCTGCTGTATACTGTAATACCGGTGGTGACCACATATAAGTGCTGTGTAATGATTTATTGGGCATTTCCGCCCTGACCTTCAACCAGTAAAGACCTGTTAAATTTTACTCTTGTGGTCTGTGTAGTAATTCTCAATATAACACACAGACTTAACAGTGGCGATGAGTACGATCTTACCCTGCGGCAGAGATACATCCAAGGCAGTTTAACGGGCGTCGAGAAGAGGCATCCGCCCTCACCATTCTGCTGAGAAAAGACTCGAGTCTGCAGAGCGAAGGAAGAATTCTGACACGAAGCCTTCCATCAGCAACAGGCAGTGATCATCCCTTCTATCACGGTGCTGGGTAAGCCGATCAGCGACGAGCAGCAAGTCGGCCACGTTGACTGTGAGTAGGGGAGAAAATAACAAAAAAAAAACGGAGGATATAAGGGCGGAGAACTCGACCACGGCCGGGGAAAAGAGCCGGACAGAAGTCGGGGCCAGAGGCGCTGAGACTGGGGCAGCGTAAGGCATGGAAGCCGCGGTGAATACAAACGCAGCCGGTGAGAGAGACCGGGCTGCAAGCGGGCTGGGAGACGCAACAGCGTCGAGAGAGAGCTCGACCGCGACCGGTGAAAAAGGCCGGGCAGCTACCGAGGCCGTGAGGCGCAGCGACCGGGTCAGCGTAAGGCGCGGGAGAAAAAAAAAAAAAAAAAACCGCGGAGAACTCAGCCGCAGCCGGGGGAAAGGACCGGACTGCAAGAGGGGCTGGGAGGCGCGATTTGAAAACCGCTGGGGGAGGGCGAACGCAGCAATACGGCAATCGCCATTACAGCCAGCGGGGGAGAAAAGCAAACGCAGGAAGCCGCCATTTTCAGAGGCGGGGGAAGAAGACAAGCGCGGGAAACCGCCATTTTGTAAAAGAAAAAAAAAAAAAAAATCTTTTGTTTCTCAAGAAGATCGCGAGGATGCCTAAGCGTGGTAACATCAACGATTTTGATCCCGATGTTGACGATTGGGCCACGTATGTAGAACGCATAGAGATATATTGTAAGGCAAATAAAATATCAAATGAAGATAAAGCACTAACCTTACTAAACTCAATGGGTGCGAAGACATACGGACTATTGAAGCATCTTCTATCACCAGCTAAACCGACGGATCAGACTTTCGCTAATATTGTTGCTGTCCTGAAGGATCATTTGAACCCCACACCGCTGATGTTAGCAGAACGGTTTAAATTTTATGCGAGAACGCAACTGAAAGAGGAAAGCAACGTGGAGTACTTAATTGAACTGCGTAAGCTAGCGAAATACTGTCAGTTTGGGGAAGGACTGACAGAGGCACTGAGAGACAAATTTGTGTGCGGATTGTCGAAAGAAGGAACACAAAAGCGGCTACTTGAAGAGAATGATCTTACACTTGATAAGGCTGTCTCTATTGCAGCATCGCACGAAGCCGCAGCGAGAGGCACTGCGGAAATGCAGCTGAAGGCAGCGGTACTCAGCGTAGATCAAATGGCTTTGGGTACAACGAAATGTTATCGTTGTGGGAAGACAACACACGATCAGAACCAATGCTGGTTTAAAAACCAGGAATGTAGAAAATGTGGCAAGCTTGGTCACATAGCTAAAGTATGCCGGTCAGGAAAGAAGACCAGCAACAAAAAGTCACCGCAGGAAAAGTGCAGAAAGGTACATAAGGTGGCTGAGAAGAGTTCGGATGAACAGAATTCGGATTCAGACTCCAACAGCAAGGAACTGGGTAGTCTGAGAATTCACAATGTGAGTAAGGAAGCTGACCGACAAACTATCTGGGTCACACTGCAGATAGCAGGAGTCCAAAGGAAGATGGAATTGGACACCGGATCGGCGTTGACAGTCATGAATAAGCAAGATTACAAAAGGTTATTCAAACATATTCCCCTACGGGATACGGAGATAGTATTAAAGACATACACGGGGCAAAGAGTATACCCCATCGGAAAGATAAAAGTCAAGGTGGTACACAAGGGCAAAGAACACCAAGGAATGGACATATATGTACTACCTGAGGGAGGTCCACCACTTCTGGGATGGGAGTGGATCAGGAAAATAAATATGGACTGGCACTCCCTAAAAGCAATAACGGTAGATTCCGGAAAGAAAAAAAATGTCAAACCTGCACGATTGTCCGGAATATTGGATGAGGGCATATGCAGCAGTGACAGTGACAAAGCAGAGAGTGAGAACTCGGTGAAGACAATCAGCTCAGACTCTGGAACTGATGATGGTAAGACCAGCCCATGTGCCAAAGACAAGTCTAAAATGGACTTGCAGACTAATGATGGAAAAACGAAGGAGTGCATAAATGCTTCAGAAGAGAATAAAGTATCAGAACAGAATTCCACTGAACAACAACAACATAGTTTGACAGAGGATTCTGAGTCTGTCCAGTCTACAGACATGCACATTTCTGAGGAACACCGGGCTCGAACTCAACTCAATTTCAAACTACAACAGCAATTAGAACAAATGATTCGCCGTTTTGAGCAAGAGATGAATGCAAAGAAAAAGTTCTTTGACACAGAGTGGGAGAATCTGGTAAGACAGCAGAAGCAGCTGATTGAGAAAATGGAACAGGAACACACAAACCGTCTGCGCGATGAGGCCAAACGAATCAAAGCTGAGCAAGAAAGGGAATATGTCAAATTCATCGATCAGTTGAAAGCTAAGAAGAAAGAGCACCCTTTTGTGAGCAGTGTCAGCAGTAATAAGCCACTCAGGGAATTGGTGGCAGAGGCAAAAACTGAAGATGCTGCAGAGATCAAATTTGTTGCTGAAAGCGCTACTTCCAGAGCTTTGCTTCGAATTAAAGAATTACCAGTTAAAATTGTGAAACCCTTAAGAGAGAAGATTGGCATGGAGAAACATCGTGTCATTTTCGAATGCAAGGTTTCCAGGCCAAATGCTGCTGTCAAGTGGTATTACAAAGACAAAGAGATTCATCCCAGTAATAAATATGAGATTGTGAGTGAAGATGTGTACAGGAAGCTCGTTATTAATAATGTCGTTTTTGAAGATGAAGGCAACTACATGTGCGATGCCATAGATGACCAAAGCCCAGCAAAGTTATATGTAGAAGAGCAACCAATTGCCATCATTAAAACCATATGTGATGTGGAAGTGACAGAGCTAAGTGACGCCATTCTTGAGTGTGAGCTTTCAGTTGCTGACGTGAAGCCTCCAAAATGGATACTAAATGGTGAAATTCTTCATGCTTCTGAAGATGTGGACATTGAGCATCGTGGCACTATTCATCGTCTCACTCTGGAAAAAACAACTTGTAAGATGACCGGCTTGCTGCAGTTTATTGCAGGGAAATCAAAATCTGAGGCGAGGCTGACTATTAAAGAGCCTCCGTCAAAGGTGGTCAAAGAACTACAGAACATTACAGGGGAAGAGAAGCATTCTGCTACTTTGAGCTGTGAGTTTACACCTACTCCCAAGATGGTCAGATGGTACAAAGACCAGAGCTTAATCGAATCTGCTGACCGATACAAATTTAAACAAAATAAGAATGTGATAGAACTTACCATTACAAACCTCACACCCAAAGACTCTGGTGAATATAGCTACAAATCAAGTAATGCACAGACCACAGCCACACTCACAGTTGACGCTCCAAAAATAGAAATAATAAAACATTTGGAGGACGTAGATACTGAGGAGGACAGCAATCTAGTATATTCATGCGAGTTGTCCCATGATGATGAAGATGATGACTCATCTGAACCATTATCACCCCTACCAGGTCACGCACGTGGTCCCTCCGAACTGAGCCAAATCAGTCTGGAAGCAGAAAAACTTCCCAAGGTACTTGAGCCTTTAGAAGGCAGCAATGCTGGTTCTGCAGTTACGAAAGTTCAAGCTGTTAAGTCCAGTGAAGGACTATTAGATGAGTCACCCCAGCAACAAGAACCTACTACACCACCGAAAACTACTACACCACCGAGGCGTTATCCGGACCGAGTCAGGAGGCGCAGGAGGCGCCGCCTCAGAGACTGAATCTGTGAACTGTGTTTACATGAAGTTGTGTATATATGTTATGATGTTATGTTTAATGGGGAATATATGTACTGTTAAGCTAAAAAGGGAGGATTGTAGTGTATGTAACCGTTCCACCTTTAAGAGAACTATTTTAAGAGTTGCACTACTTTCTCTTGGCTGCTGTATACTGTAATACCGGCGGTGACCACACCGGTATATAAGTGCTGTGTAATGATTTATTGGGCAGTTCCGCCCTGACCTTCAACCAGTAAAGACCTGTTAAATTTTACTCTTGTGGTCTGTGTAGTAATTCTCAATATAACACACAGACTTAACAAATGTGAATTAGCAGGAACAGGGCGATGGGTGAGCGGGACCGAGTACAGGACAGAATATGGCAGCGTTTTGATGAGATGACATTTACAGAGAGTGGAGAACGGCAGCCAGGCAGGAGAGTTGGTCTGTAGGGTTTCAGCAGCAGATAGACTGGTATGGTGGGTAGGTAATTTTACAGAGGTGGAAGTCGGCCGTCTTTGAGACTTGGAGCATATGAGATTGGAAGCTCAGCTCGTGGTTATATAGAAGGTTGAGATTGCAAACAATCTGGTTCAGTCTGAGACTATGGCCAGGGAGGGTGACAGAATCAGTGGCAAGGGTAAGGACTTTGTGGTGGGGGCCGAAGGCAATAAGATTGTTTAATACAAGTTGGCAGCAGAAAAAGCCAAGGCCGGTTGGATCATTTCCCAGTCAGAAAGTCAGTTTAACTTGTGGTAATGGTTTACCTTGCAGTCCTATTTCAGCATTACTGCCGCACTGCAATTGTACAGAACATTTCACATTGATTATGTAGTAATACAAATACGCTCAAAATGACAGAAGATTTGTTATTTAATCATCTCATGCTATTATGTTGAGATCTAGTATCATCATCAGGGAGCAGCATTCAAATAGCTGTGGTCAGAGTGACCCACTTACACTTCTGGCTCTCAGCAGGGCACTTCACAACCGTATTTCTAAATGTTGAGCACGAGCACATGTGCACATGCAGACAAGAGTAAAGATATTTTTCAAAAGGAGGTACACACTGGATGTATGTGCAAGACTATTATCTGTTTACATTGATACAGCCAATTCTGGGGGAGATCTGGGTTAAGCAAGCACTGATTCAGTAAATACAAGCTAAAACAATTATGGAAGAGGGGTTGAATGTTGGTTTCTGGGCTTTCACTTACTGTTATGAAACAAATTAGAAACGTCAAAATAACCAAACTTGGCTTTAAACCCCAGTCAAATTCTTTCACATGCACATAATAATCTATCAATCAGCATTTCAATGTACTCTGCATACGGTACACAATCATATGATTGAAACAGAATTTGGTGATAAAGTAGTAATTTTGGTGGCAAATATTGCAGTTTTACACTATAACCAAGTCAAAGTTCAAGGAATCAATGTCATTGTAAACCCGAGAGCACATGGATCTACGAACAAGGCGTTAAACCCATGAAGTAAAAATGTAGGGAATTTGTCCTAGTATCCACATTATACAGCGGAGTCTGGTGTACCTAACAGCGACTAGTTCCTGACATGGGATGTTAAAGCAAGTGAGCAGTGTAGGTGCTGCACTTCCAAAAAAATAAATCCAGACCAACCATAAAAAGTAAACACACCATTAGCTTATTTTTCTCCCTACTAGGGCAAGAAGCTAGCAATGTAGGTCATTACATGGATGAAAGTCAAACAAGAAACAAGCAATGAATAATAAAATGGGTCTGTCTACATTTAAGACTTCAGCTTTGAAACAAACATTAGGGTAATCATTTATGAATAGTGCAGAAATAGGTGGGTCAAGGAGTGAAGGACTCCAAGAAATATAGATTGTAGATCAGATTCCAACAACCTGGATTATAATCCTCCGAAACGAAACCAGAAAGAAAGAAGCCCATAATTGTAAGATTTATATGAAGAGGCATTTACAACAAATTTAAGTTTAAAAGTTAAAAATGACCCTTATTTATAGCAAAAAAGTTCAGCAAATCAGCATAATTGCAATGGAATTGATAAATTTGTTCTCGAATAGAAAAAGATGTAATGATCTATTCTGTAACAAATTTTGAAGTCACGTCATTATTGGCCCGTAATTTGCGGTCAGCGGCAAAGCAAAGGCGCTCAACCGCTGGCCTCGTGTTGAACCAAGTGTTCGCTGTATTTTGGTGCCCTTATACACTGCCCCACCAAAAGAAGCCGACACTTCAAACTTCACACTACAGTACAGTACTGAACTAGAGGGAAAAATGATGAAATTTTTTAAATCCTGGAGACATGAAAATTAAAAACACAAGAAAGATCTACTATAGAGAAAATACTGGAAAATGCACTGGTCAGACAGCACCCAAAAGAGAATGGCTAATGTTCTGGGTATAGTTTGCTCTACTCTCCTTTTCAGTTTCTTTAAATAAAATGAGCTGCAGTTCATCTAACTGAAATGAAAAGGGCAGCTACAGAGAATTTTCTGCAATGTACTATGTGTCCAATCTTGGCAATTATAACTTCTGATTTTTTTTAAATGCTGTATGCATTTCAGTAAATATTCCACAATGCTTTGTGTTTTAAGGCTCCCATAACTACTTCAAGTCCAGTTTCATACCAAGTATGGAGAGCATCATTTTCAAGCTTAATCTCATCTACAATCTGAAATGTAACTAAAATCAAGCCTGTCAATTAAACTTTGCCTACTGAAAGTACACAAGATGATGATGTAGAATGATAGTCACTCGTTTTCTGTTTGGCAGAGAAAATTCATTTTCAAAATGGACAAAAACTAGTTACAACATGGTCAAATACTACAAAATTAATGTCCTAGTGAAATTCATATATCTTAAATCATACATTAACACAAAACCCTGTCTCACCTAACTCAATATAAACCCCTTGTAGATCTCCACAGCTGACGGGAGTAAGGGGGCAAGGACACTGCAATTCACAGTTGTGTATAAATGTGGTCCATAGCAACTCAGCTGCTTCTCCACCCGATCCGTGTAGATAAATAACTGTCCACATCCATGAAGCCATGGCTGGGATCAGGAACTCACCAAGTGTTCACTGTACTTTGGTATCCCAATGCACTGCCCCGCCAAAAGAACCCGACACTTAAAACTTCACACTACAATTGATTTTCATTAATACGTCACACCATCAATGTTTTCTGGTGAGTGAAAACAATGCAATTTAATTTAAAAATGTAAATTAGTCAATAAAATCAACAAAAGAAAGCAACTTCACAATCAACATCATACCTTAAGGAAACTGTATCTCAGCTCGTGATGTTTTGCTACGAAGTGGCAGAAGTATCTTTTCGTTACATAAATCAACACGGCACATCTGATGCACTGTCTCAGCAGGAGTGTAATGAGGTTAGAGTTCTTTAAATCTTTGTAGCATGTACAATATATCAAACGTTATCTTCTCCCGCTCCAAAAAGAAACATGTTGAGGCCATTGAATGAACCCAATCTTCTTCCTCAGATCCCAAAAGCTTTGTCCAATAGCAAGACCATCAAGCTAGTCTCTTACAAAACTAAGCAATTTCTCTGAACAGCCATCAGTTTCCAAAACAATGCATATAGTCCTTTTTAAAATGGGATTACATCACTTTTTAGAAGACATAATACATAGAAGATACACATGCTTAGAAGGGTGAAAATTCTATTCTGTTACAGCTATCCGTTGTTCTGTAGGCAGAGGAGTGTTGCTATGATAGCAGAGGAAGTAAGTACAGGAAACTTTGTGCTATCCGGCACCGACGGGACTGTCCCATCAAAACTGCCGGACAAACCAGCGCTAATGTTGAAACATACGGAGATTTTGAGCTCCGTATCTGGCAACAAACCCTGTTGCTTAGCAACAGCTTCTAAACAGTCAGCCGTACCTTGCAAGCGTCTCTGTAGCTTAGCAACAGCTTCAGCGAGACCTTGCAGAGCCTGACTGGTGAAAAAAAAGCAACGAAAAGAAAAAAAAGCTAACGAAACTGCTCCTGATTTTTGCCGGTGGCTCGAGCATTCCGGACAGTTAACCTCCGGATAAACCAAAGTTTCCTATACTCTGTTGTACACAGGGTTGGCACAAATAATGTCAGCCTTGTTTACATAGAACAGCAGAGAAAAACATATGCAATGGTGTTCAAAATAGTATAAAGACAGAAGCCATAGTATAAAGTAACCTTTCATATGTTTTCACATTGCTGAAAATGTAATTTTTAATCCAGTGTTTAGTATGTACATAGGGTAATATATGGAGAGCCTACATTTGTACTTTGAAATCCAACCGAATGAGCAATAAAAGTAAACTTTAAGCAATCATAATTTTAACATTCCCATCATTGTAATTTCGGTCATTAATGACTAATTTTACTTTCATGGGTTTCAAAATTTTGGTAGAAAAGTGAGATTCACCAATAGTGAACTGCCTGCATCTGTATAGTACTTAGTGTGGATCAGGAATACAGCATAAAGATTCCAGCTGACTCCCACTGATACAACGTAAGATCATAGACTTTCAGAGAATAGGTTAGGCTGATGGAAGAATTGAAAAATGTGACAATCCTTCCAAAGCCTCAAAATCCTTCTCAAAACTGCAGAATTTATGTTCAATCCCCCACTAACCCATCCAAGTTATTAGCTCTGTCCACATTCCTTCTTCCATGAGAAAAAAAGAAAAGACTTGCATTTATATAGCGCCTTTCATGACCACCGGACATCTCAAAGTGCTTTACAGCCAATGAAGTACTTTTTGAAGTGGAGCCACTGCTGTAATGTGGGAAACGTTGCAGCCAATTTGCACAACACAAGCTCCCACAAACAGCAATGTGATAATGACCAGATAATCTGTTTTTATTATGTTGGTTGAACGATAAATATTGGCCAAGACACCGGGGATAACTCCCCTGTTCTTCTTTGAAATAGTGCCATGGGATCTTTTACGTCCACCTGAGAGAGCAGACGGGGCCTCAGTTTAACGTCTCATCTGAAAGACGGCACCTCCGACAGTGCAGCACTCCCTCAGCACTGTACTGGAGTGTCAGCCTAGCTTTATGTGCTCAAGAGGCCTCTATTTAAATCAGCCATCCTGTTTTGAATGGCCGATTAAATAGAGGCCCACTCAATAATGGCATCGGGCACAAAGCTTTTTGTTCAAACCGCTACCACCTGAATCACGCCAAACAACGCAGTGGTCGCCCGATGACCATCGCCCTCAGTTTGGATGTGGCTTAGCGGTCTGCTTAAAGATCCATACGTGTTCTGCGAAACTGGACACCAGACGCAGCTCAGTCGATGTAACCTTTGATACATTGCAGCCTTGTTGTGTTGACAGAAAAGGCTGGTCATTCTGCTTGTTCACTTTTATGGACTCCTCTCCAATGTAGACCGTTAACAATAGTGGCCTATAACAACTGAGGGCGATGGCCTCACTGCAGGATATCCAGGTCATAACTCTAGACAGGAATCTGCAAGACCTGCACCAACATCTGTGGAACACAATATCCAAGGAACTGCAACTGTTGGGTGATCATTAATTCTGCAGGGCAGTATTTTTGGCACAGTTGCTATAGGAATGGAATGGAGATAGCGGAAGTCCTGACCACAATCTTTCAATTCTCCTTGAATTTGGGAGTGGTGCCAGGTGATTGGAGGATTGCAAATGATACACCCCTGTTCAAAAAAGGAGAGAGGGATAAACCTGGTAATGACAGGGAAATCAGTCCAATGTCATTGCTGGGAAAACTACTCGAGACCATTGTCAAGGACAAAATTCTTACTTGGAGGAGCATGGGTTAATAAGGGACAGCCAGCACGGATTTGTTAAAGACAAATCATATCTGATTAACCCGATTGAGTTCTTTGATGAAGCAACAGAGGGTTGATAATAATGGTACATGTATGTATGGACCAAAGTTCCCTCTAAACTGCACAGCCATATGCTGGTCTTGTGCAGCCCTGGACTGGCTTTTCAGATGCGAAATTTCATGCATGCACGAAACTTTGAATGGGCCACAGACCGTTAAAGGAGCCGTGCACCCAAAAGAAAAATCAGGAGCAACATTGGTATGGACTTTCAAAAGACATTTGATAAAGTGCCATATAACAGATTGATTCAGAAAATATAAGCACATGGTCTTAAAGGGATGATGGTAACTTGGGTACGTAATGGGCTAAGGGATAGGAGGCAGAGAGTAGTGGTGAACAGGAGTTTTTCCTGACTGGAGAGATATATCCAGTGGGATCGGTATTAGGACCATTGCTTTTCTTGTTATATATAAATGACCTGGACTTGGGTATGGAGGGGCAGAGTTTCTGCTTTGGGCGCAATTGGCAATCAGGCGCAAATTGCGTTTGTTTTCCGAATTGAAATTATTGCTCAAGTTTCCCTCAAGCACATTTGCATATCGCCGAAGGTAAAATCTTCCATGAACCAGCTCAATCTGAGAATATCATTTCGAGAAACAGAAACCAGAAACTGTAAAAGCAGCAGAAAAGTAAAAAGGGCTAACCTGATCTTTAATTGTTAACGAGGCTGGCACCCATGATGTTACCCCTTGCTGATAGAAACAATGTAGCAGAAACTGTTTAGACTTTAGTGATTGCAAACACATTACCATAATGTTGAGGTGATCGTAACACATTACCATGATGTTTACTTAGCTGTAACCCATTCAGTAAAATGTGACTTCTTTATTTCAAACTGCCAGACCAGGAAATCCAATTAAATGTATACATGCACAGCTCATGATTGGTGCAGAATGTACGAGGTGTTAATGCTCTCTCAAAAGCAGGGATAAAAATGTAGCACGCTGTATGAGAAATGGCTTGCTCTGTTGGGTTCGTTAGACTCTTGCAGGAGTCGGTGCTGACATTTCAGAGTAAGACTCCGCGGGTAATAAATCGTTTGAATTCTCCAGTTGTTCGACTCAGTGTTTGCTGAACCAGACTGAGGGTAAAAGAATCCGTTCTATCATTTGGTGTCAGAAGTGGGATCTCAACGGACAGTCACCGAGAGTCTGCGAACTCGGAGCTGAATCGTCTCGGACGTGGAGGGAGGAAATGGGCCCCCGATGTGAGTAATTTTTGTACTGCCTCGGTTTTCCTCCGATTCCGCCAGTCTGACGACAAGTCGGCCAATCGCTAACTCCCGTGTGGTGTCCCGCCGAGATCCAGGTCAGTCTGGCGAATACTGGAAGGGATAGGTGATTAGGTCAGTGATCGGATATCACTGAGGGTCAGTGATCGGATATCACTGAGGGTCAGTACACGTACTGAGGGAATAACTAGAGTATTAGGTCAGTGATCGGATATCACTGAGGGTCAGTGATCGGATATCACTGAGAGTCAGTATACGTACTGAGGGAATAACTAGGAACTGTGTAAACTTAGTAATAAGTACTTGTGTCAGGTAAGGTGTCGACCTAGTATCTCACTTGACCCGCCTAGGCTCTGAACAAGTTTAAAACGCGACTGTGTAAAGTTCACAAGGGGAGTAAGATGGGCAACTGTTTAGATACCACGACTGAATCGGGTAGCGCCTTACAGACCCTTTGTGAACAACATCCTGACAAAGCGAAGCAACTCAGACAGTTGTCGGGAGGATTAAATAAGAAATTAGGAAGTGATCAATGGCCACTAGGAGGAACTAAGAATCTAGATGCCGCTAAAAAGGCTCAAGAACTAATTTGGAAAAGTAACAGGGGCACCACTGCCAAAGAACTAATTGCCCTATGGAGACAGTACTGTCAGGAACTGAAAGAAACTTCCTTGTTAGCAAGTTGGCAGGATAATGCCTTAAAATTAGGAATAGCACTTACAGGGGGAGGGGTAGTCAAATCAGTAGAGGTATTGAAAAAGGAATGTGCTCATGGGAAACGCTCAAAACAAAAGTCTGAAAAGACCATGAGCGAGCCTGGAAAGGCTGATAAGAGTGGATTACGTAATCCAATGGTTGGCCTTGCCTTGACAGAGGGAGATGGTGATGATGATTTGGACGAATGGAATCACAGGGCTCATGTTGTTCCCCGTGCTCCCCCCCCGTACGTTAACATTTATCCCCCGGTGGCACCACCCGTACCAACTGCACAAACCCCCGCGCCGACACCTCAAGTATCTGCCAGTGTCGTTTCCCCGCCGCCGTCAGTCACGGTTCAGATGAACAGTCCCCCGCCGGTCCAGATGGGAAACCAACCACCGGGTCCCCAGTATACTGACCCCGTAGCTTTCCATACCCGACACAAGGGAAGGAGAAACCCACTTCCCCCACCTTTAGATAGTCCAGTAGGGACGCGCAGACGAAGAAGAAAGAGACAGATGGTGCTGAGTAAGAAATCAAACAGTCAGGAACAGAGTTCCCTAGAGGCTCCAGACTATAGTGATACTGACGAGGGAGATTCGGGAGACGACTGGTCATCCCTGGAATCAGAATCCGATACCGAGAGACCCGCCAGACATAAACCGACACCCCGGCAGTTGCCGGTGTGAGACAAATGCCTAACCCTACATTTAATGCAAATATTCCAGTGGCCGCCGATAACCCCCGGACCATAGGTATCTTCTACCCCTGGAAGCCTAACGAGATAATGGCCATCTTAACCGGGATGCCAGATAGGAAGAAATCCCCCACCTTGTTTGTAGATTTCCTCCGGACTACTATACTCGTCTATAATGCTGAATCAAGAGACTTATGGGCTTTAGTACAGCAGATCTTGACTCCCACCGAACATGCAAGGTTCTTGATTAACCTAGGCTTTGCGGACCATGCCGCATTAGAGGTTCAATATGCACAGGGTGATGCTCGTGAACGTGCCATACTCACTGCCCTAACCAATACCCTGCAGAAGCCCATTGATATATCCAAGGTGTTGGATATTAAACCACGAAAGGGCGAGGGAGCAGAGGAATTTCTAGAGAGATTCTCTGAGGTATATCGGAGTCAGTCAGGAGATGCCAATTACCGGAACGGAGCAAACTCGCCGCAATACTGTGCTATCCTGATAAATTGTCTACCAACCTCAGTGTCTGAAGCAATTAAGACTAACAATATGGACTGGTCAGAGAATAGTCCCAGCCAGATGGCCAGGGCAGTGAAATATTATTGGAAAGAAAATAAGAGTCAGGAGAGTCAGCCCCAGGTCAAGGTCAAGACTGAGTACGTGATAAAAAAGGAAGAGCCAAAGCCCACCCAAGATGTGATGGGATATCAGATGGAACCCCAGCAATGTGTCCCAGGGTGGGTTGATGGACAGGGGTACAGATATATCAGCCATCCCAACGGACCAACCGTCCCTAATTATGGCCCACCCTACGCTCCCCCAAGACAAAATTTCGGCGATAGAGGAAGAGGAGGGAGGCAAGCAGGGTCAGATACCTGTTTTAATTGTGGCCAGCAAGGCCATTGGAGCAGGGAATGTCCCTCCCGAAGACAAGGAAGAGGGGGCCACATGCGAGGACAACGGGGAGGTTGGCAGGGAAATCGGGGACAAGGAAGATATACAGACTTCTCCCAGAATAATCCGTTTCCCCAGTACTGACGAGCCAACCTCGTGGTGAACGGGTTCCAGTCGGACGAGGAGCCCGTTCTATCACTGCTGATTGAAGGGAGCCGGCATACGTTTCTGGTAGACACCGGAGCTGCTATGTCATCTGTCCGATCAGAGCTCAATCTCCCTAAATCCGGGGAAACACAAAGCCTGTCCGGATTCCAAGGACAAGTGTGCCAGTACCCGATATCAGAACCAGTTGAAGTAGCATTTCAAAATGAGTCTGTGAAACACCAATTCGTGATCACAAATGGGCTGGATTGCAATCTCATGGCCAGAGACCTGTTATGTGCATTTCAACTAAGACTTGAGTGTGGGAACGAAGGAATAACTGTAAAACCATGGGCCCCTAAAAGACAATGTTACGTCTCTATCACCCCACAATGGTGGACTCTGGACTTAAAAGATGAACCCCCATCTCATGTAACCCTAGCTTATGATCGAAGTGGAAAGGATAAGGAATTGGAGAATTTTTACCAAGCTTATGAAGGGACTGAGTGGAATGTTGTTCTCCGAGCCATAGTTACGGGACCGGAGGGGAAAGCAGAATATGTTGAGGTTCCCTCGGAATTGTGGAAGCAACCCCTAACCGTAGCCCCACACATCACCCGGGAAGTGAACTCCCCCTACCGTGCGAAAGATCTGGGACCCATGGTAAAACAGGCAGTTGAACAAGCTAACCCAGATGACCGGCAGGAGCAGGCCCTGTCAGGCGGTCGAGCTATCCTGTTATACCAAGAGCCAAAGGTAGTCTTGACACAGTTGCACCACCACGTTGGGAATGAGGTACCGGAATACGTCAATCCGCAAGTGTGGGCAGAAGACCCCACACAGGTAGGATGCGTTAAAATAACTCCCATCCAAATCGCCCTACAGGAAAATGTTGTACTACCCTCTATACGACAGTATCCGCTGAAACAACAAGCGATACCCAGCATTGATAAACTGATCACGGGACTACTGGCACAAGGAATCCTGATTAAATGCCAGTCCCCGTGCAACACGCCCATACTTGCAGTTCCAAAATCAGGAAAGCCAAACCAGTACAGATTAGTACAGGACTTACGATCTATCAATGCTATTGTACAACCGCTTCATGCACTAGTACCTAATCCAGCTCACATTCTGGCCCAGGTCCCTGCACAAGCGAAAATCTTTGCAGTAGTCGATCTCCAGCACGCCTTCTTCGCCTTGCCACTGGAACCGGCAAGCCAGTACCTCTTTGCCTTTACTTATAATGGACAACAGTACACGTGGACCCGACTGCTGCAGGGTTTTGTAAACTCCCCAACATTATTCTCTAGGTGCCTACAAGGACAGTTGCAGACTTTGACCTTGAAACATGGTTCCGCTCTGGTCCAGTACGTGGACGACTTGTTAATAGCTAGCCCTGACGAACAAAGTAACCGGGAAGACACCGCCCAGTTGCTTAATCACCTATTCTCACTCGGGTACGTAGTCTCTCAAAGGTACTAGTGGCTCAACAGAAAGTTAAATTCCTTGGCTTCATGTTCTCAGCAACCGAGCGGAGTCTAGAGAAAAGCAGGATTGAGCCAATCTGTCAGTTCCCTGTACCCCGTAGTGCAAAACAAGTGAGGCAATGGATGGGGATGGTAAACTACTGTAGACAATGGATACCCAACATCGCTCTAGAAACCAAACAACTAACACCATACACCAGTATAGAGGGCGAGTTTCAGCTAGACCCTGTCGCCATAAGAGCGTTTGAAAACCTAAAAGAAGCATTGTCGCAAGCCCCAGCACTGGGGAGACCCCTGTATGACAGGCCCTTCCAGCTATACTGCACTATCCTCACTGATTGTTCGACTGCTGTCCTAACTCAAAAACATGGGGACAAGCATAGGCCGGTGGCTTACTACTCCTCGAAGTTAGATCCGGTAGCGCTAGGGCATCCCGTATGCACCCAGATTCTGACCGCCATCTATAATAGCCTACAATCGGCTGCCAACCTAACTTTGCAACAAGATATTACAGTATACAGTTCGCACTCGGTAACTGCACTATTAGGCCAATTACAAACTCAGCACCTCACTATGGCCTGACAGAACAAGTACAAGATATACCTGTTGAATAATCCTAAACTGCAATTTAAGCATTGTACTACTATCAACCCAGCATGCTTTCTCACAGAACCACCCCTCGAACAAACAGACCCAGGACATGATTGTCTATTTTTAATCAAGGAAGATACCTCCGTCAGGGAGGATCTATCTGATGCCCCAATGCAGAGTCCTGACACAACCATGTATGTGGATGGAAGTGCGTCCGTCAGTCCCCTTGGGAAAAGACTTTCTGGATATGCAATCATAAATCAGGACGGTAACATTTTGGAGTCTGCTGCCTTTGAGTCTCCATATTCCGCCCAACAAGCAGAACTGTTTGCATTAATACGAGCTTGTATCTTAGGGAAGGACTTAAAGGTTAACGTTTATACAGACTCGAGATATGCCTTCGGAGTGGTTCATGATTTCGGACAATTATGGAAAAACAGAGGGTTCCTAACCTCTGCAGGAACACAGATATCCCATCAGAAATTAGTATCTGATTTGCTACAAGCCCTCATGCTACCAAAACAGATCTCCGTGATAAAGTGCTCCGCACACACAGCAGGACAAACCTCTGTAGATATAGGGAATAGATGCGCAGACCAGGAAGCTAGGGAAGCGTCCCAGGAACAACGAGTGGTTGTGCCTAGAATGATGAGCCAGACTAAAAGCTCAAATAAAAGCAAGTCTCCCTCGGAAAAGCCAATGCCAACCATCCAAGACGTCATTAAGTTACAGGAGGACGCTCCTGACTGTGATAAGGGACTGTGGAAACAGCTCGGTTGTACATATGATTGTGTGTCTAAATTATGGGTCACCCCTGCCGAGCAAACTTGTATGTCAGATGAGCTAGCATTATGGGTTATTGAATGTATACACTTTGCAACTCATTGTGGTGCCAGAGCAACTAGTGACACGTTATTAGCTACATGGTGGCATCCTAGATTACAGGCTCTGGCTCAAGGTATTAGCAGCCGCTGCCTCATTTGTCAGCAGCATAACCCGGGAAAAGGCATACCTTGTGAAATGGGTAAGACGCCGTTACCCACGGGTCCCTTTGAGACCCTCCAGATGGACTACATTGAGTTAGAAAGGTGTCAGTGTTATAAATATGTACTGGTTATTGTTGATGTATTTAGTAAGTGGATTGAGGCCTACCCGACTACGGATAACAAAGCCTCCACTGTTGTAAAAGTTTTAATGAGAGAAATTATTCCCAGGTACGGAATTCCAAACCGATTAAGTTCAGACAACGGCCCTCACTTCGTGGGTCAGGTAACCAAGGAATTCTGCACTCAAATGGGCATCCAACAGCAGTTACATTGTGCCTACAGGCCACAGGCCGCCGGACTGGTCGAGCGGGCTAATCAGACCTTGAAAAATAAACTTGCCAAATTACAGGCCGAGACGGGAACTACATGGCTCAAATTACTCCCCGTGGCCTTGTTCCAAATACGTACTACCCCGGCTGGTGCAGCAAGGTTAAGCCCTGCTGAAATCATATATGGCAGACCTCTCAAAACCCCGTGGAACCAGGAAGTCCCAAAGACTGTCCACTTTCACCACATGACGGCAGAAATGACTAACTATATTTTGTCGTTAACCAGGGCATTGAAAAGTTTGCACTCCCGGGTACGCGCTGCCTACATCGACCTCCCCCCTATAGTCAGTCCGTCCAAAATCGAGCCCGGAACGTATGTATTGATCAGGAATTGGACGCGAAAAGGACTGGAACCTCGTTGGGAAGGACCCTATCAAGTCCTACTCACCACTCCAACTGCTGCCAAAGTAGAGGGAAAGAGTGCTTGGGTCCACCTCCACCACTGTAAAATTGTCAGTAATGCTATGCCTAAAACTTAAAGAATGCTAACCTCTCTTGCTTCCAAGAAATCTCTCCTTAAACAGACGTGCCGCGCCGACTGACCATGCAGACGCCCCTGTGGATCCTCTCCATCAGTGTCCTGCTCACCCCTGGAATAACTCAACAGCCCAGGAGGAGGACATGCCAGCGGAACCAACCCAAGCGGATACACCATCTATGCCCAGGAGACGTGCTTCGGTGCAATGATGATAACCCAGGCGGGTTCGGGAAATGGAACGTGATCAACTTGGACACCTACATTGGGCTTATTAGACAGCCCCACCGCTCGCTAGTGCTGAGAAACGAACACAGAGGAACATTGCCATGCTATTGGACTGAGTGTAAATTTAATTACGTTTGCCGACGCCAGGCGACCAAGTCTGTTACTGCAAGACCATGCAGTATAACTACAGACACCAAAGGACAGAATCGTTGTCTGAAGTTGCCCTCTATTATGAGCAGCTTTGACTATTTTAGGTTAGAAGGTATCCTCACCAAGAAACGTAAACGAGATCTCCAACACATTTTCCCTAAAGAAACCCCGACGGGCAACCTATTCCTCCAGACTCACGCAGCCCTATACTCACCAGAGTCAATTGTTTGTTATCCGCCCCTGACCTCTGTGGAGGGGATGTTTGCCCCAACCCCGGTTATTGTTCCCCCGGACTTTCTTTTAGATGCTCACCTCCCCCCTCCCACAACTAATATAACAATACCCTACACCTTAACCCCGCCCGCCAATTGCCTGAGACTAAGCAGGAACCCTGGTGGTTACGAGAATTGTTGGAATGGGACGGGCTATGGTTGTAGGTCAGTATGGGTTAAACAGAACTACACCTGCTTGGTGACACGCTGCCTCCACCATCAATGTACGATAGGACCTGACACCGGTAGCTGCACATGTGAGCAATCCATATGTCTGTCAGTAACCGAAGGAGTGCAAGTTTTATGTGGAGAAGGGAATGGAACAAATCTGAAGGTAGGGGGGGAAACCTTTATGCTAGTAGAAATAGCTAGTACCCAGCCTGCTGATACCCTTGAGATCCAAGGCCTGGACTATTTCCTTCCCCCGAGCCATTTAAGCACAAGGCGGAAACACATATCCGTGATATATACGAAACCAGGCTACTTTTTCTTGGGCCAAGGAAAAGCCACTAATTTCATGGTAATAGGTACCGCCCCCCGGACTGTAGCCATCGCTACTCTAACCCCTACCACAGTACCTTGCCCCTCCCAATGGACATCCCACCGAAAAATAGTAGCCAGGGCAGCCTCAAAAGAGTTTTGCTCCAAATGGAAAGATCCTGAATCCCTAGGAGGACACGGAACCTCTGTAGGATATGGATTTGCTGGCCTGTTCTCTATAGGCTATACTGGAGCCTATTTGGCCGCTAATAACCGGAACTACCTTATCTGTGGTCTCACCATCCTGGGTAATGCTACCATGGGGGCCCTCGATGCAGTCACTAAAGAATTGTCGGAACTCAGGTTATTCACTATGCAAAACAGATATGCCCTAGACTACCTGCTGGCCCGAGAAGGTGGTGTCTGTGCAATAGTAAAAGGTAAATGCCTTATGGGAGTCTGAGACCAGACAGAGAACATCACCCGCTTTATCACTAAGATAAGGGAACAGATGGATAATATGAAGGAAGCAAGTAACTGGGGAAACTGGGGATTTGGAGGATGGTCTGACTGGTTGATAAATATGGCCATGTACTCAGTAGCTGCCATCGTCTGTATTTTCGTTGGACTAGCAATCATGAAATGTGTGTTGGGAAGAATGCAGCTAGCTTTGGAGAAAGTAGGTGGCCCGAGGATGTTAGTAGTAAGACAGGCCAGTGAATGTGAAATGAAGGAAGTAAAGTACGATGATAATGAAGAATTTGATCGACTAAATAAGATAGACGTACCCGAATAACGGTTGGTTATCATAGAATGATAAAAGGAGGGAATGAGAATATCATTTCGAGAAACAGAAACCAGAAACTGTAAAAGCAGCAGAGAAGTAAAAAGGGCTAACCTGATCTTTAATTGTTAACGAGGCTGGCACCCATGATGTTACCCCTTGCTGATAGAAACAATGTAGCAGAAACTGTTTAGACTTTAGTGATTGCAAACACATTACCATAATGTTGAGGTGATCATAACACATTACCATGATGTTTACTTAGCTGTAACCCATTCAGTAAAATGTGACTTCTTTATTTCAAACTGCCAGACCAGGAAATCCAATTAAATGTATACATGCCCAGCTCATGATTGGTGCAGAATGTACGAGGTGTTAATGCTCTCTCAAAAGCAGGGATAAAAATGTAGCACACTGTATGAGAAATAGCTTGCTCTGTTGGGTTCGTTAGACTCTTGCAGGAGTCGGTGCTGACATTTCAGAGTAAGACTCCGCGGGTAATAAATCGTTTGAATTCTCCAGTTGTTCGACTCAGTGTTTGCTGAACCAGACTGAGGGTAAAAGAATCCGTTCCATCAAATCGAGCAGCGTTTTGGAACACAATTGTTTACTTTTTCCTTGCATTAAAAATGTTGCTTTATGTATTTAAGAGTGGTAACCTGGTACAGTTTGATTAATACTGTGGAAATGGGTTTATCACAAAAAATAAGCATTTTTAATAAGGTCTACCACCTGTGAGTAACCGGATTTTAAATAAGTGAAAGAGTTTTAAAACTATACCGAACCATTTACTATTTCATTGGTGTACAGTAGTCAGCTTCCTAGCAAATAAAATATTTAATATTTTAAAACTTTTAAAATGCGCATTAGTGTCCTTGCACCTTTTAAAAAAAAAAGCTTAATTTTAAGAGCCTCCTCAAAGGCCCACAAACAAGCGCAATTAGCGTAAACTTGCCATGGTGATGAATTTGACCTGGGAGAGGGGCTAGTTTTGTGGGCGGGGCTGTCTTCCAGTACACTGTTTTTTTAAACCAGCGCATGAGATCGCAGAAACTCGATTTGCACTGGACGTAATTTGTGCTTAAAATTCCTCGATCTTTTGCAATGGTTTGGCCAATTTCGGGCGAATTGCGCTGAAAAATACCAGCACAACCTGACGGAAACTCTAAGCTGGGGAGTGCAATGTCAAAGTTTGCGCATGATACGAAACCTGGCAACATACTAAATAGTGAGCAGAATATCAGACTCAGGACAGACTGGCAAAATGGGCAGACACATAGCAGATGCAAGTTAATGTGAATAAGTGTAAAGTGATGCACTTTGGGAGTGCAGGGAACTGCATCTATAAATAAACTAGCATGATGATCCAGTGAAGAATTACATGGAGTGAGGAGTAGGATCTGTGTCTAATGTCCAGTGTGAGAGAGAGAGAGAATCAGGAGCGGTCACTCCCAGTCACGCAGCAGTGGGACCTGCACCATTTGAAGACGCACCAATAGTTACAATGGAACAACAGGATATTGATTTATTTACAAACCATAAAATTACATATTTACAAATCAAGTTGAATGAATGATCACTTTGCTGCTAAGAGGACGCGGAGAAGGTTGGTGGCCTGAGCGTCGAGTCTTCAGTCTGATGGTGAACAGCAGCAGTTCATTGTGCAGATGTTCCACCAGGTGGCCCTCCGGGCGGGTTGGACACGTTCTGACTGTTGAAGTAAACATGCAAAGGCCACTGCATGTGCTTGCAGTTGTTCCTGGGGGCTCTGGAAGAAGGACTCGCAGTCCACGGCATATGAGGAGATCTGTTTGGGGATATCTTGGGCCAACTGTTGTGAAAGGTCTCTTAGGAGGGTCATGTAGTTCCTGGTGGGCTCCTTCGCATACTTGTCAATCAACAAGGAAGCCTCAACAGATCCAATGAGTGGGAAGAGCAACCATAGTGTTGATAAACAAGACCTAGTGACCTCCTCACTCTTTCCATTCAGGTGTAGCAACAAACGCACCAGGTTGGAATGGACCAGTCGGCAGAAGAAGGATCTGGAACCTCCAATTCCACACTTGGCCAAGATCCCCAACACTTTGAACGCTTCAGCCCGCACTCTATCAGACTCTGCCTCAAAGTGTGGTTGAATCCTGACGAGGATTTCCTCTACATAAGGTTGGATGGTGTTTGCTTGCAACTGAATTAAGTTCTTTGAGAGGCACGACAGCACCTCAAAGATTAGCACCTCCTTCTGGTTCTTCATGTTCCCCAACAGACTAATCATTGTGCACATCACTTGCAGACGCAATCCTTTATTCTTGGGGTGTGCTCTAATGTTGTACAGGCCTCTGACACACAGCAACCGGGTAACTGGAGAAGCATAGAGCAAATATCTTAACAATCTATTCGCCAGAATGCCTGTGAGATGCAGCTGTGAAACCAGGGGAGATTTTAACAGCTCTGCAAAGAAGGAAACCAAGGTGACTGCCTGACAGTCTTGAACAGTATGGAATTGAGTTGCCAGCTGTTTCACAATGCCAGTCAGACTGGCGCCAGCGTATCTCACCATTGCTCTGGCCAGCAGGACAACCCCCTTGTCAGACTTGCAGAGATCCATCATCTGGTCCCATCCTCCACTTTGCACCATATCATGAAGCACTGCTTCATTATCTGTTTGAGCTAGCAGGTCCTTCAGTGTCTCCACACAGTTCACACAGACATTGCTGCTTTCAGGTGTTAGAGGCTCAACTGAGAATTCTCTTTGCTGCAGTTGACCATCAGGAACAAAGTCACTGACCAGACAAACATTAACACACGAGCTAAGATAAATGAGTAGGACACTAAATATCTGCGGGAATAACATAGCCACCGCTTTTGCCGACTCAGGCTTAGTTATTATTTCGTGCAGCCCACAGATGGCAGCCAGGGATTCAAGGGTTGCGTTATCTCTGATGGGATAGGTTCTGCTCATTGCAAATTCTAACTGTTCGTTCAGTCTGTCCAGCAGCTCTTCTATTGTACTCGTGGCACATTCTGTGTCCTTGGCCAGTGATCGCCACACATCACTGATGTACTTGTCCGAAGGGACAGGGTAGGTGGGGAGACAGGACACAACTGTTGCTCTATTGTGTGAGGTCAGTATGGCGATACTCTGTAGAACTGAAAGTCTCACGTTCTCATAAGGAACTGACTGCAATTCAACGCTCAGCACGTGAAGTATCTCCAAGACCTGATCCCCAAGTTCACTGCCACGTTTTTTAATTATGTTTTGCAGGAGCACAGCGGCTGCACCGGAACAACTGAGGTGCTGGTCGGACAGTCCTTTGAGGGCCACAGAGAGCAAGCTGCCCAACTGGTCATGGGGCAAACACTTGGAAATTACCTCTGTGATCTGGCAGCATGCTTGAAAGATGACTGAAGCATCAGGGTTAGCTAACTGTTCCCTGACTTCTTTCAGAACCTCCAACTGCTCCTTTTGCTGATCCAGATTGCTGCCTTCGTACGGCAACTGAATCGACAGGATGATGCACAAGGTGTCCAGAGCCATCTGTCGAACGGGAAGCGATGGGTCTGCACAACGCGGCATCAGTCGTCCAATCAGAGTCCCCGTGTTATTTCCAGGCGTTACATTCTGAACATTGAGCTTCTCCCAGTAAAATTTCAGAAGCTGTATGGTCGTGTCCATGGCTCTCTCTCGCTCATGAGGTTTTGCTGAAATGATCCAGACTTCTACCTGATTGAAAATGACCACAAATCCTTCAGGGGACAGGTCCTGAAGCAATAATTGCTTCAGGAGCTCTTGCAGGGAACTCATAGTTTGGGTATAAAGTGTTCCCATTTCTTTTCTGTTACTATTCATGTCTTTGTCCAGTTCTGAAGGTAACAAGCTGAAAGTACTGGTCAGGCAGGTTTGAATCAATTTGCAGGTGTCAGCTCGGTTTGGCTCAATGTGTAGTTGTATCAGATGTTTGCAGGCATTCATGGCTAACTGTCGAACAGGGCTCTGCAGCAGCTCTGGTGGCTCGGCCTCGATAAGATCCAGCATGCATGTCAGCAGCTCCCTGTTTCTGATAAAGTTGAAGGGAGCTCTCTGGCGATTTGAATGTAGGGATCTGGCTATCAGAGTCACGGTCTGTATTAGGCTGAGCTTTAGTGCGAGATCCCTGGATTCAGTCTTGTTCTCCTGTCCACTTGTAATGTATTGGTTGATCACAGCCGGCAGAATGTGGGTCTCGATTGTGGACAGCATTAGTTCCTCAGGTGCGTAGAATGCCAAGTTCCCATAGCACAGAACCAGTGTGCTCCTGGCTTTAGCCAAATCCACATCAGGCTTGACCCCAAGAATATTCAGGAAACTTTGAGTTTTCTTAAATCTGTTGGAGTTAGCAAACTCCTCCAGGCTACTGAGGGTATCATGAAAGTGTGTCATGGCACAGAAACCAATGGCGAGAGCTGCACCCTCTCTCTCCGCACTCTCACTGTGCTGCACACTCAGTAGCATTTCGTAAAGCTCCTCCTTTATTTTTGTTGTGCGGGTCTGACGAAGCACTGTCCCAAATGATTTATAGAGAAAGCCTTTCTCTTGTGGGGATAGGTGGTTGGTGTTAATCTCTCTATGTATTTCATTAGCGAGCTGGCATGTCCATTCCTCGTCATCAATGGCATTGAGTGTTCTGGACAAGAACAGCAATAATTTCTCCTCCCATTCCTTTTGGGCCAGAGACTCCTTTGAATTCTTTAGTAATTGTTCAACCAATGATGGAAGCTCCTCTTCCCACTCTCTCTCAGATGCTGGGCGAATATTGAGGCTCAGGACTTGCATTAGCCTCAGTGCCGCAGCTCCTCGGCTTCCTCCCTGATATGGGCAACAAGAAATGACGAGGAGCCGGGTCAGCAGTGCCTGGGCTTTCGGGAGATTGGCATCTTCATTGTAAGTGAGGAAAAACCTCTCACTGCCGGCTTGCAGTTTCTTTTTTCCAAGATGTGCTGAACAATTACAGATTGTTGTTAAAGCCTTGGTGTACTGGGTCATGGTGACAAACTCCAGTAAGAATGGCCAAAGGACATCCTCCATCTTCACTGCAGCTGTGATCACACACATCACTGTTTCACATACTGTGACTAATTCCTCAGTTGTTACCTGGTCTGGCTGATGATTGGGTGGTTCCAGGGTCCCTGAATCAACAGATGCAGCACACTGTTGGATGACAAATTCCACCATTGCCTTTCCTCCCTCTAGCTCAAGGTAACCTTGCTGGGCCATGACACATATTACCTGGGCAATTAGTTTCTTCTCCTGATTGCTGCGCTTGTCCAGGAGCAGTGGTTTTATGGCAGCCACAATCTGAGCCTTCTTCCTCTCAAAATGTGAGGAGACCGATATGATGAGTTGCCTCAGTACATTGAGTGTTCCTACTCTCATTTTTTGGTCAGCGTTCTCCAACTGTGAGAGGAGAAATTCGACTATTGTATCTGCATAAGCTGGGACCAGAACTCTAAAACAGCAAAGGATCTTATTGCATTTCTTCGCAGCAAAATGGTTAGTATACCCTGCCGAAACACACATCTGCTGGTGGAGACTTTTAAGCAGATTGCCCATCTGTGTTTTCAGCCCCAGATACCTCATCTCTATGGCAACATCCAGCACCCGGCACAGACACTCTGTGATGGAAAAATGCCCTGGTTGCTTCTTGTAGAGAGACAGGATGCCTGGAATTATCCTGGGCAGCTCTTTTTCCAGTGCGTCCTTGGGCAGCAGGGAAATGACATAGCCTAGAGCTTCTACTATTGAGATCTTCAATTCAGAGGACTCCTTCTTGAACCACACCTTGAATAACAGACTATAGACAGTGTTGATTTCGGTGGAGAAAGAATCTTTAGTCACGTTAGGGTCTGAGGCTTTCTCCATATTTCCCAGATAGATCAGGATGCTCTTGCTAAAACTTCCTACCGCTGAGGCAAATGCAGTCTTCAGCTCAGCCTGTTTAACGCCAACGAATACTGGAATCATGATCCCCAAGATAGATTTTAGTAAAGGAACCATGCCGTACACATTTTCCATTGACATTTTTGTTAAGGTCTTGACCATGTACACATGCGGAAGGTGCCCTTGTTTGAAACTCTTTGTCGTCAACTGGACAACTTCATTTCTGAACCTGAAGCTCATGACAACCAGGAGATTGCTGGCTGCTTCCTGGCTGGCAGCTTGTGCTCCTGTTAACATCGTCATCCACATTGCAGCCAAAGAGATAACTTTCTCAGCAAGTGCTTGGCTGATTTGATCAAGGTTGTCCTTGATAATCATCGCCATGCTCTCCAATACTACAACACCGTATGGAGCTGTCCGCGTGGTGTGATGGCACAGATAGTCATGGCAGCTCATTAATACTATTTCTGGGTGCTGACGCCCCAATGTCTGGAGGGTCTTTGATATTCTCTGATGACAACGTTCATCTTCCTCGGCTATCATCTTCACGAAGGCAACCAAGAATGTCCCTCAATGTGGAAACAGTCAGCAGTCAAATTCTACAACTCTTCAATATGAAGAAAGGTTTCAACCAAATAATTTCTGTGAGTAATGATCAATTAAAGATTGTCTTTGTTCACTAACTCTCAGTATGAAATCAGATCTCTGCTCGGATGTTGTTCCCTGACTTCTTTCTCTCCAATAATTAACACTGTTCCTTTCCACAGTGTTTTAAATTTGTTCTTGGTGATCTTCCAAAATTTGGATAGATTTGATGAACGCACTTGTCTTTAAGCTCTCTCCTCTTTGCTCTCTCATGCACAAATGCACAGTTTGAACCACTTTGCTGTGTCTTGTCCACCCGTGGTTTCTGGGTTGTCATGGTTTTCATTGTGAGGCCATGTTACATGACCCCTCAGTTGTGATGTCGTCCTGGGTTATGTGCCCATATAAGTCTTGTCAGCTGTTTATGGCAGATTAAGGTGGGGGGGGGGGTTGTTGTTGTTGTGCCTCGACAGGAAGTAAATTATAAAGGGATTGAAGCTGCTTCATGAGGTCATGAAGTTATTGTGACATCAGAGCACTTGTTCCAATCGTCACTCCTTTAAAATCCTTGTTCTCTAGTGCCTACCACCCTGGTTTCTCACCCACATATCCTCCCTGATTTCCTCCTTCAACCTCTGGACTCAGTGACTCCTCATCCTTGGTCATTTCAATCTCCATTTCAACTTCCCTTGCCCTCTTCTCATCTGATTTTACTGCTCTCCTGTCATCCTTTAAACTCTCCTACCCATATTGATGGCCTCTAGTTATGCTCTTCCCCACAAGTAGAAACATTCTCTCTGTAACAACTTTATCAACATTTTTCATAATTTTAAATATCTCTAATAGGTCACCCCTCAGCCTTCTCTTTTTCCAAGAGAAAAGAGACCCAGCCTGTCCATCATTTACTGATATGTATACCCTCGCATTTCTGGTAACATCCTTGTAAATCTTCTCTGCACCCTCTCCAGTGCCTCTATATCAGTTTTTATCAAACAATTGGAGCTTTCAAGACCGAGGTCGATAGACATTTTTGTTGGGCAAGGGTATCAAGGGATATGGAGCAAAGGCGAGTAAAGGAGTTGAGATGCAGAACCAATTGAACGGAACAGGCTCGAGGGGCCGAATGGCCTACTCCTGTTCGTCGGACTTATTTACCACATTGGGACCAATACTTGACCCAACCAATATTTTACCCTAAATGCTTTGGTTCAAGAAGGCGGCCCACCACCACCTTCTCAGGGCAACTAAGGATGGGCAATAAGTGCCAGCTTTACCAGCGATGGCCACATCCAGAGAACAGTAACTCAGGCCACCATAATATTCAGTTAACCACCCTAGGGTTGTACAGCTCAAAGTGCTATGTCCTAACACAACCTGTTGCATCTTGACACTCTCTTGTGCTGTGGTACAGCATGTTGTGTATTAAACTGGAGTTATACTGTACTCTGTGCAAGCTGAAGGGGGTCTCGCACCTCAAGGCTTTAATGTGCTCGCCAGTCTCGTGTGTTATACTGCCACTTTTGAGTTGATGCGTACCCAAAGTCACGCTTAGTATAATAGGAAATGTATTCACACCAGCATCTACCTGCACTGATCTCAGTCATTGCATCCGGCTAAAGGAAGGAAAGATTGCGGCAAATCACCAAGGGACAAACTGACCCTAATGTGAGAGTTGGCTGTCGAGTGGTCCCTATCTCTGGAGAACCAAACAGGTGAGGGAAGGACAACCAATGACCAGAACAAACAAATGAAGACCATGCCATTTAGAGTCATTTTAATGTTTTCCTCCTTAGGTTGGATCTCAGAACAGATTAAATCAGGCAAACTCTATTTATCCAGAAGAAATCAACTTTTATAAAGTCACAGGTGAATTAAATATGGAAGTACGCACACCAATTAACTGACACTATTAAACAGCAGGGAGTTCTCCTGGTGGACTGGCTAATGTTCATCTTTCAGACACTACCAACAACAGATTAGCTGGTCATTCAACTCATTGCTGTTTGTGGGGTCTTACTGCACAAATATTGGCTGCCAAGTTTGCCTACATAACTTTCACTGCACTCCAAAGCAGACATGTCATAATGTGCTATACAAGTATATACCCTTGTTTCTCATTGTATATGGTTGGATCAGATAAGGGGAGAAAATCTTCAACTAACAGAGGGACAGAACAGAGCTCCCTACAATAGCTGTCACTTAGGGCCCCGAACTTTACATGTATTGCAGCACCTGAAGTTTCTCCCTATTCATGCACCTTCCAATTTGATGAGAAGTACTGCTTCACTCAAAGCAATTTCTAAAACACTTCAAATGCAATTACATAACTCCAAATATGTAGCAGTGTTTCCATAGGATTATTCAGATACATAGCAAAGCGTTGCGCAGAGCCGACAAGTTTTCCATTACACATAATGATAGCAAGCGAACTAATTCACTAAAAAAGTTTAATTGATCTAATAATGCACCTATGATACCTAGATAAATTCAAATATACCAACTTTACAACACAAGAGCACAATTTCAAATCCACATTAAAACCATGGACTTTGCTTAGTGATGAAAATTTGAACACACTAATCCTTTTAAACCTTGAGCTTGGGAAGGCTTGTCAATTGCATTTTTCAATCGTTCCTCCAGCCTAATGTATTCTCTGAATAGATTCCAAGCATGAATTGTGGCAATTTTGAATTAAGCAAGCAGCAAGCTTGATTAAAGCATTTAAAAAAAAAAACTCTACGAGGTAGTATCTGGGAGTTTGACAGCGAGACTGTCCCGGACTGCCATATAAGAACATAAGAACATAAGAAATAGGAGCAGGAGTAGGCCAATCGGCCCCTCGAGCCTGCTCTGCCATTCAATAAGATCATGGCTGATCTGATCCTAACCGCCAATCCACTATCCCAGAACCATCTCCTGAATCTAACAGAATTAGACACACGAAATAGGAGCAGGATCAGGCTACACGGCCCCTGGGCCCGCTCCGCTACCCACAGGGCCATGACCGATCCGAAACTAGACTCATGTCCAATTTCCTGCCCGCTCCCCGTAACCTTTAATTCCCTTTACTTCTAGGAAACTGTCTATTTCTGTTTTAAATTTATGTAATGATGTAGCTTCTACAGCTTTTTGGGGCAGCATATTCCATGGACCTACCACCCTCTGAGTGAAGTAGTTCCTCCTCATCTCAGTTTTGAAAGAGCAGCCCCTTATTCTAAGACTATGCCCCCTAGTTCTAGTTTCACCCATCATCGGGAACATCTTCCCCGCATCCACCCGATCCAACCCCTTCACAATCTTATATGTTTCAATAAGATCGCCTCTCATTCTTCTGAACTCCAATGAGTAGAGTCCCAATCTACTCAACCTCTCCTCATATGTCCATCCCCTCATCCCCGGGATTAACCGAGTGAACCTTCTTTGTACTGACTCGAGAGCAGGAAATGTCTCTGCCTTGAGTCACTTCAGCTCAGAGTTGTTAAGTTGGAGTGTGAGTTAGCAACACTCTGACATACGGGGGTGGGAAGGAATTTCTGGACAGTTTACTCCAGAGTACATTCACACCTCAGAGGAAAGCACTGGTGCAGGAAGGGCAGAAGGAACCTAGGGAAGGTCAGACTGAGGGGAGAACAGCCACAATGCTGACCTAGGCACCATGGAGCAGAGGGTTGTCCAAAGAGGGGTGGAGGAGCAGAATAGAAACGCAGTAGTTATCGGTGATTCAATAATATAGGGGGATAGATAGCATCCTCTGTAGCCACGTTAAAGAGTCCCAAAGGGTGTGGCTGGAAAGAAATTTGGAAAAGGAGGGAGTAGATCCAGTTGTCGTGGTCCATGTCGGGACCAATGACATAGGAAAGAAAAGGGAGGAGATCCTGCTAAGGGAGTATCATGAGTTAGGAACTAAATTAAAAAACAGGACCCCAAGGGCGGTAAGCTCAATATTATTACCCGAGCCACGTGCTAATTGGCATAGGGACAAACAGATCAGGAAGGTGAACACATGGCTAAAGGAGTGGTGGGGGAAGGAGAGGCTCCATTTCATGGGTCACTGGCACCAGCACTGGGACAGGAAGGAGCTGTACCACTGGGACAGGCTGCATCTGAAGCAGGTTGAGCCCAAGGTCCTAGTGAAAAGGATAAATAGGATAGTAAAAACTTAAACTAATCAATGGGGGTGGCAGTCAGAAACAATAGCAAAAGTGATTGTTTAAAAAAAATGAAAAGGGATAAGAGCAGAGTGTAGGTCACAAGCAGTGATAGATACTCCAGGTTGTGGGAATACTAAAATAACTAAAGTGGTTACAGCAGAAATGACAACTAAGAAGTATATTAAGTTAAACGGTGCAAGAAAGACAAGGCAGAAGGACAGGTTAGGGTTGCTTGCTCAAATAAGAGTTTTATATACTAACGCACGGAGTATAAGAAATAAATTGAGTGAATTAGAGGCTCAATTTTGCTTAGAGGGTATGACACGGTGGCCATTACTGAGACATGGCTGCAAGTTGGTCATGATTGGTAGATAAATATTCCAAGTTATAAGGTCTTTAGAAAGGATAGGGAAACTGGAGGGGTAGCATTACTGATTAAAGATACTATTGCACATTAATAAGAAAAAGCAATCATTGGCGACTCTATGGTTAGAATTGAGGAATAATGGGAAATGTCTACAGGTCTCCTGATAGCAGCAATGAAGAGGCAGAATGTATTAATTCAGATTAGAGGGGCTTGTAGCAAAAGTAGAGTTGTTTTACTAGGCGATTTTAAAATTCATAGATTGGGATGAGCAGAGTAGCTCAAGCCAGAAAGGTAGTGAATTTGAGTGCATTCAAAATAGGTTTCTAGATCAATATGTTCTAGAACCAACAAGAGAGCAGGCCATACTAGATTTAGTTGATGAGCAATGGACCAGGTTTAGTTAATCTAACAACTTGTATTTATATAGCTTCTTTAATGTAGTGAAAGGTCCCAAGGCACCTCACAGGAGCACTACCCAACAAAATTTGACACCGAGACACAAGATATTAGGACAGTTGGCCAAAAGCTTGGTCAAAGAGGTAGGTTTTAAGGAGCATCTTAAGGGAGGAGGTAGAGAGGCGGAGAGGTATAGGAAGAGAATTCCAGAGCTTAGGGCCTTGGCAGCTGAAGACACGGCCGCCAATGGTGGAGCGATTAAAATCAGGGTAGAGCAGGAGGCCAGGACTGGAGGAGCGCAGAGATCTCAGAGGGTTGTCGGGCTGGAGGAGGTTACAGCAATAGGGAGGGGCGAGGCCATGGAGGGATTTGAAAACAAGGGTGAGAATTTTAAAATTGAGGCATTGCCGGACCAAGCCAATGTAGATCAGGGGTGATGGGTGAGCGGGTTTTGGTGCGAGTTAGGATACGGGTAGAGTTTTGGAGGGTGGTAGGTGGGAGGCCGGCCTGGAGTGCATTGGAATGGTCAAGTCTAGAGATAAAAAAGACATGGATGAGGGTTTCAGCAGCAGATAAGCTGAGGCAGGGGCAGAGATGGGGCAAAGTTACGGAGGTGGAAACAGGTGGGCTTGGTGATGGAGTGGTTATGTGGTCTGAAGCTCATCACAGGGTCGAATACGACACCAAGGTTGTGAACAGTCTGGTTCAGTCCCAGACAGTGGCCAAGGAGAGCAATGGAGTCAGTGGCTAAGGAACGGAGTTTGGGGCCGGTACCGAAGACAACGGCTTTGGGCTTACATAGAAACATAGAAAATAGGAGCAGGAGGAGGCCATTCGACCCCTCGAGCCTGCTCCACCATTCAGTGCGATCATGGCTGATATCCAAATTCAGTACCCTGTCCCTGCTTTCTCCACATTTCCCTTGATCCCCTTAGCCGTAAGAAATAGATCTAACTCCTTAATGAATTGGCCTCAACTGTCTTCTGTGGTAGAGAATTCCACAGGTTCACCACTCTCTGGGTGAACAAATTCCTCCTCATCTCAGTCCTAAATGGCTTACCCCTTATCCTTAGACTGTGACCCCTGGTTCTGGACACCCCCGCCATCAGGAACAGCCTTCCTGCATCTAATCTGTCTAGTCCTGTTAGAGTTTTATAAGTTTCAATGAGATCCCCTCTCATTCTTCTGAACTCTAGCGAATATAAGCCTAATCGACCCAATCTTTCTTCATACGTTATTCCTGCCATCCCAGGTATCAGTCTGGTGAATCTTCGCTGCACTCCCTCCATGGCAAGAACATCCTTCCTCAGATAAGGTGACCAAAACGGCACACAATACTCAAGGTGTGGTCTCACCAAGGCCCTGTACAACTGCAGCAAGACATCCTTGCTCCTGTACTCGAATCCTCTCGCTATGAAAGCCAGCATACCATTTGCCTTCTTAACCCCCAATGTATAGTTGGAGGAAATTTCTCCTCGTTGGACAGCAGGGTGGAGTGGTCGAGAGGTGGTGGTGAGGCAGAGCTGGGTTGTTGGCAGCCTACATGTGGAACAGGACGTTTTTTTTTCGGATGATGTCACCGAGGGGCAACATGTAGATGAGAAATAGGAGGGGGCCAAGGATAGATCCTTGGGGGCTCCAGAAGCTAACAGTGCAGTAGCAGGAAGAGAAGCCATTGCAGATGATTCTCTGGGTACGACTGGATAAATAAGAATGGAACCAGGCAAGGGCAGTCCCACCCAGCTAGACGACAGAGGAGGGGTGTTGGAGGAGGATGGGGTGGTCAACTGTGTCAAAGGCTACAAACAGGTTGAGGAGGATGAGGAGAGATAGATTACCACGGTCACAGTCACTTGGGATGTCATTTGTGACTTTGATGAGGGCCGTTTCAGTACTGCAGCAGGGGTGGAAACCTGACTGGAGGGATAACACAGTAAGGGAACATTTATCTAACAGTGATCAGAATATGATCGATTTCAATGTTAGGTTTGAAAAGGAGAAACGTAGCAGTTACTAAGATTCTAAATTTTGGTATGGCTAACACTATCAGACTGTGAGAGACTGATGACAGCAAACAGGTCAAAACTGTTACTGAGTAAAACTACAGATGTACTATAGGAGGTGTGCAAAGAATTTAGCTAATACAGGACCAGTATATATCCACAAGGTGCAAGAGCACTACTTAAATACAGAGTGATTATTTGCACAAACAAATTTGAGTCGTTCAGCGTATGTACACCATATGGGGGCGGAGCTTAAAGACCGTCCTCCCCCCCCCCCCCCTCCAACCACTGGAGTCACGCACGCGCACCCATCGCTCCAATCGTGCATGCACCCAGGTTTCCTGTAGGCTCAGAGTCAGGAACTTGTTTGGGGGAGGGGGAGTGAGGAGGAGAAGAGAATGTCATGAACTTGTAGAGGTGGGGGGGGGGGCGGCGGGAAGATCAGGAACTTTGGTGGGTGGGCGGAAGGAGAAGAGGGGTCAGGAACTTGTTGGGGGCAGGGAACAGGAGAGAGAGAAGGTCCTAACCCAGGAGGGTGAGCCCTATCTGTTCTCTTAAAGCAGTAGTGTTAGCACTGTGAGCTCGAGAGCCTGGCTGTCACAATGAATGGATCAAATCGCACATTGCAAAGATATTAATTACTCAGGCAGACAGGATCTAATTACACAGTCCAGACAAACTGTTGGGTGTGTCTTGTCCTCCAATGGGACCAATCAGAAATTTGCCGTTGCAAATAGTTACAGCCTAACAAATAAAACAGCCATGGTCGGCAAAAGCAGTCCGAGAGAACATAAAACTAAAGGAAAGAGCATACAAAGAAGCAAAGAATAATGTAAATCCAGGGGACTGGGAGAGATATAAAGAGCAGCAAAGGAAGACAAAAAATACACTAAGAGCTACAAAAAGGGAATACAAAAAGAAACTTGAGATACCTCAGGATTAACGCAAAGTTTTTACAATTATAATAGAAGACAAAGGGTAGTCAAGGGTAATGTGGGCCCATTTAAAACTAATATGGGCAATATTGTAAATGAAACGAAGGAAATGGCAGACTTGTTGAATAATTACTTTGTGTCAGTCTTCACGGTAAAGAAAGAGGATAATATACCCGACATGCCAGGCAAACTAATAATGAATCAAGGACTGGAACTCACTAAAGTTAACGTAAGCAAGAAAACAATATCAGAAAAATAATGGCACTAAAGACTGACAAATCCTTTTTACGCAGCGAGTGGTGAGGACCTGGAACTCGCTGCTGACGGAAATGGCAGAAGCGGAGACACTCAGGCCTAGAAATTGGGTTGAGGCGCCAAACTGGCGCCAAGTTCGCCTGAGCGCAGGATTTAGCGCAGCGTTCGAGTCTTCAGCGATCGTCCGATATTCAGTTTCATTGCCCCTAGAGGGACACGGGGCGAGGTTCGAGGCGTTCCGTGTTCCTCTTAGGGTGCTGAAACTGAATATCGCAGCGCAACGTGCCGCAGCGCCACACGCTGTGGCACGGCACGCTGCGGTACTGCAGGCCTTCCTCCCATTGTTAAGGGGGAGGGGCCTGCAACAGCGCGATCCCCGATCGTGAATGCCGGCAAAAGAGCCCGGCACCGAGTAGAAGTGCCGGGCTCTTGGGAAACAGCTGGCAATGCCACGGATGGTGGTCAGGAGGCCGGGGACGGAGGTGCTGGCAGGCGGCCGCCGAAAAAGGCGGCCGCCCCGCACCTCCACCTTAACTTGCGCCGCTGCTGGCACAGTAAGGCCCCGTGAACCGGGCGCGGGTAGCGAACGGCGCAACTGCGGCGTTCGCAACCAAATATCGTGAACGGGGTGCGAATGGGGCGCTGCGCACACCGATGACGTCATCGGTGGCGGCGCAGCGCAAAAGGCTAACGCCACCATTATCGCCCCAACTCAATATCGCGGGAGGCACAGCCAGTGGCGCTACAGCCACTGCCTGCCTCTTTAGGTGCTAACAAGTGGCGCTACTCACCCAATTTCTCCCCCTCAATGTTTTCAAGGGGAGACTGGATAGGCACTTGAGGGAAATAAACTTGCAGGTCTACGGGGATAGAGCGGGGGAATGGGACTGACTGGATAGCTCCGATGGGCCGAATGGCCTCCTTCTGTGCTGTTATGACTCTTTGGGGAGAGAAATTCGGTATCGCCCCGTTTGAGGCGCAATTATCGGCCGGGCGCAAAGTTTAGCGCCTGGCACTAATTATCGCCTCCGACTACAAACTTGGGCTCTGTCGCCCCGGAGGTGCTACACGCCTCTCTTAAGGCGCTAACGCCGAGGAGCGAGGCGCTACCTCAGAGCACTGGCGAAGCTCATGTGATGTCAGTCAGCAATGGAACACAGAAACACTGGTGCCGGCCAGTTCTTAAAGGGGAGGGTCGATCTTGCTCTACATCCACATCCTGCTCATTGCAGCCTTGAATCTCGGCCTGGAGAGACCTGTACATCAAATCTGCTGGAAAGAACAATGGAGAGACCCAGGGAAAGAGCTCAGAGTGCAGCCCCCTGTAATCTCTTCTAAATCGATGCAAGGAAGGTCAAATCAAAATGAACCTGCAAAGTGCTGCTCAGTACCCAAAACTCCTTCACACAGTGTTGAATCTCTCCAGAAGTCTCTCAGAATGTGTGATGCAAAAATGTCGCAGACAAAAAAAGGTAGAAAGCGGTCGCCTTTAAATAGCGCTCCCCCAGTCCCTTCCTGACTGCAAAGCGCTCCCCTTAACCTGTCGTTGCTAGCGGCAGGCGGTAAGGCAGGGGCGCCAATCAATATCCAGTCCGGGGACTACCAGGGTGTTGCACGCTTGACTGACGTCATGATCTGCGGGTGCAGGAGATCGTGGCGGTAGTGTTTAGCGCTGCCGCAAAAGGTCGGTCAATTTCGTGAGCAGCGCAAACATCGGCGCACCCGGACGCTAGTTGCTTTGCGCCCCATAGGGCACTAACGGGAGGCGCAATGCAACCAAATTTTCCCCCTATGACCCTTAGAAAATGGAGTTAATTCTATGATTGACGGTGAAGGTGTTTGGCCTTCCTATTTAATTGAAGTTCCTTTGTGGATGGATATTCTCTTGTGATGGAGCTGTTCTTTGGTTGATCCATATTGAAGGTATAGAACATGACCAATCAAATCATAGAAGTTTAAAGCACAGAAGGAGGCTATTTAGCCCATTGTGTCTATGCTGGCTCTTTGTTAAAGGAATCAAGAACTAATCCCACAGACCTTCTCTCTCCCCAGAGCTTAGTCCTCTGTGTCAAATATTTACCAGATTTTCCCTTGAAAGATGTGATGGTCTCTGCCTCAACTATTCACCATAGCAAAGCATTCCATCTCCATCAACTCTCTGTGTAAATAAATTTCTCCTTACCTTGCTCCATGTTCTCGAAATGACAAATTTAAGAACATAAGAATTAAGAGCAGGAGTAGGCCATGTGGCCCCTCGAGCCTGCTCTGCTATTTAATAAGATCATGGCTGATCTTTGATCTCAACTCCACTTTCCCACCCAATCTCCATATCCCTTGATTCCCCTAGCGTCCAAAAATCTAACTATCTCAGCATCTACAGCCCTTTGGGGTAGAGAATTCCAAAGATTCACAACCCTCTGTGTGAAGAAATTCCTCCTCATCTCAGTCTTAAATAGCTGATTTCTTCTCCTGAGACTATGCCCCCGAGTTCTAGACTCTCCAGCCAGGGTAAACAACCTCTCAGCATCTACCCTGTTAATCCCCTCAGAATCGTATATATTTCAATGAGTTCACCTCTCATTCTTCTAAACTCCAGAGTATAGGCACAATCTGCTCAATCTCTCCTCATAGGACAATCCTCTTATCCCAGGAATCAATCGAGTTAACCTTCGTTGCACCGTCTCTAAGGCAAGTATATCCTTCCTCAGATAAGGAGACCAAAACTGTGCGCAGTACTCCAGCTGTGGTCTCACTAAAGCCCTCTACAATTGTAGCAAGACTTCCTTACTCTTATACTCCAACCCTCTTGCAATAAAGGTCATCATGCCATTTGCCTTCCTAATTGCTTGCTGTACCTGCATGCTAACTCTTTGTTTTGTAGGGGGTGGTGTTTGGAGTCAGCTTCACCTCTGACTTATGAGCGGTTTGAATCGCTCCCACTCCCTTGGTTCTAGACCTTGGACTTATTTGGGGGTTGTGATAAAAGTGCAGCAGACAACTGATTTTTGGTGCAAGAACTTTGATTTTTATTTGAGAAAGAAAAATATAACACAATAATAACACTCTAATAAAATGGGGAAACACTTCGACATACACGAGGGAAAAATTACAGTAGACAAATTTCTCACATCTCCCAATCCCACCTTACTAGCTAAGTTAGGCTCTGAAGGACCAGGGATAATGCTCACCAAAATGACTCCTTGACAGTTGAGCTGGTTCGCAATTTCGGGGTTCGCTAGATGTGTCGTTTGGGGCCTACCGTACCCCGGACGCGGTAGAGGACTTCACCTGCGTATCTGGTCAGACTTCGTGAGTTCACTGATGAGGTAGGGTGCGTATTGGATCTATCAGGTGAGTACCCAATTTTCTTTGGTTAGAAATAGGGCCTAGAGTCTTTTGAATAAAAATCTTACCCAGGGGTAAGTCAGGATAGATTGTAGAGTGGAAAAACTTGCGGATCTTCGGTTTCTTCCAAGTTGGTTTTTCGTTGGTCATGGTGGCCCAATATTACCCGGTTGGCTGTGGGTAATATTCGGTTGGTTGTTTTGTGGGGCCCTTGGTGCCGCAAGGTGTCCGATGGGGGTGTGTTACTTCTTCTTCTTCGAGAGAGAGAGAACTGCTTCGAGATGCTTGCTCCTTGGTCTTGATGTTACTCAACGATAGCTCTTCTCGTGGTTGAACTTGACTCCTTTGGTTTGAACGCCTTTGATCACCCTTTACTTCTGGAACAGGCCTCCAATTATACCAATCGAGACCTGCTAATCTGCGTGCCAAATCAGTTCATGTTATTGTTAGATTTTGGCAGGCTCGTTAATATTAAGTTGTGTAAATTGTTTAAGCGATTTTGAGATGGCTTCCTGAGTTGTTGAAGTAGTTTAACAATGTGAGAATTAGTGGTGAATTGTCCTCAAGCTTTGAGTTTCTTGTGGGGCCTGAGATTTTTTGTGGGTTGGTGAAACGATTTGGTTTATGCATGTTTTTGGATGGGTTCTGTGAGGCTGTTCTTCCGTGGGTCTAGTGTTAGCATGTAAATTTCTAGATAGGGGCCGAGTGATGTTCACAGCTCCCCCAGACAGTTTGGCTATCTCGAATACTCAAACTGTCTACTGCAGAGGTAGATCCCAATTCTTTGTTGCAGCCTTTTCCCAAACATGCCTGAACATGTCCTTTTAAAATGCCAAGTCTGTTTCTGACCTTGAATCTCCTTGTTAGGCCCAACATGCCCTTTTTATCACTCCTGAAGTTTTTAGCAAGGGTCCAAAGTCATTTTAATAGGGTTTTCTTCATTTTGGGGATCTGTTAATTTTGAGAATCCTACAATTTCCTGTATGAGGACACCTAAATCTCTCTGAACACCAACATTTGATAGTTTCTCACCATTTAAAAAATATTCTGTTTTTCTATTCTTCCTACCAAAGTGAATAAACTCACATTTTCCCACATTATACTCCACCTGCCACCTTATTGCCACTCACTTAATCTGTCTATATCCCTTTGCAGGCTCTTTGTGTCCTCCTCGCTGCTTACTTTCCCACCTAGCTTTGTATCTTGGACACATTACGCTCAGTCCCTTCATCTAAGTCATTAATACAGATTGTAAATAGCTGAGGCCCAAGCACTGATCCTTGTGGCACCTCACTAGTTACAGCCTGCCAACTGGAAAATGACCTGTGAATCGCTACTCTCTGTTTTCGGTCCATTATCCAATCCTCTATCCATGCTAATATATCATCCCCAAACCCATGAACCCCTATTTTGTGTAACAACCTTATCAAATGCCTTTTGAAAATCCAAATGTATTACATCCACTATTTCCCCTTTATCTACCCTGCTAGTTTCAACCTCAAAAATCTCTAATAAATTTGTTCAACATGATTTCCTTTTCATAAAACCGTGTTGACTCTGCCTAATCATATTATAATTTTCTAAGTGCCCTGTTACAACTTCTTTAATAATGGATTCCAGCATTTTCCTGACGACTTTCTCTTAGGTAGTCCCTCGGAACGGAGGATGACTTGCTTCCACGCTAAAAATTAGTTCTCAGATGACAGATGGGTCCAATGTGGGACCTACAGTCTCTGTCACAGGTGGGGCAGACGGTGGTTGAAGGGGCGGGTGGGTGGGGTGCTTGGGTTGACGTGCGCTCCTTGTGTTGCCTGCACTTGGCTTCCGCTTGCTCCCGGCGAAGAGACTCGAGGTGTTCGGCGCCTTCCCGGATGCTTCACCTCCACTTTGTGCGGTCTTGGGCCAGGGATTCCCAGGTGTCGGTGGGGATGTTGCACTTTTACAAGGTGGGCTTTGAGGGTGTCCTTGAAGCATTTCCTCTTCCCACCTGGGGCTCTCTTGCCGTGTCGGAGCTCCGAGTAGAGCGCTTGTTTTGGGAGTCTCGCATCGGGCATGCAGACGATATGGCCCGTCCATCGGAGCTGATCGAGCATGGTCAAAGCTTCGATGCTGGAGATGTTGGCCTGAGCGAGAACACTGATGTTGGTGCGCCTATCCTGCCAATGGATTTGCAGGATCTTGTGGAGGCAGCATTGGTGGTACCTCTCCAGTGCTTTGAGATGCCTGCTGTTATTGGTCCATGTCTCTGAAGCATACAGGAGGGCGGGTATCACTACTGCTCTGTAGACCATCAGCTTGGTGCTGGGTCTGAGGTCCTGGTCTTCAAACACACTCTTCCTCAGGTGACCGAAGGCAGCACTGGTACACTGAAGGCGGTGTTGGACTTCATCATCAACATCTGCCCTTGTTGACAGTAGGCTCCCAAGGTATGGAAAGTGGTTCACGTTGTCCAAGGCCTCGTCATGAATTTTGATAATCGGAGAGCAGTACTGTGTGGCGGGGGCAGGTTGGTAGAGGACCTTTGTCTTACGGATCAGGCCCATGCTCTTGTATGCTTTGGTGAAGGTGTTGACGATGGTTTGGAGTTCGGCCTCAGAGTGTGCGCAGATGAAAGCATCATCTGCATACTGTAATTCGATGACAGAGGATGGGACGACCTTGGATCTGGACTGGAGGCAACGGAGGTTGAACAGTTTCCAGTTTGTTCTGCAGATTAGCTCCTCTCCAACGGGGAGCTTACTGAGGGTGAGATGGACCATTGTAGCCAGGAAGATCGAGAAGAGCGTTGGTGCAATGATACAGCCTTGCCTGACCCCGGTCCATAAGTGAATTTGGTCTGTGGTGGATCCATTGGTCAGGATCATGGCTTGCATGTCATCGTGAAGCAGGTGGAGGATGGTGACAAACTTTTGAGGGCAGCCGAATTTGAGGAGGACACTCCATAATCCATCACGGTTGATGGTTTCAAAGGCCTTCGTGAGGTCAAAGAAGGCCTTCAGAAGGATGTCAGGCTAATTGGCCTGTAGTTCCCTGTTTTCTCTCTCCCTCCTTTCTTGAATAGCGGGGTTACATTTGCTACCTTCCAATCCGCTGGGAACATTCTAGAATCTAGGGAATTTTGGAAGATCACAACCAATAAATCCACTATCTCTCCAGCCGCCTCTTTTAGATCCCTAGGATATAGGCTATCAGGTCCAGGGGATTTGTTGGCTTTTAGTCCTATTAGTTTCTCAAGTACTTTTTCTCTACTGATCTTATTTACTTTAAGTTCCTCACTCTCATTAGCCCCTTGGTTCCCCATTATTTTTGGTATGCTTTTTGTGTCTTCTACTGTGAAGACAGATACAAAATATTTGTTTAAAGCCTCCGCCATTTCCTTATTCCCCAATATAATTTCTCATGTCTCAGCCTCTGAGGGACTATCTTCTATAGGACCTTTGCTACTATCTTCCTTTTTACATACTTGTCGAAGCTCCTACAATGTGTTTATATATTTCTTGCTAGTTTACTCTCATATGCTATTTTCTCCCTTTTTATCAATTTATTGTCATCCTTTGTTGGTTTCTAAAGCTTTCGCAATCCTCAAGCTTACTATTATTCTTCGCAACATTATATGCCTCTTCTTTTAATAGAATACTATCCTTAACGTCTTTAGTTAGCCACAGATGGATAACTTTTCACATGGAGTTTTTATTTCTTAATGGAATGTATATTTGTGGAGAATTTTGGAATATTTCTTTAAATGTTTGCCACTGCTTATCCACTGTCATATCTTTTAATCTAATTTCCCAATCTACCTTAGTCAACTCATCCCTCATACCTATGTAATTGAATTTATTTAAGTTTAAGGCACTGGTTTCAGATTGAAGTATCTCACTCTCAAACTCAATGTGAAATTCTATCATATTATGATCACTCTTCCCCAGCGGATCCCTTACTGTGAGATTTCTAATTAACCCTGTCTCATTACACAATACAAGATCTAAAATTGCTTGTTCCTTGGTTGGTTCCATGACGTATTGTTCTAGGAAACTATCTCGAATGCATTCCATGAACTTGTCCTCCAGACTACCTTTGCCAATTTGATTTGTCGAGTCTCTATGAAAATAAAAGTCCCTACAATAATTGCATTACCTTTGTTACAAGCTCCTATTATTTGTTGATTAATACACTGTCTAATGGTACAGCCACTGTTAAGGGGCCTTTAAATTACTATCAGTGTTTTCTGCCCCATGTTATTTCTTATTTCCACCCATACTGATTCTACTTCGTGATCTTACGAGCCAAGATCCTTTAGAAACATAGAAACATAGAAGATAGGAGCAGGAGTAGGCCATTCGGCCACTCGAGCCTGCTCCGCCATTCAATGCGATCATGGCTGATCATCCAAATTCAGTACCCTGTCCCTGCTTTCTCCCCATATCCCTTGATCCCTTTAGCCTTAAGAAATGTATCCAACTCCTTCTTGAATATATTTAATGAATTGGCCTCAACTGCCTTGTGTGGTAGAGAATTCCACAGGTTCACCACTCTCTGGGGGAAGAAATTCCTCCTCACCTCAGTCCTAAATGGCTTACCCCTTATCCTTAGACTGTGACCCCTGGTTCTGGACTCCCTGACCATCGGGAACATCCTTCCTGCATCTAGTCTGTCCAGTCCTGTCAGAATTTTATAAGTTTCAATGAGATCCCCTCTCATTCTTCTAAACTCCAGCGAGTATAAGCCCAATCGACCCAATCTCTCCTCATACATCATTCCTGCCATCCCAGGTATCAGCCTGGTGAATCTTCGCTGCACTCCCTCCATGGCAAGAACATCCTTCCTCAGATAATGTAAGGGGTTTTAGATCACAGAGGTTTCTCTCTCTAGAGGCCTCTCTCTCTTGCACAGTAAAACCGTGAGTGGTTCGACCCACTCGCCCCTTAGATTCTGTACTCTGGACTTTGGGGCAGGAACTACAATGTAGAGAAAACTCTTGTAGACCAAGTTTGATGAAACAAAATGGAATTTTATTGCATAATGTAAAACAAATCAAAATGCAAGCAAATAAGTGGGTACATGGGAGGGGAAAACGCAAACAAATCATAATGACACAGTACTAACTAAGGCAAATACAGGCATATTATACTCTACAAAGATCATCATGAAATGGGGAAAACACACGGAACATCGAGGGACAACAACTCATGTTAATTATACCCTTAAATGTCCACCCCCTTAAACCTATCTAGATCCGATTATGAAGGGCCAGAAACATGCTCACCAATCCAACTAGGAAGTGTAAGGTTTTGAAACAGGTCTGCGTTTGATCCTTTCAGGCGTCCTGTGTCCACGTGGTTGGTGGAGCCCCAGCAAACTGCGCCACACCTCTCTCCTGAGGTGGGGGTTGGGGACGGCTGGACACCGGCTGGTCTGGATGTCGGCGGGGTCGGGGATCGTTTGCTCGACCCCGGTCAGAGGAGCCTCGGGCTGGCCCCCATCATTTCTTCTGTCGGTTTTAATTGTCTCTTCTCCCGAGCCGGAGTGGGTCGATGGCCTCTTGTTTCGTCAATGGCCCGGGGTTGGTCGATGATCTCCTGATGTTTTACCCTGGGGCGGGACGCCGGCTCAAACCGTCTTCTTCTCCTTCTCCTAGCGATGATGCTACCGATACGATGGTAGCACCACGATGGCCTCCCTTGATGGCTTCTTTCCACGATGGCTGCTCCGTCTATGGCTTCCTCCGTTCTCTTTCTACCTCTGGGTTCCCAGATATACTTCTCCTTCTCATCAGAAGCCCCTATCTCGCACCAAATCAGGTTAGTCTTTTGTTTTAATTTTGGCGGGCTGACAGCATAACAGGGTAGTTATTGTATTTTAAACTGTTCTTGGATGGCCGGTAACGGGCCATCTCTGGTCTGGAATGACCTTCATTGTTTTTAATGTCCTGGTGATGTCCTTAACGGGTCCTTGATGCTCTTCTCATGAATATGAAACTGTTCCCTTTTGTCTGGTTAAACATTTAGATGGCCTTTATCTACAGGCTGATCTTGACTGGATCTGCATCCAATCAATATGTATATGTGGGTGTCTGGTTTCGTTCTCTCAGAAACGGCTTCCAGGACTTACTGTGGGCTGAATCCACAAAGCTGTCTGAGGACTGCAGGAACCATTTTAAAGTGTCCCAATAAGTTGGTCACGGGGTCTGGTGGCCAATTTGAATGCCCCTTTTTCCTAGGCTTCTTTTAAAACAGTCTTTAAAATCATGGCCTCTTCTGCCATTCGACCCTTTATAATATAAAGTTCAATTTTGCAAATCCTACACTCCCCCCTGATGATACTGTAACTTGCTTGAAGTATCATAATTCTGGGTGAGCAAAATTTTCTGACTTTCCATAATCAAACCATCCCCAGTATTTACCTATCTATGACCCCACAACACATGCATTTCCCATTTCAGAAAAAACCTAGTGTACATTAAGCATCTATAGATGGCAATACTTCAGATGTGAAATTTGACATACTCACTTCCAGGCGTGGAGGGGGGCCTAATACCCCTACATCACCTGGTGCATACACACTATCTTTTAATAATAACAACACATCTAATAAGCTTCAGGAATAAAAATAAAGTACACACACGAAAAATCAAATGCACATGAATACATATCAAAATAATACAGAGGAGGGAGGGAAAACTTTAACTTTATACAGAGCAGCAAAAATCTAAATGGGTGTCTCTTCTTCTATCCACACATAATGCTCCCTCCATTCCCCTCTGTTCTCATACCTTTGCGAATGTTTGACCTTTTTACAGTGTACAAACAGTAAATAAACTACAATGACAACCTGGCACACGACAAGAATGTGGGAGGCTATCCTAATCCAAGAAGGGACTTCTATACTAGTGAACAGGTCCCACCACGGCGGGGTCACTATATCCAATATGTTTGCCCCTATCTCTAAAGTCTTCTGCTCCAGTGTATAGAAATGTTTCTGTGAAACAACAACGGCTTTTAATATCTTGGTGAGGTGTTCAGGGAGAGGGGGAATGATATATCCAAAATGTGCAACGAATTGCTGCAGATCGGTGAAATTCTCTTTAACAGTGATGTGAACCGTGGAAGGTTCAGGAATGGGGACAATTCGCTCTTGGGCCACTTGAACTTCTGCCCTGGGCTTGAAACAGAAGCTGCTGTCACTAACTGGACACCAACCGTGCTGTCCATGTTGGTAGTGGGGCGCTGCAGTGGTGACACAGTATGTCCCACCTCCTATATATGCCACCTGCGGGGGCACATGGCCTTGTGCCATTGCCTCCATGGTGCAATTTATAGGCTCCGCACCAGCAGTTCTGAACCCGCACTGTGGTTTTGAATGGGCATTCAAGTGCTGGGGACACAGGATGATGTGTGCTCCCCGGCTCCGGCACCCCGAGAGGTCGGTACCTATCATTGCATGCTCCCATCGAATGACATAAGGTGGGACCCCTGTGTAGCGAATGTGCGCACCCCCCTGAATGACTCCAATGTTCTCCACCCTGTATACCGGGGCGGGTTTAGCTGTCTTTCCCATTACCGGCATTCTTACCACTATACCCATAATGGTGTGATTAGACCGTCCACAGTCCACTGGGACTGGGTAGGCTTCTGAAGCTAGTCTGAGCTGGCACGGACTCAATGCATTCGCAAAAGGGTGGAGGGCTGCGAGGTGCTTGTTGCTGATCCAGGAGGGGACTAAACCTTGTTTCAAATCCTCCAGGTTACTGCGGCCCTCGCCCAGTAACCACGCCCCGTACAGTACACAAGCTTCGTTCTGCGCAGCCTGATCGGACGCATTCCGATCCTCCCTGATGAGAGCATTTACTGTTCTGGCGTGTTTTTCCAGCTCAGCTATAATTTCTTTTAAGTGTAGTGTCATGGCCTGGTCCTCATGTAACTCATCATGGCCTGGTCCTCATGTAACTCAGAACCCACTACCTTGTTCTCGTCAGTCAGTATCTTTCTTAACTGTGTTTTCAAACCATTGATCTGGGTTTGCAGCTCCATGTCATTCAGTGTGTTGATGATGGAAGTTCCTGTATTAAAAGCTGTGAAAATATCATTTACTGCACCCCTTCTTTGCCTCCCTATCCTGTCCAAGACCTGATGTGGTGTGGTGTACAATTCGGCTCTGTCGACATCGGCAAAGTCGAATTCGTAAAACTGTTTAAACATGTTTGTTAACAGGACCTGGTACAATAGTTCCATTTCCTTGGGGCACCACTCAGGCAAGCACACCTCGGTGAGGTTTAAAATCACCGAAGCCACCGCGTAGTGTACCCCTTCGTACAGCACCTGACCTGCGGGTACCAATACCAATCCGTTCCCGGGTCCCTTGGTAGTGGTGGGGCACCCTCCCTTGCGGGCTTTGGCTACCGGAATCGTGGGCAGGGGCTTGCGGGGGCGGGTGATGAGCTCAGTGGCGTTTACTGGGATCTGAGAGTATGGGACTCCACACGCCCGTGTGCTGACGTCCCACCTCATTCCTCACCCAGCATTTTGCCACTGCCTTTGGAAAAAGATGGAGACGCCTGTGGGGCAAGCGCGTTCTGAACCCCACATACAGATGTAGATCCCCTCATCTGGTTCCCACCATTTGTCCCAACAGACACTCAACCCCCCATGAGTCCCCATAATAGTCCAATGGGTGTTGTTAACCAATCTTTCCCACTCGACTGTGGAGTTCTTCATGGTGCTGCTGAACTTGTGCAGCCACCACCAGCGATTCAAAGGTACATGTCCCTTGCAGACCAGGCAAATCTTCTTCCCGACGGTAACGCTGACTCTGGGTGCTATGATCCGCACCCTGGGGCACATCAGAGCTGTCTCTCTGTATGCAAACCCCGTCTGGCTGGAGTATTCAGTAGAGTTCGACCCCAGCCAGCCTGGCCATCTTCCTTCGCGGAAGTAGGCGGCAGTCTCTTCAGCGTCCCGCAGGCCGGTTCCGTCAATCGTGATGGGGCCTCTGTTGCCAGAGCACCCATACACCGTGGAGTCCTTAGTGCGGCCCCGATAGGCCACACTGTACCCGATCATCATGACCATGACAAGGATCCTGCTCATCTTTCTCCTGGTTCCTGCAACAAATTAAACAATGCCGCCAGGCTTCCGAGAGATTCTGGCTTAGGTGAAGGCATGATTGGGTCTTCCGACCTTGATCCAAACAAACACACGTACTGGGCAGATTCAAAACTACTTATAACTCTAATTACTTTAATATTTACACAACTTAAACTTAAAACTTAAACTTATGTACAGCGCCGCCCGTCCCCAAGCGGCTTGCCTAATCCTTGATTGGACCGCAGCTTGCTGCTCCCTGTGGCGGGGCTGCAGTGACCTGTGGCTTGGGTTCCTCGCAGCCTTTTGCTGTCAACTGGGGACTGCGTTCTGCCAGGGGTATCCCAAGTCTGCGTTTACTGAAGGTGGGGGAATCGGGCCAGGGCTTCCTTGGCTGGGGCGCTCGAGGCAACCTGCGAGGGGGTGCCTTTGGTGAGGCTCCCGTAGCGAGTGGACCTTTGGGTGGGACCTTGGCTCTCACAGCCCATGGCTCCTCCACGACTGCCGGCTTCGGCTCCCTTCCCTCAGGCTCCGCCCCTTTGGGATTTGGGTCTGTGGCAGACAACTCCTCCTCACCTGTCCCTCGTGGTGGAGGATCTTTGCCCCCAATTTCTACCTCCCCCAAACTTGAGTCGAGGGCGGGATCTCCGTCCTCCGACTCCACCTCCTCCAGAATCATATCAAGGGCGTGGCCCAGCTGTTCGGGCTCCTCGGCTCCGATAGTGTTCGGATCAGGGGGAGGGCCTTGATCTCCGGTCTCCTCCTCGTCCGAGTCCCAGGCCATAGGGGAAACCTCCCCCCCAGGTGGGCGGGACAGTTTCTCCTTCCAAGCAGGCTACAACGCCAGCCTGTGGGGTCTGTGACTTTTTGCACGCCTCAGGCTGAGGATCTTTACCCTCAGACCTGGCTTCGATTGCTGGTACTCTTGCACCTGGCTTAAACAGTTTGCACTGATTGATGTGAAACCATTTAGTGCGCCGGGGCAACTTCACTGCATATACCATGGGGCTGGCCTTGTCTACAATGCTGTAGGGCCCCATGTACAGTGGTTCTAAACTCCCTACTCGGGCATAGTTTCTCACCATGACCTGATCTCCAACTTCCCACTCATGTGCTTTTCGGGGTTCATGCAGCAATCGGTTGCCCTGATGCTGCCTTCCCATGTTCCCAGCCGCTTGCCCATAAATCTGTTTCAGGCGCTCAAAAAGGGTTCGGGCAAACTTGTCCCGATTTACCTCTTGGAGCTGACCCTCAGTGAGCACCGGGGCTAGTACATGGGTGGGGGTTCGCATGACTCTCCCAGTCATTAATTCATGCGGGGAGTACCCCGTACTTTTAGACTGGCTAGCCCGGATCCCCATGAGGACTAGGGGCAAGGCCTCTGCCCATTTCTGGGGCGAGTCCCTCATCTCCTTCCTCAGCTTTTCTTTTAGGGTGCAGTTCATGTGTTCCACAATCCCAGATGACTGCGGATTGTGGGCCACGTGCCACTTCCCTTCAATGCCTAAGAGCATGAGGGTGTCCTGCATCACTTGGCCAGTGAAATGAGCCCCTCGGTCAGACTCCACAAATTGTGGTGGTCCCCACCGCGAGAACACCTCCTGGACCAAGATCCTGGCAGTACCAAGTGCCGTGGCTGTTTGGCATGGGAAGGTTTCTACCCACTTGGTGAACACATCCACCAGGACGAGGCAGTACTTAAAACCTCCCTGGGCGGTGGGCAGTGGCCCGATGTAATCGATTTGTATCGACTGCCATGGTCCCTCTACTCTCCTGATGTGTCCCAAAGGCACCTTCCTTTTCTGGGGGTCTGGGTTGTTCGCAGCGCACACTAGGCAATTGGCGCAGAACTCGCGGACATCGTCCCGAAGTCCCGGCCACCACCCCGCCTGTTCCACCCGTTGCCAGGTGACCTCAGGCCCGGGGTATCCTGCTCCTGGACCCTCATGGGCCAGTTGAAGGAATTCCCACCGGTGCTGCTGCGGCACAACCCACTGTTCCTCTCGGAACAGCATGCCTTCCTTGATGGAGAGGGCAGCTGTACCGTATGGACCCTCTGTAAGGAATGACCCAGATTCTGCCTCGCCTCGCCACCAGAGGGCTCCATGAACTCTCTTAATTGTGTCCTTCTTTATTCATTATTGTATTCACCTGTGCATTGTTAGATGCCTACTATTTAAGTGGTGTTCACTTTATGTTCATTGCTCAGTCTTGAGTTTCACTGCCTGGTGATACTGCTTGCTGGCCTGTATTCTGTGCTGTTGTTATTTTGTTTATGTCAAGTAAAGTCTACCTTTGTTTTGCAGCCTAACCTCTGCCTCAGTTTGCCTTACTGCAGTTGGGTCCACTGAGTTCCGGTCCTTACAGCAAGACTGAGCCAAAACATGGACCCAGCAGAGAAGGACCAATGGCTAAGACAAATTTCTGAACAGCTACAACTGATCTTGAACGAACTGCGGTGCCTCGCCACGGCATTCTCCCGAAGCCAGAAGCAGCTGGAGGCCCTCGTCATCGCTTTCCATCAGAGCCAGAACCAGAGTCAGGTGATCCAAGCCGCTCCAGCACCGTTACCCGCTCCTACGGTTTCGCCTTCCCCTTTGAAAGAACCCCGATTACCTGCACCCGAGCGCTACGACGGTAACCCAGGAGGATGTCGAGGTTTCCTAACCCAGTGTTCCCTGGCCTTCCAACTGCAGGGTTCATTATTTCCCAGTGACTGTTCCCAAGTGGCCTACATCATTTCGCTACTCACCGGCAAGGCACTTACCTGGGCTACAGCCGTCTGGGAACAACAAACTCCGGCATGTTCAAACTACCAACTTTTCTCGGAAGAAATGAGAAGGATCTTTGATCACCCTGTCAGTGGGAGAGAGGCATCTAACAAACTGCTTCGGCTTCACCAGGGGGTTCGTAGCGTTGCGGACTACGCTATTGAGTTTCGCACTCTCGCTGCAGAAAGCCAATGGAATTCGGAGGCGCTCATCGCCACTTTTCGCCACGGTCTCGTGGATGAGATCAAGGACGAACTGGCTTCCAGGGATCCGGTGAGTGATTTGGAGTTTCTTTTTGATATCTCCGTTCGTGTGGATAATCGTCTCCGTGAGAGACGAAGAGAACGCCACTCCTTTTTCACCCCCGCTTCCAGAGACCAGAGCCTTTCCTGCTTCGAAGCCATCTGAGAACCTCCGAGCCATCCCGAGTCCATCTTTGACCGATCCAGAGGAGCCCATGCGGGTGGGAGTAACCCGCCTCTCGCAGCCCGAACGTGATCGCCGAATGAGAGAGGGATCTTGCCTCTATTGTGGGGAAGCTGGCCACTTTCGCTCTTCCTGTCCAGAGTTGGTGGGAAAAGCCAGGGCTCATCCAGGACGAAGGGACCTGAGATGAGCGTAACCATCCCTTCCGACCCCACTGTTTCTAGGGTTTTGCTGGCATCCTCCCTTTTCTGGGGCAATCAACAACATGATCTTAAGGCCCTGGTGGATTCGGGGTCTGATGGTAACTTCATAGATCTGGGGTTAGCTAAACAGCTCAAGATTCCCCTGACCCATCCTGATCACCCCCTCACTGTTGTTGCCCTGGATGGAAGACCCCTGGGCTCTGGAACCATTCACCATCATACTGCCCCCCTGCGTTTGGGCGTGGAAGGACAACATTTCGAGACCATCCAATTCTCCCTTATCCACTCTTCCGAGTTTCCATTAATTCTGGGTTACCCTTGGTTGGCCTGCCATAATCCTCGCTTGGATTGGGCCACCGGCCGGCTTACGGAATGGGGCTCCGCCTGCCATACTACCTGTCTTCGCGCCAAGTCTCCTTCCCAGCCCCAGGAGTTCCCATCACGCTCTGAATTGTCCCGAGTGCCACCCGAGTATGAGGATCTAAAAGAGGTCTTCAGTAAGGTTCGAGCCACATCACTTCCCCCTCATAGGCCATATGACTGCCGTTGACCTCCTGCCTGGGACATGCCCACCTAGGGGTAGGATCTTTTCCCTTTCTGCTCCTGAGACCGCCGCCATGGAGGAGTACATCCGTGACGCCCTCGCCGCTGGCTTCATCCGTCCGTCCACCTCTCCTGCTGGTACCGGTTTTTTCTTCGTGAGTAAGAAAGATGGAGGTCTCCGTCCCTGCATCGACTACCGTGGCCTTAACTGGATTACCATAAAGAACCGTTATCCGCTTCCACTCATGTCGACGGCCTTCGAGCTACTTCAGGGAGCCACGGTCTTCACAAAATTGGATCTCCGCAACGCCTACAACCTCATCCGCGTCCGCGAAGGGGACGAGTGGAAGACAGCATTCAACACACCTACTGGGCACTGAGTACCTGGTTATGCCTTTTGGATTGACCAACACCCCTGCTGTGTTCCAGGTGCTCATCAACGACGTTCTCCGAGACATGCTGAATCACTTTGTTTTTGTCTACCTGGATGACATTCTCATTTTTCTCCAAGACTCTTCACGATCATGTCCAGCATGTAAGACAAGTCCTGCAACTTCTGCTTAACAACCTCTTGTTTGTCAAGGCTGAGAAGTGTGAGTTTCACGTTTCCACGGTTTCATTTCTGGGCTTCATCATCTCCAGCGGCAACATCCAAATGGACCCTGGCAAGACCCAAGCTGTCCGAGATTGGCCACCACCCACCTCTCTCAAACAGGTGCAACGTTTCTTGGGGTTTGCTAACTTCTATCGGAGATTCATCAGAAACTTCAGCACCATTGCTGCCCCTCAACGCCCTCACCAAGACTGCCTCTACCCAGTTCAGTTGGTCCGCTGAGGCTGCGCAGGCTTTCGAGGATCTCAAGCGGCGCTTCACGTCTGCTCCTGTCCTCGTGATTCCGGATCCCTCGCTCCCCTTCATTGTCGAGGTGGATGCCTCGGATATAGGAGTGGGCGCCGTTTTGTCCCAACGGTCTAACGACAACAAACTGCACCCTTGCACCTTTTTCTCTCGCCGACTCACTCCCGCCGAACGAAACTACGATATTGGGAACAGGGCCTATATCCAGGAGGCCAAACGACTTAACTCTCGTCAAGCTCGCTGGGCACTGTTTTTTAATCGTTTTGACTTTGTCCTGTCATACCGTCCAGGATCCAAGAATCTCAAGCCTGATGCTCTCTCCAGGCAATTTGATCCACCCGAGCGGGAGGGACAACCAGAACCTATTATTTCTACTTCTCGAATTGTAGCACCGGTTCGCTGGGGGATCGAGACGCTGGTCAGAAAGGCGCAACAGAGGGAGGCAGACCCTGGCAACGGCCCACCAGGTCGCCTTTTTGTCCCCAACACGACTCGCTCACAAGTCCTGCAGTGGGGGCATTCGTCGCGACTCACCGGTCATCCAGGCACATCCAGGACGCTGGAGTTTCTTCGCAGAAGGTTCTGGTGGCCCACCATGGAGAAGGATGTAAAGGCGTTCGTGGCAGCTTGTGCCATTTGTGCACTAAACAAGAACCCTCGATCTCACCCCCAGGGTTTGCTGCGTCCTCTCCCCATTCCCACTCGCCCCTGGTCACACCTCTCGGTGGATTTCATCACAGGCCTTCCACCATCTCAAGGCAACACTGTCATTCTGGTCATCGTAGATCGCTTCTCCAAAGCCTGTCGCTTTCTGCCCTTGCCCAAGCTTCCCTCAGCCCAAGAGACAGCCGAGCTCATGGTCCAGCATGTTTTCAGGTTGTTCGGTTTGCCCCTTGACATCGTTTCTGACCGCGGTCCACAATTCGCCTCCCGGTTTTGGAGAGCCTTCTACAAGCTCATTGGAGCTACTGTCAGTCTTTCCTCGGGTTTCCACCCTCAGTCGAACGGTCAAACAGAGCGGATCAACCAAGACCTGGAGACGACCCTGAGGTGTCTCGTGTCCGCTAACCCTGCGACCTGAAGTCGTCACATCGTCTGGGCTGAGTACGCGCACAACACGTTGCGCTGCTCCCCCACAGGACTGTCGCCGTTCGAGTGCCAGTTCGGTTTTCAGCCTCCACTGTTCCAGGAGCAGGAGCTCAAGGTGGGGGTTCTGTCCGCGGAGAAGTTTGTCCAGCGTTGTCGACAGACCTGGAGGAGAGCGCGGCTGGTCTTACAACGAGCTTCTCGACAACGGCAGATCCAGGCCAACAAGCGGCGCAGACCGGCTCCTTCATTCCGTCCTGGTCAGAGGGTCTGGCTTTCTACGCAGGATCTCCCGCTGCGAGTGGAGTCCCGCAAGCTGGCGCCCCGTTTCATCGGTCCCTTCATGGTGTCGAGGAAGGTCAACCTGGTGTCCTACCGTCTCCAGCTGCCCCGCTCCATGCGGATTCATCCTACCTTCCATGTCTCCTGGCTTCGGCCAGTGGCCAGCAGTTCCCTGGTGCCCGCCACGAGGCCTCCTCCTGCTCCCCGCATCATCGACGGCCAGCCTGCTTACATGGTCCGTCACCTGATGGACTCTCGCCGGGTTCGCGGGGGCCTCCAGTTCCTGGTGGACTGGGAGGGATATGGTCCGGAGGAACGCTCTTGGGTCCCGGACCGGGACATCCTGGATCGCGATTTAGTACGGAATTTTGTTCGTTGTCACCATGGACCTTCTGGGGGAACGTCAGGGTCCGTTCCTGCGGGGGGGGGGTGGGGTCCTGTAAGGAATGACCCAGATTCTGCCTCGCCTCGCCACCAGAGGGCTCCATGAACTCTCTTAATTGTGTCCTTCTTTATTCATTATTGTATTCACCTGTGCATTGTTAGATGCCTACTATTTAAGTGGTGTTCACTTTATGTTCATTGCTCAGTCTTGAGTTTCACTGCCTGGTGATACTGCTTGCTGGCCTGCTAGCCTGTATTCTGTGCTGTTGTTATTTTGTTTATGTCAAGTAAAGTCTACCTTTGTTTTGCAACCTAACCTCTGCCTCAGTTTGCCTTACTGCAGTTGGGTCCACCGAGTTCCGGTCCTTACACCCTCTACTTCCTTGCCCTCAGTGATGGCATTGAGGACTGTTTTTAGGGCGGGATCAAGGGTTTGGACGGTCTTGAGGTCTGGGGGCAGTGTTACCCCTGTGGTTCCCTGAGTCCCATCCCTGCCTCGGATTACTGCCACGGGTTTGGACCCATAGGGATCCCAGAAAGTGCTGGTGCGGGCACCCTCCCTGGCTAGCGTATCCGCTTGCTGATTACCCTCTCCGCGGGGCTCCGTGGAGGAATGGGCCTTTACCTTGTGGATAAAGACTTCCCCTTTCTCTCCCACCGCGGCTAAGATCTTTTCTAACAGGGGCTTTACGGTTAAGGGCCGCCCGTCCGCAAAGGTATATCCGCGGCGGGACCAGATGGCTAGGTACTCCGTACACGAGTTGCATGTGAACATGCTGTCCGAGCAAATTGTGTATGGGGTGGGGAAGATCTCGTGGTGTGTAACGACGTACACCACCGCAGACAGTTCAGCCTGCTGGGCGCTCATAGTGCTGGGGAGCTTAATCGCCAGGCCAATGTTTGCCGCGGGGTCATCAACTCCACATCCTGTGAGTCGTTCGCCAGCGGATACCGTGCTGGAACCGTCTACATAGATCTCGCGGCCCGTGGGATGTATCCCGGCCCATAAACCTATGTCCACCTCCCATACCCCTTCTACGGAACACCGATGGGCTGTTCCGGGATATACCATGTTAGCCGCGAGCTTGGGCTCGCAGAGACCCTTTACCTTCAGCTGCATTTGTGAAAGGAGGAGGGTCCAGCGCGCAATGCGTGCACTGCTTACTGTCCCATCCTTAATCCTTCCATCTAGAAGCATTCGGGTGGGTGTGTGATGGGTGAGGAGAGTGATGGGAGAGGTGCCTGTGAAGATCAGAGACCTTTTTACAGCCCAATGCGTGGCCAGAAGATGCCGCTCGCAATTGGAAAAACTCCTTTCCACATCAGTGAGCACCCTGGAGGAATAGACCACTGGCCTCAGCTTGCCGTGTCGCTCTTGAAGCAGTACAGCACTCAAGCTATCCCCGCTAGCCGCTACCTCCAGGAAAAACTCCTCTTCCCCATCTATGGCCCCCAGGGCTGGCGCGGTCTGCAAGTCTCTTTTGAGTTTCTCAAATGCTGCCTGGCAACCCTCATCCCAGGACCACTCCACTCCCTTGTGTAGGAGTCGGAGCAGCGGGGCGGCTGTGGCTGCATAGTCCTCAATGAAGTCTCTGCAATACCCGGTCAGCCCCAGAAAGGACCTCACACCTGTTACAGTGGTGGGGATCAGTAGTTCTTGCACCGATTCCCGTCTGGCTTTATCTATGGCTCTTTCGCCGGCACGGATGGTCAGACCCAAGAATTTTACTTCCTGCTGGCCGATCCGTGCCTTCTTCGGGTTCACCTTAAAACCCTTTCTGCCTAATGGCTCCAACAACTCGGCCAATAGTGGGCCATGCTCCTCTCTGGAATCCGTGAACAGGAGCAGGTCGTCCACATATTGCACTAGTTGGTTGGGCTGGCTGAACTCCTTTAAACTCCCTGCCATGCATTGATGGAAAATGCTGGGGCTGTTGTGGATACCCTGTGGCAAGCAGTTCCAGGTGTACTGTTGCCCTTTAAAGGTAAAGGCGAACTTGTACTGATCCTCCCTCCTTAAAGGGATAGACCAAAACCCATTGGAAATATCCAGCACTGTGAAAGTGGTCGCGGATGCTGGGATACTCCCTAGCAGGTCAGCAACTGCTGCTACCATCGGCGCGCAGGCTGGGATGTTGCTATTGAGGACTCTGTAGTCCACTGTGGCTCTCCAGGAATCGTCCGGCTTCCTCACCGGCCATAACGGAGAGTTTACATGGGTGACTATCGGTCTCAACACGCCCTGCTGCACCAGTGAAGACATTGCTGTCTCCATGTCGGGCTCCGCTTCCCGGGGGAAGTTGTACTGTTTTTGGGGTCAGGCCATGGGGTCTCCATCTACTCTGACCTCAAACCCGGTGACCCTCCCGCAATCGTGCTTGTGCGTGGCAAACGTAGTCAGATTGTCTGACACGAATGCCTGCAGATCTGGTGGGATGCCTGCGACCATGAGCTCGAGGTCGTAGCCCTCTTTTGGCTTCACGGTACACAGGGTCCCCCTTTCTCCTTTTCCCTGGGATGACGACTACCTTGCCCGGCTTACCCTTACCCGCTCCCCAAAGACAATGATTTCTTCGATCCACGAGGATCCCGTGTTCTACCAAGAAATCGGATCCGAGGATTCCCTTTCCACCCTCCACCTCCCATTTCTTCAGTATACACTTCCACTTGGTGCGGAGTGGTCCTAAATGAACGGGGAGGGGAATGGAAAATGCGCCAGCCTGTTCCTTGCCTGTGAAGCCCGACAGAATATATGGAACTGCAGTGGACAGAGGTGAGGTGGCAGGGTCATCTGCGTGGATCACGGTGCACGATGCCCCCGTATCCAGCAAATAGGTCCCTTTCACCTCCTCCACTTCCATCTCCACGAGGGGTCGTCTCCATACATCATATCACAGCGCACACAAGTAAACGGGCTGCGCCGGCTCTAGTCATTTGGGCACAGTGGTCGGGGTTTCGGGAACGACAAGACCGGTGGTGACGGCTATCTTCCCCTGCGCGATCATCAGAGACCGCATTGTCTCTATGATTGATTCAATCGCAGCGGGATCCATAGCTGCACCAACTCCTTGTGCTGGGGCAGGAGCTACAGCTTGGGTTTGGGCTGCTGCTGGGGCGGCGGTCTGGGCTTGGGCTTGGGCTGCGGGAAATTTTCCCTTATTATCCTTCCACGGATTTCTACAGTCCTTGCGCCAATGTCCATCCTTCCCACACCCGTAGCAATTGAGCTTGGCTTGGGCAGGGCAATTCCCCTCCTGACGCCACTCCTTCTTGCTTGGGGCTGCGGGTTTTGCCTCATGCACCTTTCCCTTTTGGGGAGGTGCTTCCTGACCTCTACAATTCTTATACGCAACGTTGAGCTGGCGGAGCACCGTCTCGTCCGTGACACCGGGACCTTGGGGATCAAACCAAGATCTGGCTAGGGCCCGTATCTACGGCAAGCTGTTGGTGACCAAGCAATGGAGCCAATGAACCCGCTGTTCGTCGTTCATTGCAGCCCAGTGAGGCACGCCCGGACAGCTGCGCCGATACACTGGCCACAGCCTTTCTGCGAAAACCCGTGGGGGTTCTCCAGATAGCTGCACAGTCCCTTCCACACGGTCGAACGGACTACCGTCGTCCACTCCCATTACTTCTAAAACTTCCTCCCTGAGATCCACATACCCTTTCCGTCCCCTCTTACTCTCATCTGAGAGGCACTGAAGGATTGTGCAATCCAGGGAGAAAAGCAACATTTTTGCCTGTTCCTGTTCATCACAGTCATTATTGGCTGCTGTCTCCTCTATCTCCCTGAAATGAATCGAGGGATCTCCCTTTACTGTGAGTCTTGCGAGGTGGCTCACCATGGGCTTTAATTGCTGGGCAGCGTAGGGCACCACGAGTTGGTTCTGGTGGGGTCCGGCATCGCCATTTGCGGCGTTGGGACCGAACCTCTGGTGCCGAGCAGGACACATCGGTGCTGGTCCCGGCTTTGCTACCAGTGGCTGTTCTTCCTCACATTCCACCTCGGCTACCTCCTCTTTTACCACCCCCTGTTTTTCCGACCAAGCCTCACTATAGCTCGGCGGTGCTGAGGGCTCGGTGGCTGGTACCACAACTACTTCGGCTGGAATCGGCTGTTTCGATTCCTTTAAAAAGTCCACGTGGCTGGCTTTCGGGCTGACGAGACACACCATGCCTTTTGCCTTAACCAGGGCTGTTCTTAGGTCCTCTATGGTCTTTTGGCAGGGGCCATGGTCTGTGCTCTCGAACCTGTGCTCGAGGGCTAGCTTGTAAGCTGCCTTAACCTCCACTACTCTCTCCTCCTGCGCTCTTAGCTGTTGTGCGAGGCGGGCGTTTTTCTCCCGTATCCTCGTTTCATTGATCTTTGCCTCAGTAACCTGGCACTCCAGGTACTCTATTCTAGCCTGATGTTGACTAGCTACCACTTGGCGTTCCTGATTCAGCGCGTGAAGCGCTGTGATGAGTTTTTCCCCACCCATGGCCTTTTCCTCTATCTCTGCTGCCTGTGCAGTGATCCTGGCTGCCTGTGCTGCAACGACCCGGTCCAAGATCTGGGCTTGCTTCTTGTAACACATCAGCCACAGTGCCTTCTCCACTGACTTCTTATGCTCTTTGCTCTCTGTCCACCTGATGGCTGCGTCCACCGGACGCCCATCCAGTAAGAGATCGGAAATCCACTGTTTAGTGAGATTTACCTTGCCAAAGACATAATCTGCTATCCTCTCATCCATTGCATTTCGACCATTCAAACTTGGATCTACTACATTGCAATCCTGCTGCCAGAGTACTGCCGCGGTCACCATTTTCTGTAAGGGGTTTTAGATCGCAGAGGTTTCTCTCTCTAGAGGCCTCTCTCTCTTGCACAGTAAAACCGTGAGTGGTTCGACCCACTCGCCCCTTAGATTCTGTACTCTGGACTTTGGGGCAGGAACTACAATGTAGAGAAAACTCTTATAGACCAAGTTTGATGAAACGAAATGGAATTTTATTGCATAATGTAAAACAAATCAAAATGCAAGCAAATAAGTGGGTACATGGGAGGGGAAAACGCAAACAAATCATAATGACACAGTACTAACTAAGGCAAATACAGGCATATTATACTCTACAAAGATCATCATGAAATGGGGAAAACACACGGAACATCGAGGGACAACAACTCATGTTAATTATACCCTTAAATGTCCACCCCCTTAAACCTATCTAGATCCGATTATGAAGGGCCAGAAACATGCTCACCAATCCAACTAGGAAGTGTAAGGTTTTGAAACAGGTCTGCGTTTGATCCTTTCAGGCGTCCCGTCTCCACATGGTTGGTGGAGCCCCAGCGAACTGTGCCACACCTCTCTCCTGAGGTGGGGGTTGGGGACGGCTGGACACCGGCTGGTCTGGATGTCGGCGGGGTCGGGGATCGTTTGCTCGACCCCGGTCAGAGGAGCCTCGGGCTGGCCCCCATCATTTCTTCTGTCGGTTTTAATTGTCTCTTCTCCCGAGCCGGAGTGGGTCGATGGCCTCTTGTTTCGTCAACGGCCCAGGGTTGGTCGATGATCTCCCGATGTTTTACCCTGGGGCGGGACGCCGGTTCGAACCGTCGTCTTCTCCTTCTTCTAGCGATGATACTACCGATACGATGGTAGCACCACGATGGCTTCCCTCGATGGCTTCTTTCCACGATGGCCGCTCCGTCTATGGCTTCCTCCGTTCTCTTTCTACCTCTGGGTTCCCAGATATACTTCTCATCAGAAGCCCCTATCTTGCGCCAAATCAGGTTAGTCTTTTGTTTTAATTTTGGCGGGCTGGGAGCACAACGGGGTAGTTATTATATTTTAAACTGTTCTTCGATGGCCGGTAATGGGCCATCTCTGGTCTGGAATTACCTTCATTGTTTTTAATGTCCTGGTGATGTCCTTAATGGGTCCTTGATGCTCTTCTCATAAATATGAAACTGTTCCCTTTTGTTTGGTTAAACATTTAGATGGCCTTTATCTACAGGCTGATCTTGACTGGATCTGCATCCAATCTATATGTATATGTGGGTGTCTGGTTTCGTTCTCTCAGAAACGGCTTCCAGAACTTACTGTGGGCTGAATCCACAAAGCTGTCTGAGGACTGCAGGAACCATTTTAAAGTGTCCCAATAAGTTGGTCACGGGGTCTGGCAGCCATTTTGAATGCGCCTTTTTCCTAGGCTTCTTTTAAAACAGTCTTTAAAATCATGGCCTCTTCTGCCATTCGACCCTTTATAATATAAAGTTCAATTTTGCGAATCCTACAATAAGGTGACCAAAACTGCACACAATACTCAAGATGTGGTCTCACCAAGGCCCTGTACAACTGCAGCAAGACATCCTTGTTCCTGCACTCAAACTCTCTCGCTATGAAGGCCAACATATCATTTGCCTTCTTAACCACCTGCTGCACCTGCATGCTTACCTTCAGCGACTGGTGCACAAGGACACCCAGGTCTCGTTGCACTTCCCCTTCTCCCAATCTATTGCCATTCAGATAATAATCTGCCTTCCTGTTTTTGACACCAAAGTGGATAACCTCGCATTTATCCACGTTATATTGCATCTGCCATTCTTCTGCCCAATCACCCAACCTGTCCAAATCATCCTGGAGTTTCTCGGCATCCTCCTCACAGCACACACGCCCACCCAGCTTTGTGTCATCTGCAAATTTGGAGCTATTACATCTAGTTCCCTTGTCTAGATCATTAATATATATTGTGAATCGCTGGGGTCCAAGGACCGATCCCTGCGATACCCCACTAGTCACTGCCTGCCACTCAGAAAAAGACCCGTTTATTCCAACTCTTTGCTTTCTGTCTGCCAACAAGTTCTCTATCCAAGTCAATACCTTGCCCCCAATCCCATGTGCCTTAACTTTACACGCTAATCTCTTATGCGGGACCTTATCAAAAGCCTTTTAAAAGTCCAAATACACCACATCCACTGGTTCTCCCTTATCTATTTTACCAGTTACATCCTCAAAAAATTCCAGTAGATTAGTCACGCACGATTTACCTTTTGTAAATCCATGTTGACTTTGTCCGATCCTGTCACTTTCTCACTAATTGTTAAATTGACGGCCCCCTTGTCCCCTATTTCCTCTTGACTCCCCATCCAGAGGAAATAGTCTTTCTCTATTCATGTTATCAAAGCCCTTCATAATTTTACAAACCTCTATTAAATCTCCTCTTGGCCTTCCTTGCTCCAGTGGAAACAGTCCCAGTATCTCAACACTCCTCATACCTATAGTTTCTTATCCTGGTGAATCTGCACTGTATGCTTTCATAAAATGAAATAGCTTTAAGGAGGAAAAGTCTTCAGGTGAAAGTGTTAGATTACCCGATTTTTATTGGCCAAGTAGAAAAATTGAAGACCCATGGGTCATTTTTGTCACACGCAAGTGAAATAATTTTACTTTTCAATGCAATTTACATCATTGTGCGTTTGCAACAAATGGAAAATGGTCGGCCAAAGAGTTTTCTGGATGGTGTCCCTTCACATATGCTGAAGATTCAGCACAATTATTTGTTTTTCAGTCATTGATTTATTTGCTTCTTTTGTTATTAAATGTCAGGACTGGAGAATAATGCAGGTTACTGTGCGAAGCTAGAGGTGACAACTAAACAGCAGTGAGAAGTGTGGTGTATGTAACCTGTTCCACCTTAAGAGAACTTAAGCCTGGTCCACCTTAAGAAAGGTACTACTTTCTTTGGCTGCTGTATACGTAATACCGGTGGTGACCACACCGGTATATAAGCACAGTGTAATAATATTGAATTCAGTATAGTCCGACCTCCAACCAGTAAAGACCTGTTGAATTTACTCTTGTGGTCTGTGTAGTAATTCTCACTATAACACACAGACTTAACAGTGGCGACGAGGATGGGATTCTTACCCTGCTGCAGTAATTTCCACGGCGACTTCGTCCACAGACAGGACGTCGAAGAGAGGTTTCCACCCTCGTCACCTACGGGAAGACACGTCGAGCGGCAGGCATCGAGCAACCGGAGTGCAGAAGACATCCTGACCTCGAAGCCTCCATCAGCGACTGTCAGCTTCTTCTACTACCTCGTGGTGGGTAAGCCGGGCAGCGACGCGACAGAACGTCAACCGCGTTGGCTGTACAGACGGGGCTGGGAAGACGGAGGAATAAGGGCGGTGAGGTCGATCGCGACCAGAGATAAGGGCCGGGCCGCTTTCGAGCGAGAGGCGCAGCGCGGGACATCGATCGCGACCGGAGATAAGGGCCGCATTCGGGCTAAAGGCGCAGCGTCTGGGGAAACTGAAGGCGCGAGAGCCGCGGTGAAGCGGAGACAGCATCGGGGGACGGGTGAAGACCGCCAAGCGCGGGAAAACCGCCATTTTGTGGGCGGAGGACGACGGCAAGAGCGGGAAGCCGCCATCTTAGATAACATTAAAAATACGATAAATTGCTACGATGCCTAAACATGGGAACATTAATGCCTTCGACAGTGATATAGAAGACTGGGCTATGTATGTAGAACGCATACAAAACTATTGTAAGGCAAATAAAATTCCTGAGACAGATAAAGCACTAACATTACTAAACTTAATAGGTGCGAAGACATACGGGCAATTGAAACTCCTGTTATCACCAGATGAACCGGCGGATAAGACGTTCGAACAGATTGTTACTGTCCTAATAAATCATCTTAGCCCCACGCCGCTGCTGCTAGCGGAACGATTTAAATTTTACGATAGAAGACAGCGGCAAAATGAAAGCAATGCTGAATATTTGATGGAATTACGTAAGCTAACAAAATATTGTCAGTTTGGAACGGGACTGACAGAGGCACTTCGAGATAGATTTGTGTGTGGTTTATTTAAACAGGATACACAAAGGCGAGACCAGCTGTCCGTCTGCCATGGTACTTTGATGTACGGGACAAGAGTGATTATTCCTCCCAAGTTAAGGGAAAGAGTTTTAAAAGAACTACATGAAGGTCATCTGGGGGGAGTTAAAATGAAAAGTCTTGCTAGGGCTTACGTATGGTGGCCGGGTATTGACCAACAGATTGAGGAGTTAACGAAAAGCTGCGCTGGGTGTCAAAAAGTGCAAAATGCACCTCCGATAGCACCGCTACACCCATGGGAATGGCCTTCAGCCCCATGGCAACGCATACACATTGACTTTGCTGGTCCATTCATGGACTCCATGTTCCTAATTGCGGTGGACGCACATTCCAAATGGCCAGAAGTCATCAAGATGAATACCACTACTTCAGAAAAGACAATTGCGGTGTTAAGAACAATATTCGCAAGGAACGGATTGCCAGAACAGATCTGTTCGGACAACGGACCACAGTTTGTATCAGAAGAATTCCAACAATTCTTAAAGAAGAATGGAGTTAAACATTATACCTCTGCCCCATATCATCCGGCGACAAACGGGTCGGCTGAAAGATTTGTCCAGACATTCAAAAAGGCTATTAAGGCCATGAATGATGATCAGATTCCGCTGCAACACAAGGTCGATAAGTTCCTGATGTCATATAGAAACGCCGATCATGCCGTGACTAACCAAAGTCCTGCTATGATGTTTTATAACAGGAGGTTGCGGTCCAAGTTGGACTTGTTAAAACCAAATGTGCGGAGGGAAGTGGAAAACAAACAGTTTCGGCATATTAACAGCAAGACCACTCGAACTTTCGACGTAGGACAACCAGTGATGGCAAGGGGCTATGGAAACGACAAATGGCAGTCCGGAACAATCCGGGCCAGACAAGGACCTCTGATGTACACCGTAGATATTGGTCATAATGTGATAAGGCGTCATGCGGATCAACTGGTCGAGTCGAGAACAAGGGTCGAACCCATGGTTGTGACAGAGACAGCTGTGGAAGACGTTCATGAACCTGAAGCATCTACCTCGGCCGAGAATGTATTTGATGATGATGACACCCAATACATTGGCAACCAACTAGAGGAGGCACCTCAACAACAAGAATCAGAGACCACTGAAAGGCGTTATCCAAGCCGAATCAGAAAGCCTCCTGAGAGACTGAACCTTTGAACTGTTATACCTGAAGTTATATATGTATATATGTTATGTTTATTTGGGGATATGACTGTTAAGCTAAAAAGGGAGGATTGTGGTGTATGTAACCTGTTCCACCTTAAGAGAACTTAAGCCTGGTCCACCTTAAGAAAGGTACTACTTTCTTTGGCTGCTGTATACGTAATACCGGTGGTGACCACACCGGTATATAAGCACAGTGTAATAATATTGAATTCAGTATAGTCCGACCTCCAACCAGTAAAGACCTGTTGAATTTACTCTTGTGGTCTGTGTAGTAATTCTCACTATAACACACAGACTTAACAAGAAGAAATGTCAAAATCGCACGATTAGATTTGAAAAAAGACTCGAGAAAAGGGTAAGAATGAGCAATAATAGAGTTATGGGGTAAAAGTGGAAACTAAATGACTGAAAGGAGGGACTTTCTGTGCTGAGAGCTGTCTCACATGTCAGCTTGAAAGAAGGTGCTTTGTAATAAATTGAGTTTTAAAACACACATGTTCTTTCAGTGAAAATTGTTCAATATTTTCAACCAACATCATCACTGAAAAATACCACACCTCAAGGACAACAGTGTGATTTTTTTCTTAAAAGGACACGGCCAGAATGCAGTAATCTTCTCTGAAGCTAAGGGACTGTGTATTCATCTCTGCAGATGCAACTTCTATCATCAATGAGCTGTGGCGTTATTCTCCAAAGAAGAGGCATATCAATCAGAGTGGCAGCTTTGATGTCACAGTGATAACCTCCCCCACCTAACCTCACTGCCCTCCGTCCTGAAAGTTAATAAGAAAAAAAAGCAGATACAGCAAAGACTTAAAAACAGATTAAAATTGTGCTGAATCCTCAGGATGAGTGACAGAACACCATCTTGATGAAACCCATTAGGCCGACCTTTTTTTAATCAGTACAAACACATACAAGGATGTCAATTGCATTGAGAGGGGAACAGTAGGGGTACAGCATAGAAGAAACTTTATAGGTATAGGGAGCATAAAACAGTGGTAAATTTTAGGTGTTTCATGCAGACACAATATATAATGTTAGAGAGACAAAGAAAGTAGAACATTTTTCAGAGGAAATGTAAGAGAATTTAAGAAATATATTTGACACAATGCTCCTTGTGAAAGAATAACTCGTCATACAAGATGCACTGCAGCAACTCACCAAGGCTTCTTCGGCAGCACCTCCCAAACCCGCGACCTCTTCCACCTAGAAGGACAAGGGCAGCAGGCACATGGGAACACCACCACCTCCAAGTTACACACCATCCTGACTTAGAAGTATATCGCCGTTCCTTCATCGTCGCTGGGTCAAAATCGTGGAACTCCCTCCCTAACAGCACTGTGGGAGTGCCTTCACCACACGGACTGCAGCGGTTCAAGAAGGCGGTTCACCACCACCTTCTCAAGGGCAATTAGGGATGGGCAATAAATGCTGGCCTTGCCAGCGACGCCCACATCCCATGAACGAATAAAAAAAAAAACTATCTTGAATTTTCATTAACTGCATTTAAATTTAATTTTGAACATGTATATAATTCAAATGTTGCTAAATCCAATTTTCTCGAGCATACTCTGATCTCAGCCACAATGTAGTATTTGTGTGACTCTTTGGGGGTAATTTTCAACTTCACTACCTGTGCAGTAACCTTAAGGAGCACATTGTCCACCAGTTATGCACTCTTGCATATTTTAAATTTACTGGTTTCATTGATAGGCTTTTGTTAGGCAAGGGTATTTGGGTTACGGAACCAAGTCGGGTAGCCAGAGTTAAGATACAGATCAACCATGATCTAATTGAATGGTGGAACAGGCTCGAATGGCCTACTCCTGTTCTGATGCTGTCTAAATGTTTAGGAGTTCTTTCAAACCCATTCTCTTAAGCATTTAGAAATGAGTTAGATTTGATTCAAAGCCCGTTATTAATAAATTACAGTCAAGCAGTAGAAGCAATAGTATATGGCCCAGACTATCATGGTTCAGAGTAACTCTAAGGGCTGGATTTTCTGAATGGGAAGCTTTTGGAGGTGGGACTGCTGCTTGCCGGGTCTCAGTCCCGCCTCCATCAGCTTCTGGCCAACCAACGGGAATTTCCCCTGATTGACCTTGGCTCAGCAGGCCAATTAGGGGGAAGTCAGTGACAGAGCATGTCAATGTATGACGTGTCATCTGTCAAGAACTTTTGAAAGAAGAAATGTCATAATTTGACAGCTCTGTGAAGCTGTCAAACACTGACATTCTGTATAGTTTGATGAGTTCTTGTGTTCAGGACTCATCAAATCTTTCTACTTTGCAGAAATCAGCTGGCTGTTGGATCGGAGGATGGATGATGTCGGGGACTCCAGCTCCACAGCGGCTGAAGGCTGTAGCTAGAAACAAAGGTAAGTTAACATTTTCTAACACATTACACTCACCTCACATACTTACCACTCCACACTTGCACCCATTGTTGTGTATGTAACCGTTTACCTTTAAGGGAACTATAGAATGTGACCGTTCGCCTTTAAGAGCACTACTTCAGGGTGGCACTATTTATTGGCTCATGTATACTGTAATAGCGATAGTGACCACACCAGTATATAAGGGTTGTGATACGTTAACTAGGGCAGAAATCGCCCAGACCTCTGAATAGTAAAGACCTGTTTTGTTTGTACTTCTAAAGTCTCTGAAGTTATTTACTGCACAACCTACAGACTTTACAGTGGCGACGAGTCCGATCGTACCCTGCGGCAAGACTAACCAGTAGCAGAGAGCTTCAAAAAGAAAACACGAGGCTCCGTCTACTAAAAGTATAGTACTTACTGGAAGCTGGAAGATTAACAGCAAAGCTGCGGCAGCAACAGGCACAGATTACCCTGCTACCACATCTTGAGCGAGCCAATCAGCCTAAAACAAGGCGGCCGAAGAGACTGAGTAGTTAAAACAAATAAATTTTTTAAAAAAACGGGGTAGAAGTATTTGGAGGAGAAGGGCAAAGCATTCGGGTCCAACGGCGTCGGGTGACAGCTGGACCGCGGGCAATGTGAGAAGCCGTGCAGCAACCGCTGCCACGAAGCGCTGAGCCTGCGAGTAGGCGCGGGAGTGTCAGAGCCGAGAGCCGCGCGAGCGGGAGGCGTTGCAAGCCAGCGATCGCATCTCCAGATAAGGGCCGAGAGCCGCGAGAGCGATCGGATCTACAGATAAGGGCCGGCAGCCGCTTCGCGATCCAGCGATCGCATTATAGATAAGGACCGCACTCGGGCTGACAGACGGCGTCGGGGGACCGGGTGAAGACCGCCAAGCGCGGGAAAACCGCCATTGAAGTGGGCGGGGAGAGCGAGAAGCGCGGGAAAGCCGCCATTTTTCGGGGAAAACCGCTGAAGAAGAAGGAAGAAGCGGGAAACCGCCATCTTGGAAATTATTAAGAACTTCAGAAAAGTAATAAGATTTTTCAGAAAGGCTGGTGTGTTCTCAAGAAGAGAGAAGAAAATTAATAATAAGTAAAGTAATACTTGTACTGTTCTCAAAAAGAGAAGAAGATGCCTAAGCGAGGAAATATTAATGACTTTAATGCAGAAATAGAAGACTGGGCCACGTATGTGGAACGCATAGAAATATATTGCGTAGCCAACGAAATTGAGGATGACAACAAGGCAATAACTTTGTTAAATTCGATGGGAGCAAAAACATACGGGCTTTTGAAACATCTAATAGCACCAGTTAAACCAGTGGACCAGACCTTCGAAGAGATCGTAACAGTGTTGAAGGATCACTTGAACCCCACACCGTTGATGCTGGCTGAACGATTTAAATTTTACGCCAGAACCCAGAGGCAAGATGAAAGCAATGCGGAATACTTAGTCGAACTGCGTAAGCTAGCGAAATACTGCCAGTTTGGAGGGAATTTGACAGAGGCGCTGCGGGACAAGTTCGTATGCGGCTTGGCCAAAGAAGGAACGCAGAAGCGACTTCTGGAAGAAAACGACCTCACACTGGACAGGGCTGTCCTCATAGCTTCATCGCACGAAGCCGCAGGGAAAGGGACGGCGGAAATGCAGCTAAAGGCGGCGGCACTCGGGGTGGACCAAATTACAACAAGCACTCCCAAATGCTACCGTTGTGGAAAGACAACGCACGACCAGAATCAGTGCTGGTTTAAGAACCAAGAGTGCAGGAAATGTGGCAAACTGGGTCACATCGCGAAGGTATGCAGGTCCGGAAAGAAAACCAACAAGCAAAGGAAGCCACCACCACAAGGAAAGTACAACAAGGTGCATCAGGTGGCTGAAAAGAGTTCAGACGAACAAAATTCAGACTCAGACCCAAACAGCCAGGAGCTGGATAGTCTGAGAATCCACCATGTGGGTAAAGTAACTGATCTACAGTTGATCTGGGTCACACTAAAAATAGCGGGAGTCCAAGTACGAATGGAGCTGGACACGGGATCAGCTGTATCCGTCATCAACCAAAAGGACTATCACCGGCTATTCTCTCACATACCCTTAAGAAATACCAAATTCGTATTACAGACATACACGGGGCATCATGTATACCCCCTGGGAAAAATACGAGTCAAGGTGAGAGATAGGGGTAAAGAACACCCACGAATGTATCTGTACGTACTACCTGAGGGAGGACCACCACTTCTGGGACGGGAGTGGATCAAGAAAATAGACATGGAATGGCACTACCGACAAGCAATGACGAGTGAGGACTCGGTGCAGACAAGCAGCTCAGACTCCGAGCCGGAAGACGATAAGTCCAGCTTATGTATGAACAACAAGATTAACATGAACTCACGGACGAAGGTTGGGAAATCGATGGCGTGCATAAAGACAGAGAATTCTGAGTCTGTTCAAGCTACAGACAGATGCATTACGGAGGAACACCGGGCTAGAACTCAACGTTATGTCAAAGTACAACGACAATTAGAACAGTTGAGTGCCCGTCTCCTACAAGAGATGGAAAAGGTGAAAAAGTTCTGGGACACCGAATGGGAGTCCCTGGAAAGACAACAGAGACAGCTCGCTCAAGCAGAGAGCGACCATAGAGCCATCGTGGCCAAGTACCAATCACATCTCCCTGAGGCTGTTCAGGAACTAGAATATACACAGAACGATCCAAAGGAAGAGGAATCTTCAGGAAGTCAGGATGGTATTCCAGTTCACCTCTACGACTTGTTGCAAGCAGAGTGTAACGAGTTGAAAGAACAGTATGAACAGGCTCGGACTACAATCCTGGAAGGGGTTAACTTGGCAACTTCCGAAAAGCTCGTGTTAGTGAAAGAACATGAACGACTAAAGGTTGACCATAAGCAAGAATTACAAAGTCTGCAGGAAATGTTTGATGAGCTTCAGGCCAAGGCTGACTCATCGTTAGGGATTCAATCCATAGGAAAAAAATTAGTGGTGGAAGACATACCAGAACAGGGAATACAGGATGTCCAAGAACTCGTTAAATTATTAAAGGAAACACAAAATAAATATGAAGCGGCAATGGCCGAGGTCCAACGACTTGAAGAACAGATGCAACTGGAAATCTTTTCAGTGGAAGAAAAGGGAACTGTAAGAAACACAGAGACCGTAAGAATGGGCCATGAACATGAGCTTAAATCGTCAGAGGAGAAGGGTTTGGAGCTCTCAAAAGTTATTGAAATAGCCGAGGTTGCAACACAGACTGAGAAGATGGCAGCAGAGCAACCCTTAGATACCAAAAGTACGCTGACTCATGTCAAGGTTGAACAACAGAACGCTGAAACAACTGCTCCGGTAGAGGGATTGAATCGTCCGATCAATCAATCTCCAAAGGAAGTTGAAGTATTAAAATCACAAATGAGGTCATTAGTAAACAACTTGCTGAAAGCCCAGAAAAAGTTAGAGGAAGCGGAACACGTGAAGAAGTCTCTTCAGGAAAGATGTCTGGATTTGGAACAAAAGCTGGCTGACGTCCAGCTGGGTAGGGAGGACATAGAAGACCCTCTCGCTGGCCTAGCTCAGGACGACTCCGAATATTACTATGTCCTGTCCTGCCCAACTTGTAACTTCGACTCCCACCATACAGAAATCATGGAGGAGCACCGAAAGTCTACGGAACATCGGGAGAAGGTGGCTCTACTACGGAAAAAGGAGGAAGAGAAGGAGGAACTGCGCATGCAGCTGGCAGCTGACAGTGGAGCCCAGAGAGTCTCCAAGAAGCAGAAAAGGAAAAGTCGAAACAGAAGATGACCCATCTGAACCATGATTACCTCTACCAGATCACACACGTGGTCCCTCCGAACGGAGCCAATTCAGTTCGGAAGTTCAAACTGTTAAACCCATGGAAGGACTATTGAATGAGTCACTCCAGCAATGTGAACCGACTACACCACAGAGACTGAATCTATGAACTGTTTTCCACAGAGACTGAATCTGTGATCTGTTTTGACATGAAGTTATATATGTTATTATGTTATGTTAAACATGAAGTTATATGATGTTGACTCCATCGAGAGTATATCTGTAAATTGTTATATGACGTTGACTCCATCGAGAGTATATCTGCAACCTGTTTATATAAAATTGAAGATTGTATGTTTAACGGGATTCTGTAAGTAATAAGCTAGGAAGGGAGGAGTGTTGTGTATGTAACCGTTTACCTTTAAGGGAACTATAGAATGTGACCGTTCGCCTTTAAGAGCACTACTTCAGGGTGGCACTATTTATTGGCTCATGTATACTGTAATACCGATAGTGACCACACCAGTATATAAGGGTTGTGATACGTTAACTAGGGCAGAAATCGCCCAGACCTCTGAATAGTAAAGACCTGTTTTGTTTGTACTTCTAAAGTCTCTGAAGTTATTTACTGCACAACCTACAGACTTTACACCCATCACTCACCTCTACATCGCACTTTCAGACCCCTCTGACCTCCTACTCACCTCCTACACCCCGGTGGGGTTCCCCCAGGTCGGGAAGCCCGCACTTCAGCAGAAAAAATGGGGATAATCCTATTTTCTGCCTGTTAACTACCTGTTGCCACTTTTCTTTTGGCCGACTGCCAGCACCTGCTCCTTCTTACCTCTGTAGCCGGGGTGCCGGCCGCGACCGCTCAGCCCGGCATTCCTCGTGCTGTTTTCCCGGCACCCCATTCCTCGGTGGTCCAGCAGGGTCCTGGTGCGCGCAGCACTAGGTCCCTCCCCTTTAATCGGGGGGAGGAGGCCTGCAATGATGCAACGCTACATGTCACCGCACGTGGCGCTGTTGCAAGTAGGGCCGCGAAATTCACTGGTAGCGCCCCAAGAAGGAGGGGGAGCGCTTTCCAGTAGCGCCCTGCCTCCTGCTTGGGATGCTACTACTGAATTTACGACGCAGGGGCACTAACTTTTTCGGGACGCTAATTAGTTAATGCCCCAAAGGGGGTGCCACTGAATTTTTCCCCCTAAGTGTGGTCTAACCAAGGTTCGATACAGGTTTAGCATAACTTCCCTACTTTTCAATTCTATCCCTCTAGAAATAAACTCTAGTGCTTGGTTTGCTTTTTTTATGGCCTTGCTAACCTGTGTTGCAACTTTTAGTGATTTGTGTATTTTTACTCCTAGATCCCTTTGTTCCTCTACCCCACCTAGACTTGCACCCTCCAAGTGATAAGTGACATCCCTATTCTTCCTACCAAAATGTAATACCTCACATTTATCTGTGTTGAACTTAAGTTGCCAATTATATGCCCATTCTGCAAGTTTATTAATGTCCCCTGTAATTTGTTACAGTCCTCCTCAGTATTGACTATCACCCCCCCAATTTGGTGTAATCCGCAAATTTAGAAATTGTGTTTTTGATTCCTATGTCTAAATCGTTAATGTAAGTTGTGAACAGCTGTGGCCCCAGCATCGATCCTTGTGGAACACCACTACCCACCTTCTGCCACTGTGAATAGCTACCCTTTACTCCTACTCTCTGCTTTCTGTCCTGAAGCCAGCCAGCAATCCATTCTGCTACTTGTCCCCTGACTCCACATTCTCTGACCTTGTTCGTCAGTCTATTATGGGGTACCTTATCGAAGGCCTTTTAAAAATCCAGATAAATTCCATCTACTGCATTACCATTGTCTACTATCTCTGTTACCTCTCCAAAAAATGCAATAAGTTTGGTCAAGGAAGACTTTCCCTTTTGAAATCCATGTTGACTATTCATTATTATATTTTTGGTTTCTAGATGCTCTTCTATTTTCTCCTTTAGTAGGGATTCCATTATTTTTCCTACCACCGACGTTAAGCTGACTGGTCTATAATTCCCTGGACATGTTCTATCCCACTTCTTAAATATAGGTATTACATTAGCTATCCTCCAATCCTCTGGTACTATACCTTTTTCTAATGAATTATTAAATATGCGTAGCAATGCCTCTGCTATCTCTTCCCTAGAGTCTTTTAAAATGCATGGATGCAATCCATCCGGACCAGGGGTTTTATCCTCTTTGAGTTTGATTAATTTATTTAATATATCCCCTTTTTAAATTTTAAATGCACTTATCTCATTGCTAATCTCATCATCCAATGTCATGTCCACCTGTTCTATCTCCCTGGTAAATACTGAAGTAAAATAATTATTTAATATTTCTATCATTTCTCCATCATTACCTGTGGTGTTATCCTAACTATCCCTTAATGGCCCTATTCCCATCCCAACCTTCCTTTTTTTATTGATGAGCCTATAAAATATTTCACTGTTTTGTTTTATGTTCCTTGAAAATATAATTTCATAGTTCCTTTTTGCCTCCCTAATCTTTTCATATTCTCTCTTATCATGCACTCCCCTGTTGTCTATGTACTTAATGTATGCCTCTTTCCTTAAGCTCAGTTGTTCCCTTATGGCTTTATTCATCCATGGAATCTCTTATCTGCTCTGGTTCATTCCCCATTACTCGATCTAATAGCGAATCCTCCCTTATTGGGCTTTTTACATATTGGGTTAGAAAGGAGTCCTGTACGCATTATCCCCTTTACCTACCTCTTCTGTCCAATTAATAGCGGGGTAGTTGAAATCCCCCAGATTATTATTCTATGTTTTTTACACATTTCCCTAATTTTTCTGCATATTTCTCCCTCCACCTCCCTTTGTGTAATACTTGAGAGTGAACATATCAGCTCAATGCCAAATCCCAATCACTGATGATATTACTACATCATTATCCTACTTCATTTTTTGAAAGGTAAAGATACTTGACTATTCCCTAGGATTGATCCATATCAATTTACTGTAGTGTAGCCCACTCTGCACCAAGTCAGATTAGAACACTGGTAATTTCCTGTGTAAAGGTAGATGCAATGGGCAGGATTTTTGTTCAGGAGTCGGGTGGGAGGCGGGACTACAACTTTTGGGATTGTAGTCCCGCCTCCATCGAGATGTGGCCAATCCACGTGATTTTAACTTGATTGATCTTGTTGAGCCTGCCCAGCGGGCTCAGCAGGCCAATTAAGGGCCACCCGGCAACAGGTGACGTCACAGACTGAAATTTCATCTGTCAAGAGGTTTTGACAGATGAAATATCAGTGTTTCACAGCTGTTTGAAGCTGTCAAACACTGACAGTCTTACTTCTAACCTGAGTCCTTCTCCACAGACTCAGTTAGAAATCTCTCCTGCACAGTAAGCTGAAGGCTGTCACTTTTGACAGTTCGCAGCCATTCTGCTTTCTGTGCCGGTGAGATGAGGGACTCCCGGGACCTAAAGGAAGGAAGGCTGAAAAGGTAAGAAAAGGTAATTTAAACTTCTTTAATCACTTCAGACACACCAAACACACTTACCTTTGTACTCATGCATGCATCACTCACCTGAACACCGACATCTCGACCCCTCCAAGTCCTTCAACCCGACGGCCCACCTTCTCTAACTTGCCGTGGTTTGAAGCCGTTGGGAATCCCACACTTCAACCTTAAAAATAGGGATTAGGCTAAAAACTGCCTGTTAACTACCTGTTAACAGGCAGTTAATTGGCACTAATCCCTTCCCGCCTCGGGCAGGTGGGTCCCAGTGCAGGGCGGGTACCTGCCTCCTCTGAAACTGGCATGGAGGCGGGTTTGGGTGCGGGATGGGGTCGGGACCCCTGATTTCGGGATTTTAACTCCCCGCACGCCTCCAATCCCGACTCCACGGCACAATGAAAATCCTGCCCAATGTGTTCACTTGAGGGCTCCAATACAGTGATCAATTTAAAGTTGGAAAGGCGGACACATATATTTGCACATGTATTGATAAGCATCAGATTGCTGATATATCTTTTACATGCTGTATCTATTATTTTTAAAAGGAATGAAAAAAAGTGTGAATTATAAGAATTAAATATTGTTTGATTAATATGAAAGGTACATGACACTTGGATAAGTGTTGTACTCACGAGACTTGATACTTCACCATAAATGAAAGACCACCAGTAACGGCCCATTTATTATGCAAGATCCTAATTACTTCACATCAAGCACTTTAGGGTTTTAATTTTAATGTTTTGATGGATCAGAGAGCTAAGTGAATTATCCCACTGTTAGGCCCATGAAAAGATCCCTAACTAATAAGCATTATTACAGCAATCCATAACAATGTTTATGAGGAAAGTTACAGAGATAGGGAGGGGCGAGTCCATGGAGGGATTTGAAAACCAGGATGAGAATTTTAAAATTGAGGCATTGCCGGATCAGGAGCCAATGTAGGTCAGCAGAGGGGTGATGGATGAACGGGACTTGGTGCGAGTTAGGACACGGGGCAGTGAGCACAGGGGGTGATGGATGAACGGGACTTGGTGCGAGTTAGGACACGGGGCAGTGAGCACAGGGGGTGATGGATGAACGGGACTTGGTGCGAGTTAGGACACGGGGCAGTGAGCACAGGGGGTGATGGATGAACGGGACTTGGTGCGAGTTAGGACACGGGGCAGTGAGCACAGGGGGTGATGGATGAACGGGACTTGGTGCGAGTCAGGACACGGGGCAGTGAGCACAGGGGGTGATGGATGAACGGGACTTGGTGCGAGTTAGGACACGGGGCAGTGAGCACAGGGGGTGATGGATGAACGGGACTTGGTGCGAGTTAGGACACGGGGCAGTGAGCACAGGGGGTGATGGATGAACGGGACTTGGTGCGAGTCAGGACACAGGCAGCCGGATTTAGGATGAGCTCAAGTTTATGGAGGATTGGAACAGTCAAGTCTAGAGGTAACAAAGGCATGGATGAGGATTTCAGCAGCAGATGAACTTAGGCGGGGCGGAGTCGGGCGATGTTACGGAGGTGGAAGTAGGCGGTCTTGGTGATGCGGAGAAGATATGTGGTCAGAAGCTCTATTTGGTGTCAAATACAACACCAAGGTTGCAAACGGTCTAGTTCAGCCTCAGAGAGGGATGGAGTGGGTGGTTAGGGAACAAAGTTTGTGGGGGGGACCAATGCTTCGGTCTTCCCAATATTTAGTTGGAGGAAATTTCTGCTCATCCAGTACTGGATATCGGACAAGCAGTCTGACAAATTAGAGACAGTGCAGGGGTCGAGAGAGATGGTGGTGAGGAAGTTCTGGGTGTTGTCAGCGTACATGTGGAACCTGATGTTGTGTTTTCAGATAATGTTGCCAAGGAGCAGCATGTAGATGAGGAATAGGAGGGGGCCAAGGATAGATCCCTGGGGGACTCCAGAGGTAACGGTGCGGGAGTTGGGAGAGAAGCTATTGCAGGTGATTCTCTGGCTACGACTGGATAGATAATAATGGAACCAGGTGAGAGACGTCCCACCCAGCTGGATGACGGAGGAGAGACGTTGGAGAAGGATGGTTATAGGAGCAGACTAACAGAACTACGATAGATTCATGGGCATTTGACTGCAAGACACAAAGAGCCCGACAATCAACAGGTTGCTGTCTCGGCACTGGGATTGTGCCCACTGGGATTGCGCCTGCCGATGCCCTCCAGTGCTGACCCCGCCAGAGTTCACGGGATCAGCAGGAGTGCACCACACTAGTATGGGGCCAGTGGGAGCATATCCCACTATGGCTGCATCTGGGCACACCCCTGGCACAATTGGTTAGAAAATCTGTCACCTGCCCGCCATCAGAGGGCGTATCCAGGCCCTTTCCCGACAGCCCGCCCTCCCCCACCACCCCGAGAATCCAGCCACTTACCCTTTGGCCTCCTGTGTAAGGGGGCTGACACAGATTTTTGTGAAACAAATAATTTGTTTTCATCAGGTGAACTAGGCCACTCCCCTCACCTGGATCCCTCCCCTTCCTCTGGTGGGGCCCACTTGTGCCTCATCTCTCTCAGCGTATTGGCCTCTAGAATTACGCCAGGTCCCATGTGTGCCAGAGAAACAGGAAGTGCTGGTGTAGGGAGACCCCACTCCCCTGGCTCCGTCCCTTGGTGTTACCGCCCTTGTAAGGAGCTGACTGAGAGAACCCAGAGTTAATTGAAACCTGGCATAACTGGGTCGCTGCCCTTGTTCGCTTGGTTCTGCCGTAACACCACCAAAGTTACAGTGAGAGTCTGGGAGAACCCTCAAATAAATCCGGGCCCAAATTATCTTAAGCCCTGCAACGCGGTGGCAAGGCCACATTTTGAACGCTGTGTGCAATTTTGGGGATTGCAGCAGGTCAGGGCAGTAAGTGTGGGTTGTAAGAATAGATTATCCCGGAATTCTGCTTGACTACTTTTGGGAAAATCAGGTAGAAATTTTCACAGAGCTTTTATTTCCTTGGCGGTTTCACCTTGGAGTTCGCCCTCAGAAGATTGAGCAGGTAGGGTAGAGTTTGTGGCTTTGGCTGGGTAATTGTAACACAAGCCGTGGCAGGCAGGGGCTAGATCATGGCTATACCTTGCCCTATAGCATTTTTTATACATAAGATGGCAGACAGGATAAGACCTACTGGGCCATCCAGCCTGTTCCATTTAATTGTCATGCCTTATACATTACAATACATACAATCCCCACCCCACCCCGAGCCACATAATCTCCTGGGAGAGACGAAAAACCAGGTTAGAAACCCAGGACAATTAGGGGAGAAAAATACGACAAATTCTTCTGTGAGGAATTATGTTCTTATTCTCAAATGCTCTGTGCTATGAATACATGAATTTGATTAATGCCAAACTTTCATTGTCTTTTATGTACTTGTTGTGGATGGTCATATGTTTTAATGCAAGAAACAGGAAGAAGCAGCAAAATATTGGGGAACTCACATTATTTTCACTTGCAATAGAAACCTAGCCCTAAAGGGTGAGATAATCAGAGGAAGGGGAATGTTAAAGAAAAGCTCCTTTATTTTCTCTGTTGACATACAATAGAAGCTTACCCATGCTGTTGCTGTCAGTAAATAGAACTGCTTTTGATTTTGAATTAAAATATACATTTACATTTATAACAACACTTGGAATTTTTTTTTTAAAGATACCCCGGTGCTGATACTGGTCTCAGGCGGGTAGCGCTAAACGGGCGCCAGCGAATCAGCAGCCCGCTTTCTACCCCGCCCGATTTTCTTTTCCATTGACTTCAAGAAACTCGGGTGAGGTGTAAAACGGGCGGCCGATTCGCTATCAGCCGCTTTGCGCTACTGACCGAGACTAATTCCACTCCCGTAAAATCAAGTACAGAACCTTTGTGTCGTTGTTGGTGAGGAGTTCAGAGAAAAATTAACCTCTACACTGCCACCAGTAGGAACACAGCGGTACTGCAGAGATTGGCTGCAAACACACTTGGCCGCCTTGGTTGTCTACAGGAGCTGAGCAGTTGCCATGTTATAAACTAGGTGTGCATGGCCGCATACGATTCGTAGAAACTATAAAATAAAAAGCAAAGTCTGGAAGCAAGATTCAGTGGCCTTATAACAGAATTAGTACCATTAGTACCATTTTAGAACAAGATGGCGTCCGTGGCGGTCGCAGGGTAAGCGCTCTCCCTGAGTCGGTCAGCCCACTCCCGCTACAGATGCTGTGCATCGGCGTTGATGAGTTTGGCGTGTCGGCGAGTCGGCGGGGAGGCAGCAGAAGCAGCGATGGAGGCCACGACGACCCGCTGTAGCACGGCGGCCGGCAGCTCCTCGGCGGGAGGCTCGGAGGTTGAACCGGTAGGAGGGGAGGTGGCCAGCGGACCGAGGGCGGGAAAAGCAGGCCCTGGAAGGTCGGACACCGCGGGAGGCTCGGAGGTCAGACCGGGTGGAAGGAGAGCCAGGGAGAAGCAGGCCCCGGGACGTCGGTACCACAGCGGCTGAAGATTGTGGGGCAGGAGTGCGGGAAAGGCGGAGCGAGGCGAGAGCGGACCCTATTGTGATGGCGCCGATGAAGATGGCTGCCGTCCTTGCGGGATCCGTGCGTACCAGGCAGCTAAGTGTCCTTTGCTGCTTGGTGCGCTCGGCTCGTTAAGAAAAAAACATTTCACTGACTGGATTTCACTTGTTGTATTTGGTTATGTGACAAATAAAATTGAAATTGAAATTGAAATTGTTTTCCTTTGCCCATTTCTCCGAAGGTGCTGACGGGCACCAGCGTCCCTTGGCTACCTAAGCTCAGTGGGAGCTTTTCATGTGTGAGCCTTAGACAAAGAACCTCAGCAGGCTTCCCGTCTGTGAAGGGTGTCACCACTGAACACATTCCTGCTCCCACCTGCTGTCCACGCATTCAATTCCAGCAGAGGTCACTGGATATCCACCGGGAGTGGGATCCCAGGCTGCAGAGGTGTACTCACAGCTCCACAAACCCCCATACAAAAAGAAAATACTGCAGATGCTGGAAATCTGACATAGAAACAGAAAATGCTGGAGATATTCAGCAGGTCAGGCAGCATCTGTGAAGAGAGAAACAGAGTTAACGTTTCAGGTCGATGACCTTTCGGCAGAACTGGAAAAAAGCAGGAAATGGAACAGATTTTTAAGCAAGTGTAGTGGCTGGGAAATGGGGGAGGGGATGAAAGAACAAAAGGGAAGGTCTGTGATAGGATAGAAGGCGGAAGAGGTTAAGAGGCATTAAGAGATTCAAGGCAACAGGAGATGGTAATGGGACAGGTTAAGAAACAAAGAATGGCTCTAGATGAGGTGTAGATTGTGCTGGCAGAATGAAAGACAGCTGCCATGTGGGGGAGAAGAAAAAAAGACAGAGCGTGGATATAGATATATTAGATGTATAAAAAATAGGGGCCGAGGTTATGATCTGAAATTGTTGAACTCTATGTTGAGTCCAGAGGGCTGTAGAGTGCCTAATCGAAAGATGAGGTGCTGTTCCTCGAGCTTATGCTGAGCTTCCGTGGAACAATGCAAGAGGCCGAGGACGGTGAGATCTGAGTGGGAATGGAGCGATGAATTAAAGTGACAGGCGACCGGAAGCTCGGGGTCACCCTTACGGACTGAACGGAGGTGTTCCGCAAAGCGGTCACCCAATCTGTGTTTGGTCTCCCCAATGTAGAGGAGACCACATTGTGAGCAGCGAATACAGTATATTAAATTGCAAGAAGTACAAGTAAATCACTGTTTCACCTGGAAGGGGTGTTTGGGGCCCTGGACAGTGGGAAATGGGGAGGTATAAGGGCATGTGTTGCATCTCCTGGACTTGCACGGGAAGGTGCCGGGCGAAGGGGAAGGGGTGTTGGGGGTGATAGAGGAGTGGACTAGGGTGTCACGGAGGGAGCGGTCCCTATGGAATGCTGAAAGGGGAGGTGAGGGGAAGATGTGTTTGGTGGTGGGATCACATTGGAGGTGGCGGAAATGGCAGAGGATGATCCGTTGAATATGGAGGCTGGTGGGGTGAAAGGTGAGGACAAGGGGAACTCTATCGTGGTTCTGGGAGGGAGGGGCAGGGGTGAGGGCAGAAGTGCGGGAGATAGAACGGACATGGTTAAGGGCCATGTCAACCACAGTAGAGGGGAATCCTCGGTTGAGGAAAAAGGGAGTCATGTCGGAAGCACTGGTATGGAAGGTGGCATCGTCAGAGCAGATGCGGCGGAGATGGAGAAACTGGGAGAATGGAATAGAGTCCTTACAGGAGGCGGGGTGGGAAGAAGTGTAGTCCAGGTAGCTTTGGGAGTCAGTGGGCTTGTAGTGAATGTTTGTCAATAACCTAGCCCCAGAGATGGAGACAGAGAAGTCGAGGAAGGGAAGGGAAGAGTCGGAGATGGACCATGTGAAGGTGAGGGAAGGGTGGAAATTGGAAGCAAAGTGAATGAAATTACCTAGTTCAGGGCGAGAACAGGAAACGGCACCGATACAGTCATCAATGTATGGAAAAAGAGGTGAGGGAGGGGACCTGAGTAGGACTGGAACAAAGAGTGTTCCACATATCCCACGAAAAGGCAGGCATAGCTAGGACCCATGCGGGTTCCCATAGCAACACCTTTGATTTGGAGGAAGTGAGTGGAGTCAAAGGAGAAGTTGTTCAATGTGAGAACAAGTTCAGCCAGGCGGGGGAGGGTGGTGGGGGATGGGGACTGGTTGGACCTCTGTTCAAGGAAGAAGTGGAGAGCCCTCAGGCCATCCTGGTGGGGGATGGAGGTGTAGAGGGATCGTACGTCCATAGTGAAAAGGAAGTGGTTGGGGCCAGGAAACTGGAAACTGTTAAAGTGGCAGAGGGCGTCGGAAGAGTCACGGATGTAGGTGGGAAGAGACTGGACAAGGGGAGAAAAAAGAGTCGAGATAGGAAGAGATAAGTTCCGTGGGGCAAGAACAGGCTGAAACAATGGGTCTACCAGGGCAGTCCTGTTTGTGGATCTTGGGAAGGAGGTAGAAGCGGGCTGTGCGGGGTTGGGGAACTATGAGGTTGGCGGCCGTGGGAGGAAGATCTCCAGAGGAGATGAGGTCAGTGACAGTCTTGGAAACGGTGGTTTGATGTTTGGTAGTGGGGTCATGGTCCAGGTGGAGGTAGGAGGAGGTGTCGGAGAGTTGGCGTTCAGCTTCCGCTCGGTAGAGGTCAGTTCGCCAAACAACAACAGCACCACCCTTGTCAGCAGGTTTAATGACAATGTTGGGGTTGGATCTGAGAGAATGGAGTGCTGCAAGTTCAGAGGGAGGTAGGTTGGAGTGAGTGAGGGGAGCAGAGAAATGGAGACGGCCGATGTCACGCCGGCAGCTTGCAATGTAAAGATCTAGAGACGGTAAGAGGCCGGAGGGAGGGGTCCAGGTAGAACGAGAATTCTGAAAGCGGGAGAAAGGGTCAGCCGTGCGGGGGGAAGACTCCTGGCCAGAGAAGTGGTCACGGAGACGAAGGCGGCGGAAAAAGAGCTCAGCATCGTGCCGAGCTCAAAATTCATTGAGGTGGGGCGTAAGGGGATGGAGCTCAGGCCTTTGCTAAGGACTGATCGTTCGGGGTCAGAGAGGGGAAGGTCAGAAGGGATAGTGAAAACGCGGCAGGGGGTGAGATTGGGAGAAGGGGGCTCAGAGGAAAGTGAAGGGAAAGAAGGTTCCAGAGGGGCATTGGTGTCCAAGAGTTGTTGAAGCTTGCGATCCTTGACACTTGAAAGGAAGAAAAAAAGTTTTTTGTTAAAGCGCCGGATGAGGCGAAGGATGAAATGGAACTGCGGACCAGGACACAAACCAGGTCACAAACCCCAATATGTGCAAAGTTACAGGGGGTGAATCTCCACCAGGGATCGGGTTTACGCAGATTTTTACGGGTTTTCACAGCTGTTCCGACGACGTTACACTGGGAGAACCCACAGGAATTCACGCCTGAATCTAATCCCTATAATTTGAATAGCAACAGCATAAAACGTGATAAGCATTAACTTTGCCTTCTAACAAGTAGCGAGCAGTACAGAGCAATGGCTGGTAGGAGTTTGCTGCCATTCTCCAGTGCAGCGATATTTAAACAGAAACACGACGATTTCTGAACCAACAAAATCTCCCAGTTAATATGTCAGTGTTGAGGATGGAGCTTGCTATTCATTCATGTCTTCATCTCAAGTATCAAGCGTTAAGTGTAGTGTATGTACTTTGCAGAAGGAACTATATTCTGCAGCCCCTGTATACTGCAGTACCAGTAGTGACCACCCCTGTATTTAAGCCTGTGTAGTAACTTTGCATAGTAGTTCCAGTTTTGTCTCCACTCAGTAAATAACCTGTTGTAACCTACTCCTGCAGTCCGTGTCTCAATTACACACAGACATAATACTGGCGACGAGCAGATCCGAACTTACCTACAGTTCTGCACCACCTCATGGGGATCCATCCCTGAAGCGAAGTTGTTGGAGGTCGAGGCCAGAAGGAAGAAAGAAAAAAAACAAACAGAAGAAATGGGCGTCGACCGTGGACAACCGCCTCTGATTCATCGGTGTTGAAGATTTGCAGGAGAGGCTGTCGAGAGCGGGGCTTGGTTATCCTGTCTATGGTGTTACAGCTATTCGGGCTGGTGGCAGGTAGTACACTGATCCTTCCTGGGCTGCGGCGGGCTAGAGCTCGATCGGGTGGCTTTTCAACGGGGCTGAGCAGCGTTGTCAGGAAGAGGAGAGAGAGAGAGAGGGTGGAGCACACAGGGCGCGGCCGGTGCTACGAAGCCGGGCAGCGTACAGACCCGAGAAGAGGGAGGAAAGTGTCCCGGAGGGTTTGCTCTGACGACGGGAACAGTAATTAAAATAAAAGAAATTAGAAGCACAGAAAGCCGCGAGGAGCTGCAGTTTGCCACGGGGACCGCGGAGAGCGGCGTTAGCAGCAGCGCGGGGGGGAAGTGCGCGAAGACCATAGGGCGTCACCATCAAGGCATAAAAACGCCAGCAACAGCGCTAGCAGCAGCGGAGAAGACAGAAAGCGCGGGAGGCACCATCTTAATCCAGCGGGGAAGAAGGCAAAGCGCGGGAGGCGCCATTTTGTCCAATCGGGGAAGAAGGCAAAGTGCGGGAGGCGCCATCTTAGATTTCCAAGATGCCGAAGACTGGCAATATCACTGCCTTCGATAATGCAATAGAAGACTGGACCACGTATGTGGAAAGAGTCGAAGTATATTGCAAGGCAAATGAAGTAGCCGATGAGAAAAAGGCATCGGTACTACTAAACTTAATGGGCGCAAGAACGTACGGCCTATTGCGGAACCTGATCACTCCAGCCAAACCAATGGCGAAGAGTTTTAATGAAATTGTTGATATCCTACAGGAACACCTAAATCCTACACCGCTGCTGATAGCAGAAAGAATTAAATTCCACAGGGGAAATCAGCATAAAGATGAGAGCAATGCTGATTACCTTACGGAACTACGCAAGCTATCAAAGCACTGCCAGTTCGGAGCAGAACTGACAAGACACTCTACGGGACAAATTTGTCTGTGGACTCCTGAGTGAAGGAACCCAGAAGAGGTTACTCTCAGAGAAAGAGCTGACGCTGGATGAGGCTTTCAGCTTGGCAGTATCGTACGAAGCAGCAGCAAGGGGAGCTGCGGAAATACAGCAAAAGCCACAGGAATACGGCACCCATGAAATGACACGGGGATTTGAAAAATGTTATCGCTGCGGCAGAACAACCCATGACCAGAAGGACTGCTGGTCCAAGGACAAAATATGCAGGCAATGTGGAAAGATGGGACACATTGCACGAGTTTGCAGGTCTGGAAAGAAGACTAACGACAACAAAAAGGCTACTAAGGAACAGTACAGGAAAGTACAAAAGATGACGGACAGTAGTTCCGAAGACCAGAAGAGCGATAGTGAATCTGGGAACAAGAGACTAAGCTGTCTCAAACTTCACAACATAATCGCAAAAGAGGATCACCGAACCATTTGGGTCACCCTCATGATAGCAGGGTCCCAAGTCAAAATGGAATTGGATACAGGATCAGCCCTGACCATCATGAATCGATGAGACTACGAGCGGCTATTCTCACACATACCCTTGAAAGAGACATCCATTGTCTTGAAGACGTATACGGGGCAGAAAGTATACCCCAGAGGGAAAATAAGGGTGCCTGTCGAATACAACGGCAAGGAAATACAGAAATTGTATCTGTACATACTGCAAGATGGTGGACCACCGTTATTGGGACGTGAATGGATCAGAAAGATAAGTTTAGACTGGCACTCCATTCAGGCACTGACTGTGGCTGGTAAAAAGGATGACGACGTCACACCTGGACGATTGTCAACAATCTTAGCTAACGCCAAAGAGGTATTTCAACAAGAACTGGGAACTCTTAAAGGCGTAACCGCCTCGATAAAAATAGAAGAGAATGCAATCCCCAAGTTTTTCAAAGCAAGACCGGTACCGTATGCAATTCGCCCAGCCGTCGAGGCAGAGCTGGAGAATCTGGAGAATGCAGGCATGTTATCTAAGGTAGACTGGAGCGAGTGGGCGACACCCATCGTTCCTGTCATGAAGAAAACATTAAACAATAAGTCTGAGGAGCCAAGGAAGGTTCGCATCTGTGGGGACTTCAAGGTGACTGTGAACCCAGTCCTTCACACAGTGCAGTATCCTCTCCCGAGGATAGAAGACATTTTCGCCTCACTATCTGGAGGGAAGCGTTTTACAAAAATTGACCTAGCACAAGCATATTTGCAGATGGAGGTTGAAGAATCCTCTAGGAAGTATCTCACGATAAACACTCACAAAGGTCTTTACCAGTATAATCGACTGGTATTCGGAGTAGCATCAGCTCCGGCGATATGGCAAAGAGCGATGGAACAAGTCCTGCAAGGGATTCCGGGGACTCAGTGTTACTTGGGCGACATCCTAGTGACAGGTAAAGATGACAGTGAACACCTTGCCAACCTAGAGCGGGTGCTCACTAGACTAAGAGAACATGGGCTACTAGCCAATCGCCCCAAGTGCGAGTTTTTTAAGAAACAGATATCGTATTGTGGCCACGTGATTGATGAAGAGGGGTTACATAAGTCCCCTGACAAAATTGAAGCGGTAGTTAAGGCTCCAGCGCCTGAAAATGTGTCGCAACTGAAGTCATTCCTCGGATTGATGAATTACTACCATAAGTTTTTGCCGAATTTGTCCACAATTCTGCACCCACTGAACGCCCTACTACAAACTGGAGTAGCATGGAAATGGAGCGATGAATGTAAGCGGACCTTTCAGAAGAGTAAAGACCTAATCACTTCAAGAGAAGTATTGGCTCACTACAACCCATCACTACCGATAAGACTGGCGTGTGATGCGTCTCCCTACGGCATTGGAGCAGTACTGTCACATAAATTCCTTGATGGTTCAGAGAGGCCGATAGCTTTTGTGTCACTCTCGTTAACTTCAGCCGAGCGTAACTACACCCAGATTGACAGAGAGGCCCTCAGCCTGGTGTGGGAGGTGAAGAAGTTCAATCACTACCTGCACGGTCAGAAATTTACTCTACTAACTGATCATCAACCTCTTGTCTCCATTTTCAACCCTCAGAAGGGCATCCCGATAATGACAGCACAGCGGCTACAGAGGTGGTCCCTTTTCCTAGGGGCACAGCAATATGACATAGAGTACAAAGGAACTAAACAGCATGGGAATGCTGATGGATTGTCACGCCTACCATTGCCGATGGTGGAAGAAACACCTGCAGTGGATCCTGTGGAGATATTCCACTCGACCATAGTCGAATGTCTACCTGTGACGAATGCAAACATAGAAAAGGAAACACAAAATGACCCGACACTCTCCTGGGTCTATGATTTAATGGTGAAGGGATGGCCAGCACATAGCGAACCACTGTTGCCAGCATTCTCGCCGAGAAGAGAACAGCTGTCAGTGTGCAGAGGAACCTTGATGTGTGGATCCAGAGTAGTAATTCCAGCCAAATTGAAGGATAGAGTGCTCAATGAGCTTCATGAGGGTCATCTGGGAGGAGTAAAAATGAAGAACTTAGCCAGAGCGTTTGTGTGGTGGCCGGGAATCGATAGAGAAATCGAAGAGATGACCAAGAGCTGTACAGGATGCCAGAAGGACCAAAACGCCCCACCACAAGCCCCTCTACATCCATGGGAGTGGCCCTTGTAGTGTATGTACCCGTCTACCTTTAAGAGAACTATTGTATGTAACCGTCCACCTTTAAGAGAACTACTTTAGGTGTTGCACTACTTTGTTGGCTTCTGTATACTGTAATACCGACGGTGACCACACCGGTATATAAGTGCTGTCAGGAGTTATTGGGCAGATTCGCCCTGACCTTCGAATAGTAAAGTCCTGTTTTAAGTTACTCTTGGAGTCTGTGTATTAATTAACTAAACAACCCACAGACTTTACAGCCCTCATCTCCATGGCAAAGGGTACACATTGATTTTGCTGGTCCATTTATGGACTCGATGTTTTTAATTGCGGTGGATGCACATTCAAAGTGGCCAGAGGTGATAAAAATGTCCTCAACCACCACAGAAAAAAACTATCACAGTCTTACGAACCATATTCGCCAGAAATGGGCTGCCTGAACAGATTTGCTCCGACAATGGACCACAGTTTGTGTCTGAAGAGTTCCGGAGGTTCTTAAAGAACAATGGTGTTAAGCATTACACATCCGCCCCATATCATCCAGCCACCAATGGATTGGCCGAGAGGTTCGTTCAAACATTCAAGAAGGCTATCAAGGCAATGTGTAATGAAGACATACCCCTACAACACAAGGTGGATAACTTCTTGTTTGCCTACCGGAATGCGACACATGCGGTTACCAACCAAACTCCAGCCATGATGTTCTTCAATCGAAGACTACGATGCCGCTTGGATTTGGTTAAGCCAAATATCAGAAGAGATGTGGAGAACAGGCAGTTTCAGAACATGAATGAAAGGCCGACCAGGAGTTTTAAGATAGGTCAACCAGTTTTGGCCCGGGACTACCGCACAGAGAAATGGCAGCCAGGAACGATCTGCACACGGCAAGGACCTCTAATGTATACCGTGGACATTGGAGAGAGCATTGTAAGACGCCATGCTGACCAGATTCTAGAGTCACTGGAAAACGTCAATTCCACACCACGATCCGATACACCTGGTGATGAAACCGAAGTACCAATTGCATCTACCTCAGAATCGGTGATATTGGAAGCAGACGAACCAGACAACGACGTTGATCCCAAATCAACTTTGCCAGAAGAACCTGATACCCCAAAGAGGCGTTATCCAGACAGAATCAGGAAGCCTCCTCAAAGACTGAACTTATAATTGCTTAACTTCAGCTGATGTATATAGCAACTGTAATTGTAAATATGTTATTTGATTATTGATCGAATGTTATGTACTGTTTAGCTAAAAGGGGAGGAATTGTAGTGTATGTACTTTGCAGAAGGAACTATATTCTGCAGCCCCTGTATACTGCAGTACCAGTAGTGACCACCCCTGTATATAAGCTTGTGCAGTAACTTTGCATAGTAGTTCCAGTTTTGTCTCCACTCAGTAAACACCTGTTGTAGCCTACTCCTGCAGTCCGTGTCTCAATTACACACGGACATAATATTAAGCATAAGTTGATTGTAAGAAAATAGGTTATTTGGCATCTACATACCTCATCAGCCCACCAATGCAGATTTTTCAAAATGTTTTTTGCCTCCTGGAGACCTTCTCTGATATTATCACTGTTCAACTCCTCTTGCAATATAGTCACCATTTCAATGATTTGTTTTCTACAGCAGAGAACACGTTTTATCATTTTAAGTATATTCCTTATGACACTGGTAAATATATGATGGAGCTAACCTACAGTACAGCCTTTCAATAAATCTGTGGGATTAAAAAGGTCACAAACGTCGACATTCGACCCTTGCCCTGCAGTATTGAGCGAGTGCGGCACTGGCGGAAGTGCCGTCTTTCAAATGAGCTGTTAAACTTACAGAGCAGCTCTGATTTGCATTTAGCATGTAATGTTCCAATAGCATTAGGCATCTGTGTGTTTCAAAGATGTGTTCAAATCCACAAAGATTTGCCGAAAGAAAATTGCTCACAAAGGACAGAGTCATTGATGCTTGCCGTTTACAGTCCACTTCTGTGGGTCTTGTCATTGCTACTTTGTCTAAAATTGCAATGAATTGTCTATAAAAATGAAAACAAAATTCTGATTTATAAAGCATAAATAAGATGAATAAACTTGTCAATAACTGGAAAAATATTCGTATATTCATCCCACAACAGAGTACTACTGTAGTGATCAGTTTGCAGCTGTGAGATGTAACTGTGCAAGCAAAAAAAGTTAAAAAAAATTATTCCCCCCCCTGAAGTCCCATCAAGCTAACTATCTTCCCCTCCGAGGATGGGCTCTGAGAATGTCAACAAAGCCTGATAGGCCACTGGAATGTGCTGGAGACTATATCTGGATGTAGCAGGTTGGGCCTATACTCATTGGAGTTTAGAAGAATGAGAGGGAATCTTATTGAAACATATAAGATACAGAGAGGATGTTTCACCTCGTGGGGGAATCTAGAACTAGGGAGCATCATTTCAGAATAAGGGGTCGCCCATTTAAATCGGAAATGAGGAATTTCTTCTCTGAGGGTCGTGAATCTTTGGAATTCTCTTCCCCTGAGAGCTGTGGAGGCAGGGCCATTGAATATATTTAAGATGGAGATAGACAGATTTTTGAATGATAAGGGAGTCAAGGGTTATGGGGAGCGGGCAGGAAAGAGGAGTTGAGGCCAAGATCAGATCAGCCCTGATCTTATTGAATGGCGGCGCAAGCTCAAGTGGCCAAATGGCCTACTCCTGCTCCTACATCTTATCTTATGTTCTTATGTAGTTCACTTGTAGTAAAGGACTGTTCCATTTTCTATTAGGGGAAGATTGATAATGAACCCAACCCACACCAGCCTGTAGTTGCCCTAATATCCATTGCATTACCACAATGGAGCTTAAATGTAATTTGTCACTAGCATCCACAGCTGCACCATAAGAAATGTTCTCGTTTCTTATAGGTCAACTCTGTACCCTGCCCTGTGCATCATCATGGCAGTGAGACTGAGAATAGGAGCTCAGCATGCTGAGGAATTACGGGCACAAGCCTGCATTCGAGCACTGTTCACTGGAGTGTATTGAAGCTCCAATTTGCCAATTCAACAAAGAATTTATATATTTATTATTCTGTTTTAATGAGAGCGGAATTTGTAGTTAGATACAGGTCCTGAACACAAGTTTAGCCACAATTATTTCAACAAACTTAATAGACTGTAGGAAAGTGAATAAAACAGTGGGGGTAATTTTCATCTTCACCGCTTGGGCAGTAAACTTCAAAAAGTTATTAAATGGTTGAAAACCACTTTGGAACATCTTGAGTGTGTAATCAGGCGCTAAATAAATACAAGTTTGTTCTTCCTTTTTTTCAGAAAAAATACTCTTTCCATGTAACTGTATTCTGGACTCATTTTTACCTAATGACGTTACTGCTCAGCGGACATCAATTTAGTCAAACTGGAACACAGTCCCAAAAATTCCTTATTATATTTATTATTCTTATGCTTTTTGTAAGAGAAACTTAAGGGCCAATTTTAACCCCTGCCTGCGGGAACAGTGTGGGCGGGGAGAGTAAGATGGTGGGTCAGGTTCACATTTCATTCCTGACGCATTCCTGCCTCCCATCATTTTTACTAAATTGTCTTCAGGCACAGAGAGGCCGACTGCCCTGAACAGCAAGGGCTTAATTTCAATGTCAGTGTTGCATCCTGATGGGGCCATCACACTCCATTTTAACCACGGGCCCGACTATGACCTTTGCAGTCTCCGACCTGGCAGCAAGGATCCAGGACATGGAAGCATAGAAAAATAGGAGCAGGAGTAGGCCATTCGGCCCTTTGAGCCTGCTCCGCCATTCCATATGATCATGTCTGATCCTCTATCTCAATACCATATTCCCGCTCTCTCCTCATACCCCTTGATGCCTTTTGTGTCTAGAAATCTATCTATCTCTTAAATATATTCAGTGACTTGGCCTCCATAGCCTTCTGTGGTAGAGAATTCCACAGGTTCACCACCCGCTGAGTGAAGAAATTTCTCCTCATCTCAGTCCTAAATGTCCTACCCCGTATCCTGAGACAGTGACCCCCTCGTTCTAGACCCCCCAGCCAGGGGAAACATCCTCCCTGCATCCAGTCTGTCTAGCCCTGTCAGAATTTTATACGTTTCCAGGTTCCAGGACGAGGTTTCTTTTTAAAATTTTTACATGTTCCTTGTGGGTCAAAGGAGCTGGAGTGCTTCTCCTGACTCTATATGGGTACCTTGGGCCTCCCCTAGAGTGGGCTTCCCCCCACCCTCCCCTGATCGCCGACTTGTTGCTCCCCTCCCCCAGTCCCTACTTACCTTGCCAGGGATAATTTCCATAGGTCGCCGGTAGCAGCCTTACCTCCCGCAATTAGACTCTCGTCCATCAGCAGTGACGTCATTCCCGTTGGCTTTGGACGGGAGTCAGACTCACGGTGCATAAATGAGGCTTGGGGGTTAAAATCTCCTGGCCCTCATGCTCCTTCACGGCCTATGGGGGTATTTTTAACTTCACTGCCTGGGTGATAACCTGGCGGAGCGGATCACCCGTCCATTGTAGCCCTCGCTCAACCTTTATCCCATTGATTGCAATGGAACAAATACCAGGCGGGTTCGACAATGGGCGTATGACCTGCTTGCCAGATTACCACCCTGGCAGAGAAGTTGAAAATTACCCGCTATATCGTGCACCAAAGTGGCTTAGCGTATTAAGTCGGCCACAGAAGGAGGCCGTAGATCTACTGGTCTGACTTGCAATCCAATTTACACAGGTCAGGTTGTTTTTCTTCAGGAGTGCTGTCAATACATGTCAACAGTCACTCACTTAAAGTAAAACCGCCTTCAATACTGGTTTCCCTGATAGTCTTGGGGATGTTTAACTGAGTTAGTTTCCCGGTTGATCTGGGACACGGTTCCAGTTGTCTCAAAGAACTCTGTCTTTCTGTGCATTCAATGTCTTGTTACTCTACAGTGATTAGTACAGACCTGCACATTATTTGCAGTGCCTCGAGTGTTTGCCGCCATCTCTCTTCTGTTTCCGGATTCTCTTTTCTCATCGTTGTTTCAACTTCTTGAATATCGTCCTTTTGCCAGGAAAATCAAACTCACACTAACGCAAGGCCTCAGGAACTTAAGAACAACAGTACACCATCTTGGTTTCTTTGCCATTTTGTGAACGATGGTAGCCGTTTATCTTTTTAATCCCATTTCCCTGCCCTTTTTCTGTATCTTGTAATACTCTTCCAAAGGAATATTTATCGCTCTTGTCGACACCTCAAATGTTTCTGGCTCTAGGACCTTCTGGGCTGCTGCATTTCACATTCTCTCCACTCCTCGTCTGAAGACTGTTTCTTTGGATTCACTTGTAACTGCTTTAGTTTGGATTTTAAGATTACGTCCCCTTGTTCTGCACTTCACCTCCAATTTGGTTTATATAGAATTTGGTCCATTAGCAAAGAGAATTCCTACTTATTGAACTGGACACTGAACTGATTTGCAAGAAATTCTGCCTAATACAATAGCCTAGTTAATGCAACTGTTTTGATAAATGGTAAAAATTTGAGCTTTTTTTTCTGTCAACGGTTACTTCCAAATTCTACTTTGCAGTTTGTTCCCCATCAAGAAAACTGTTGGAGGACAAGTTGGAAGGTCCTATAAAATATCCAATTACAGAGTTGTAGGTACAAAAGGTTTAGTTTTAATAATGCTCTTATTATATAATATATTAAACTTGAAGTCAACCAAGAAGGGAAAAACAGCCTTGTACTATTGTATTACTCATCACATGACTGATATCCTATATTTGCTTCTGCTACAACCAGCAATTAATGTCATAACTGGAAAGAGAGAAACAGAGTTATTGTGGGGAATTTTAACATGGGTGAGTGCGTGGGATTGGGTGCGGGTGGGGGATTAAATCGGGAAACATTCCGAGCATGTTGGGAAGTCAGCTCCAACCTGCCGACTTCCGGGTTTTATGGAGATGGGACAAGGGGCGGGCAGCCAACCCGCTCCCAGGAGGTGGGTTGGCATTTAAAATATGTTAATGAGGCTGAAAGCCTCTGATTTAACCTGATTTGCAGGTTTAACCGTGGGCGGCCGGGCTTCCCAGGCCTCGAGAAACCCGACAGCTGAAGCAAGGCGAGGACAGCTTCTGAGAGAAGGTAAGTGCTTTACAGCACTGCTTGTGGGCCTGGAGGAGCAGGAGTGCTTCCCACCCACGGCCCCGCAAGCTCTCCACACACACCTCTCCACACCCACCCCCTAGCAGACCCCCGCAATACAAATGCCCCCGGGGTCTGGGATCGGACCCCCCACCCCAGAGCCAGGGATTGGACCTACCTGGTCCTACAGCCTGATCCCTGCCCCACTGGAACACAAGCCTGTCAATTGGGCTGACTTCCGGGCAAGGAACCTGTCAGGGCCAAAAGAAGCATGCAATGGAGTTAAAACTCCACGTGTAGGGAAATCCGTTTCCAGTCTAAAACTCCGCCCCCCCCCTAAGTAACCCACCCCAATTTTTACCCCATGCCTCTATTTATAAATCCAGGTAACCCATATTCTTTTTTAACCACTTTATCAACTTACCCTGCCACCTTTAAGGATTTGTGTACCAGGGTCTCTCTGCTGATCTACATTTTTCAGAAATATGCCATTTATAGTGTACTGTCTTTCCATATTAGTCCTCCCTAAGTGCATCACTTCACACTTCTCCGCATTGAACTCCATCTCCCAGGCTTCTGCCCATTTCACCATCTTGTCGGTGTCATCCTGAAGTCTATAACTATCCTCATCACTATCTGTTATGGTGCCAAGTTTCATATCAGCTGCAAACTTTATAATGCTGCTCCCTATACCCTAGTCTAGGTCATTTATAAAAATTGAAAAGACTAATGGACCCAAAACTGACGGCTTCATTAAATTAGCACACAAAGATTTTACCTGAATGTCAGCCATGCAATTAAAAATAACACTGAGTAATTTCAACCCATAATTGGCAAATCCAGCTCAGAGAGGCGCTCAGGATGGCTGGCAAGGAGAGTGCAAAACATTATATTGGTGCATTAGGGGATGCATTCCTGAGGCTGGGGTTAAGGCACATAGTTGTGGGGCAGGTTTGTGGGAGCTTTACTCTGTAGATGGGTACGATATACCTGACAAGGGAGAGTGCTTGATGCTGGCTCTGGATGGCCAAAATAGGAAATGCTCCAAACCCAATACTAACATCCCTTTACTTGATCAGCACAAAAAAAATCACCAATAAATGATTAAAAACAAGTCAAAACAAAACAAAAAATATATTTCGCTAATAGAAAACACAAACACAAACACATTTGCATTTTAGTTCAACATTCACTTCTACTGCTCCCCCCCTCAAAAAAAAAACAAATTCAAAGAAGAAAATGTTAAGTTTTAAAGACAGGGCAAACTTTAAGGGGGCTAAATTCAGTTGATTTGCGCCTCCCGTGGGTACAAAATGAACTAGCGCCTGGGCGCAGCGCCGCTAATGCCACTCGCAAAATTCAGCGAAATTCAGCGTCATCGCCGTGCGCAACGCCCCGGATGTAATATTGGGTGGCGGCCCCCGACTTACCGCCGGACGCTATGTCCACGGGGGTCAGGGGGGCCTACCTGTGGCCGGGGCAGCGCTAGTTAAAGGGGAGGTGGCGGGCGGCCATTTTTGTTGCTGGCCGCCTGCCAGCACCTGCCCCCGTTGCTGTCTCCGGCCCCATTGAAGCCTCCCCGCGGGGTGCCGGCTGCTCTCCGTGAGCCCGGCACTCCCAATCCCTGGTGGCCCAGCTGGGCGCCGGGACACGCTGTGCCAGGCCCCTCCCCTTTAATAAGGGGAGGAAGGCCTGCAGTACCGCGGCGCAATGTGCCGCAGCGCCACATTGAGCCGCAATATTGGCTCGCAGCGCCCCAAGATGGACGCGGGGCGCTTCCAGTAGCGCCTCTCCTCCCTCTCGGGGCGCTACCTGGGAAAATCGGCCACAGGGGCGCTAACTTTTTCAGGTCGCTAAAATTAGCGCCCCAGCGAAGGTAGCGCCCCCCCAATTTTTCCCCCTAAATACCCACTAACCAATACATCTGTGATCTGTGTGATTGCATTTGAGATGTGCAACTGCCAGCAGTGGTTTCCCAATAGCTCCATATAGAAACAACAGGGTTTTCCATCTTGATATGGGATGCAGTACAAAGAGCTGAAAATAAAAGGTTAAACTGTTTGACTGTATCACATAACGGGACACTAATACAAGCTTATTATGGGTGTTTTTTGTACAAATTAAAATGTTGTATAAAGGTAACGTAGACCAACTTAGCAGCCAATTTGTGCACAAGTTCCCACAAACAGCAATGAGGTCAATGGCCAGATAATCTGTTTGAATGATGTTGGTTAAGGGATAAATGTTGGCCAGGAAAACTCCCCACCCCCCCCTTCTTCGAATAGTGCCATGGGATCTTTTACAGGGCCTTGATTTAATGACTCTTCTGAAAGACAGCATCTCAGACAGTGCAGCACTCCCTAAGGACTGCACTAAAGTGTCGGCCTAGATTGTGTGCTCAAGCCTTTGGAGTGGGGCTTCAATCCCCGACCTTCTGACTCAAAGGTAAGAATGCTGTCATTGAGCCAAGGCTGACACCTTTACTAAACATTCCCGAAGTTTCAAGCCAAAGACATTTTTGATAAAATGGTTCGGGTGCAAAGCTCTGCCAGTCACATGGGAATAGGACAGAAACTGAAATCTTCCAATGTTAGGACACCATAGCATATTAATATCTACTTCAGATTCAACTACAGATTAGACAGAAACCCATGACTGGTCCATCTGGGTGTAAGTTTTGGACAGTTATGCAACTAAACATTATTTTTATTGGCAAAATTATGTTTTAAAGGGGACGTAATGTATGTTGTTAAAAAGCTTAGAGGAATAGATAACATACAAGTTTATTTAGTATAAATGTAGTGGAAATATGGAGCAGACTTCTAGCAGAAGCAGTTAATGCCATGCAAATTCATTTTCTTCATAAAAGAGTGAAATAAATATCTATTTGGAAATTATATTAAAGATATGTATAAATAGGGATTAAAAACATACTGGGCTGTGACGACTGATGACTTTATAGAAAGCAAGCAGACACGGTTGAATGCCGAGATGTGATGATGGATAGCTACTCTGTTATTTTTCTCGATTTGGGGGTTGGGAAGAAATGATGCAGAACTTTCCCTCAGGAGATTAAAAAAGTAGGTAAAGCCCACGATTAATTATTTCTACATGGTCTGAGGAAGAAGCGGGCTTGATGTGTCAACCAGCCTTTTATCATTCTGTGGTTTCTTGCATTCTGAACCAAAACCTTTGACGCTACCTACAATCTGTCTTTCCACTGACACGGAGTCCTTTTAATACTCATTAGGATTCACCTCAGTTCTCCTTTTACCCAGAGAGTGGCTAGAATATAGAAGTAGTTGAAGTGATGAGCATGGATGCATTTAAAGGGAAACTGGATAAACACATGAAGGAGAAAAGAATAGAAGGATGTGTTGATGGAGTTAATCGAAGAAGGGTGGGAGGAGGCTCGTGTGGAGCATGGACAAGTCGGGCCAAATGGCCTGTTTCTGTGTTTTAAGTACTGGAATACTATGCAATGTTAAAAAGTTAAAACTTGTTGCTAATCTCTGAAAACCCCCAAAACCTGAGTGAAAGGAAGCATGCCCTGTGCACGTGTCCGCTCAGTGCAGACGAATTTCCGGGAGGGGAATCTTAAACGGGCGTTATGCACCTCATTAACATATGCAAGGAGGGCTGATGAAGGCGGCTGCCAGGCTCACTTGAATATCACCTGAGCCAACATGTCGGAGGTATTTCAGGCACCCTTGCGACGTAGGAAATTGATCCTTTCTGCCCCTGTTTTGGGTCCGAAAAACAGGAGCAAGGTCCAATTTCCTCCTTGTATTTTCTCCATTTTCTCACAGAGACATGGTGGGGGGGGGGGGGGGGGGGAGATATATAGTCCGTGCAAATCTTTTAAAATAACCTTAAAAATAATTCAATATTTCTTCTGTCATTTTATTTTTTAGTTCTGTTTCCCATTTAATATTCACTTGAACTTTTTTTTTTTTTTTTTAACATCCCAAAGATTGCTATCTCCAACTCACACACAACTGTGTTTTTTGCCTCCGATGTTATTAATTTGGGTAGCTTGTGGCACAGGAATATTTTGCTCAGGCATCTTTCATTGTGTTTCCTTTAAAGCAGAATGCGTGCTCACAAGGTCGGAAGTATTACAGCTGAGCCAGTTTTCATTTAATCCTCCAGGCGACAAAGGCAGTTTGATGGTTCTGTTTTGTTTCAGATTCCGATGTCTCAGCAGCTGATTCTAAGGGCAGCAACTGCCCAAACAAAGTCGCTTGACTTTTTAAAATATGGTTCATATACTGGCAAAATGAAATGAACATGAAATGTAACCTTTCATCTTTAGTATCAATTGGGTAACAAGATGGAGTCATGGAGAGACAGGGCAGAGTCTCTTCAGTGTCGGTCCTCTGGTCTTCCTCTTCAGATTCGAGCAGCATTTTGGTGTCTTCACTTTCAGCCTGCACTTTTTTCCTTTTCTTTTCAGCCAGTGCACTGAATTTCCCATAGTTGCCTTTGGAAAAGGTTAATGTTTAAAATTGACATTATTTCCTTTCCTTTTCTTCTTCTTCCCTTGGTTTCATCCCCCAGTTAAGTCTTCCACTAGTGCCTCTAGTTTCTACACTCCTTCCTTCATCAAGGAAGGCGGAAGGGTAGGACGGTCTTGGTCAGAAGTTTCCCTTCAGCCACCATCATGGTGTGCTCTGTGATCAGGTGAGAAGAGATCCCCCTCCTCCAAGGCGGACTTATTCTTACCAGTCCTTCTCCTCCCAAAAGTAAGATCCAACTGATTGCTACGGTGCCATGCTCCATTTAGCAATTGGTCAAGAACCAAGGAAAAATGCACAGTTGGGACAGTTCATTTCAATGGACAGCTGAGACTAAGATAGAAACTAGGCTCTCTCAGGGATTTTATTGCTGTCCTCTTGTGCATATTTGCTGTCCTCTTGTGCATATTTTTTGTAATGTAAATGGGCTTAGAACATCCCGGGGAATCAACATTGACCAGAAACTTAACTGGACCAGCCACATAAATACTGTGGCTACAACAGCAGGTCAGAGGCTGGGTATTCTGTGGTGAGTGTCTCACCTTCTGATTCCCCAAAGCCTTGCCACCATTTACAAGGCACAAGTCAGGAGTCATAGGGGGAAAAATTTGGTTGCTTTGCGCCTCCCGTTAGAGGGCGCTAACGGGGCACAAAGCAACTAACGTCCAGGAGCGGCACCGCCAACGCCTCCCGCGAAATTCAGTGGGAGGTTAGCGGCGGCGGCGGCAACCGTTAGTGCCCTGCGCCGCCGGCGATGACATCATCACCATGTGCAGCACCCCGGCCGCGATCTTCGGTAGTGCCCCCTGACTTACCGCCGGACGCTATGTCCGACGGGGTCAGGGGGGCCTACCTGTGGCCGGGGCGGTGCTATTTAAAGGCGAGGTGCCGGGCGGCCATTTTTGTTGCTGGCCGCCTGCCAGCACCTACCTCCGCTCCTGTCCCCGGCCTCCTGGCCTGCCCCCCCCCCACCGCGGAGTGCCGGCTGCGCTCCATGAGCCCGGCACTTCTCTTGAGTGTCAGGCTCTTTTGCCGGCACTCCGATCCACGGTGGCTCAGCTGGGCCCCGGGTCGCGCTGCACAAGGTCCCTCCCCTTTAAGAAGGGGAGGAAGGCCTGCATGTAGCACCGCGATACTCCCTCGCAGTGCCCCCAAGAGGGTTGTGGGGCGCTTCCAGTGACGCCCCACTTCCCTCGTGGGGTGCTACGACACTATTTCAGCTGCGGGGGCGCTAATTTTTCCAGGGAGTTAGCGCCCCAAAGGGGGCGCGACTCAATTTATCCCCCATAGAGTCATAGTCATAGAGTTAGATTTTCCAAGCCCCGAGCAGGCGGGCATGGAGGCTGGTCTGCCGGTAAACTTGGAGAAATTGGGGGCGGATGGCAAACCCGCCCCCACCCCGCCTCCGTGCCCTTTTGCCAGGAGGCGGGAGGATGTGCAGCTTCGGGTCCCGTCTCCTGGAGGTGGAAAAGGCTTTTAATCCTTTTAACTGCCTGTTCACAGGTAGTTAACAGGCAGAAAAAGGGATTAGTGCCATTTTATCTTCACAGGTGAAGGCTTCCTGATCTCGGAGAACCCCGCCAGGTTGGAGGAGACGTGGAGGAGGTCTGTGGTGGTCGGAGGCACCTGGAAGTAAGATGTAGAGGTGAGTAATGGGTGCAAGTGTGGAGTGGTAAGTATGTAAGGTGAGTGATAAGTTTAAAAAAATGTTCACTTACCTTGTTTTCTTCCTACAGCGCTGGATTGGGTGACCCGACATCCTCCTTGTCGATTTCACAGTCTGGCTGTTGGAACCTCCGAACCAACAGCCATGTGAAATCAACAAAGTTGAAAGGTTTGATGAGTCCTGAACACAAGGGCTCATCAAACTACAGAGAATGTCAGTGTTTGACAGCTTCACAGAGCTGTCAAATGCTGACATTTCTTCTTTCAAGAAGTCTTGACAGATAGCACGTCTGACGTTGACGTGCTCTGTCAGTGACTTCCTCCCTAATTGGCCTGCTGAGCCCACAGGGCGGGCTTAACAAGGTGAATCAGGGGAAAATCCCTCTGGTTGGTCAGGCGAGGATGGAGGCGGGACATTGACACGACAAGCAGCAGTCCCACCTCCAACTCGTCTCCATTCACAAAATGAAGCCCATAGAGTCATAGGGGGGAATTCTCCCAGCCCTGGGGAGGTGGGGATAGAGGCGGGACTGCTAGGAAAATGGCAGAAACTGGGAGTGGGTACCGACCCTGCTCCCAACCCACCTCCGTGCCATCTTCCCGGGAGGCGGGTCCCTGACTCGCGTAGGGACCCGTCTCCTCAAGGCGGGAAGGGGATTAGAACCAATTAACTGCCTGTTAACAGATAGTTAACAGGCAGTTTTGAGGTGTATCCCCAGTTTACCCCTGCAAGTGCGAGCTTCCCGACGGCTGCGAACCTCGCCAGGATCAGCAAGGCGAGCAGTGGGTCTGCAGGGGTGAGAGGGGTAGGAAAGTCCACTGTAGAGGTGAGTGATGGGTGCAAGTGTGGAGAGGTAAGTATGAGAGGTGAGTGTAAAGTGTTAGAAAAAGTTTACTTACCTTTGCTTCTTCCTGCAGGCTTCAACCCTTGGGGATCCTGAGGTGCCTCATCTCAACGGCAGAGATTACAGAATGGCTGCTGCATTCTCAGATGCAGCAGCCATCTGCTTTCTGCTGAGGAGAGAGGTTTTGATGAGTCTTTGTGCAAGGGCTCACCTTAGAACAGAGATTATCAGCGTTTGACAGCTCCTCAAAGCTGTCAAATGCTGACAATTCATCTGTCAATAGATTTTCGACAGATGAAACGTCATACGCCGACGTCCTCTGTCACCAGCTTTCCCTTAATTGGTCGGCTAAGGGCTTAACAAGGTCAATCAAGGGAAAATAGCGTGGGTTGGCCAGACATCATTGGCGGCGGGACTGAAACCCGAAAACCAGCAGTCCCGCCCCCAACGCGCCCCCATTGACAAAATCCAGCCCATAGAGTCATAATGGCACAGAAGGAGGCCATTCCCCTGCTCTATCCCCGTAGCCCTGCAAGTTTATTTCCCTCAAGTGCCTATCCAGTCTCCCCTTGAAAACATTGAGAGGTAGATTTTCCCAAACCTGTCAGGAAGAAGGCGGGACTTCCCCTTTCGAGTTTTTGACCCGCCTACTTCGACGTCCGGCCAATCCACGTGATTTTCCCTTGATTGACCTTGTTGAGCCCGCCCAGCGGGCTCAGCAGGCCAATTAAGGGCCACCCGGCAACAGGTGACGTCACAGACTGAAATTTCATCTGTCAAGAGTTCTTGACAGATGAAATATCAGTGTTTCACAGCTGTTTGAAGCTGTCAAACACTGACAGTCTGAGTTCTGACATGAGTCATTCTGCACAGACTCAGTTAGAACTCTTACCGGCACTCAAAGCTGAAGGCTGTCACTTTTCACAGATCGCAGCCGTTCAGCTTTAAGTGCCGGCTGAGTGATGCGCTCCCGACGGCTACAGGAAGAAAGGCTGTGAAGGTAAGTACAGGTAAGTAAAATAGCAAAATACTGCAGATGCTGGAAATCCGAAATAACAACAGAAAATGCTGGAAAAACTCAGCAGGCCAGGCAACATCCGTGGAGAGAAATTAGAGTTGACGTTTCGGGTCGAAACCCTTTTTCAAAACTGGAAAGGAAATAAAATAGATCGAAGGCAGGGCTGCGATAGAACAAAAGAAGTAAAAGAGACATTAAGAGGTATTCAAAACCAGACGAGATGGTAATAGGACAAGTGGAGACAAAAGACGGCTGAGATTAGGTGTGAAGTGTACTGGCAGGATGAGACAGAGCTGCCATGTGGGAGAGAGAAAAAAAAGGAAAGGTGGGGGGGAAGGGAAGACCCAAAACAAAGGGGTGGAAAAAAGTATAAGTAAAAATGTAATAGGGGCCGAGGTTATGATCTGAAATTGTTGAACTCGATATTAAGTCCGGAAGGCTGCAAAGTGCCTAATCGGAAGATGAGGTGCTGTTCCTCGAGTTTACGTTGAGCTTCCGTGGAACAATGCAAGAGGCCAAGGACAGTGAGGTCCGAGTGGGAATGGAGCGGTGAATTAAAATGACAGGTGACCAAACGCAGATTGGGTGACCGCTTTGCGGAACACCTCCGTTCAGTCCGTAAGGGTGACCCCGAGCTTCCGGTCGCCTGTCATTTTAATTCACCGCTCCATTCCCACTCGGACCTCACCGTCCTCTGCCTCTTGCATTGTTCCACGGAAGCTCAACGTAAACTCGAGGAACAGCACCTCATCTTCCGATTAGGCACATTGCAGCCTTCCGGACTCAACATCGAGTTCAACAATTTCAGATCATAACCTCAGCCCCTATTACATTTTTACTTATATTTTTTTCCACCCCTTTGTTTTGGGTCTTCCCTTCCCCCCCCCACTTTCCTTTCTTTTCTCTCTCCCACATGGCAGCTGTCTCTCTTTCTGCCAGTACACTTCACAGCTAATCTCAGCCGTCTTTTGTCTCCACTTGTCCTATTACCATCTCGTCTGGTTTTGAATACCTCTTAATGTCTCTTTTACTTCTTTTGTTCTATCGCAGCCCTGCCTTCAATCTATTTTATTTCCTTTGCAGTTTTGAGAAATGGTTTCGACCCGAAACGTCAACTCTAATTTCTCTCCACGGATGTTGCCTGGCCTGCTGAGTTTTTCCCGCATTTTCTGTTATTACAGGTAAGTAAAAGTTCTTTACACACTTTAGACACACCAAACACACTTACCTTTACACTCATGCACCCATCACTCACCTGAGCGCCAACATCGCGACCCCTCCAACTCCTTCAACCCGATGGCCCGCCTGCTCTAACCTGGCGTGGTTTGGAGCCGTCGGGAAACCCACACGAAACCCCTCAAAATAGGGATTAGTCTAAAAACTGCCTGTTAACTACCTGTTAACAGGCAGTTAATTGGCACTAATCCCTTCCCGTCTGGTTCCGGCGGGTCCCAGTGCGAGGCGGGTACCCGCCGCCCCAGAAACTTACGTGGGGCGGGGTTTTGGGCGGGATGGTGTCGGGACCCCCAAATTCGGGATTTCCCCCCCCACACGCCTGAAACACCGCCTGACGGCTCCACGAAAATCTAGCCCTGAGTGTCTCCGCTTCCACCACTTCTGTCGGCAGCGAGTTCCAGGTCCTCACCACTCGCTGCGTAAACAAGTTTTTCCTCACGTCCCCCCTGTATCTCTTGCCCAAAACCTTAAATCTGTGTCGCCTAGTCCTTGTGCCATCAACTAGTGAGAACAGCCTTTCCCTGTCTAGCCTATCAAAACCCGTCATAATCTTGTACACATCTATCAAAGCTCCCGTCAACCTGCTTTGCTCTAATGAAGACAAATCCAGCTTCCCCAACCTGTCCTTGTAGCCAAGATCCCCCATCAGCCCAACTTGTCCACGCTCCACACGATCCCCCATCCCCGACACCATTCTGGTAAATCTCCTCTGCACCCTCTCAAGGGCCTTCACATCCTTCCTAAAGTGTGGTGACCAGAACTGGATGCAATACTCAATTTGTGGCCTAACCAGCACTTTATAAAGGTTCAGCATAATTTCTCTACTTTTGAACTCAGTACCTCTATTTATGAAGCCCAAGATCCCATATGCTTTGCTAACCACTCCCTCAATATGTCCTGCCTTCAGGGACCTATGCACATTAACTCCCAAGTCCCTCTGTCCCTGCACACTCTTTAAAACTGAGCCATTAAGTGCCTCTCCCTGTTCCTTCTGCCAAAATGCATCACCTCGCACTTCTCTGTATTAAATTCCAACTGCCACTTCTGTTAGCCTTTCTATGTCCTGCTGCAATCGATTGGTATCATCCTCACTGTTTGCCACACCCCCAAGTTTGGTGTCATCAACAAATTTAGAAATTCTACTCTGTATTCCAATATCCAGGTCATTTATATATATCACAAAAAGCAGTGGCCACAGCACTGACCATTGGGGAACACCACTGTCTACCATCCTCCAGTCTGAAAAACAGCCATTTACTACAACTCGCTGTTTTCTATCCTTAAGCCAATTGCTTATCGAAGTTGCCACTGACCCACCTATTCCATGAGCCTCAATTTTGTTAACCAGCCTTCTATGTGATATTTTGTCAAATGCCTTCCTAAAATCCATGTAGACAACATCCATTGCATTCCCTTCATCAATCCTCTGTTACTTCATCAAAAAATTCAATTAGATTAGTCAAACACGATCTACCTTTTACAAATCCATGTTGGCTCTTCTTAATTAGCTTAAACCTCTCCAAGTGCCTGTTAATTTTTTCCTTGATTATTGTTTCTAAAACTTTACCCACCACGGATGTTAAACTGACCGGCCTGTAGTTACTAGGATTGTCCTTACACCCTTTCTTGAGCAATGGTGTCACATTTGCCACTTTCCAATCCTCACGCACCTCCCCCTCATCTAGGGAAGATTGGAATATTATGGCAAGCTCTTCCGCTATCTCCTCCCCAATTCCCTTAGCAACCTGGGATGCAAGCCATCTGGACCAGATGACTTATTCACTCTAGGCATACCCAGCCTTTCTAGTATATCCTGTCTTATCAGTTTTCACCCCTTCCATTGCTTCTACCTTTTCCACTTCTACCGATATTTTGTCAGAATCCACCTCCTTAGTAAACACCGATACAAAGTACTCATTGAGTATTCTAGCCTTGCCCTGCACCTCTAAGCATTTATCACCTTCTTTGTCCCTAATAGGCCCGACCCCGCCTCTTACTACCCGCTTACTGTTTACATGCCGGTAGAAGATTTTTGGGTTCCCTTTTATGTTAACCGCCATTCTACTCTCATATTCTTTCTTTGCTAATCTTATTTTCATCTTCACTTCCCCTCTCAACTTATTGTATTTGGTCTGGTTCTCCCTTGAAGAATTCACCTGACATGCATCATGCACCCTATTTTTTTGTTTCATCATCTTCTCTATTTCCCTCGTCATCCAAGGAGCCCTTGCTTTGGTTCCCTTACCCTTCGCTCTAGTTGGAATGTACCTAGCCTGTACTTGGAACATCTCCTCCTTAAAGATCACCCATTGTTCCGTTACAGTTTTTCCTGTCAGTCTATGGTTCCATTTTACCCTGGCTAGATCCTTTCGCACCCCATTGAAGTTAGCCCTATTCCAGTTTAGAAGTTCTACTCTAGATTGTTCCTTGCTCCTCTCTATTGCGAATCTAAATCTTATGATACGATGATCACTCGTACCCAAGTGTTCTCCCACAGACACTTGGTCGACCTGGCCCTCCTCATTCCCCAGCACCAGATCCAGCAATGCCTCCTTCCTAGTTGGGCCAAGAACATACTGGTCAAGGAAATTTTCCTGAACACATTTCAGAAATTCCTCCCCCTCCTTTCCCTTTACCCTAGCATTATCCCAATCGATATTTGGGTAATTAAAGTCCCCCAATATCACCACTCTATAGCTCTTGCATATCTCTATGATTTCCCTGCAGATTTGCTCCTCTCCCTCCCTCTCACTATTTGGAGGCCTATAGAATACCCCCAATAGTGTGATCATACTCTTTTTGCGCCTCAACTCTAACCAAATGGATTCTGTCCTTGTCCCCTCAAGAACATCCTCCCCTTCCAACACTACAATGTCTTCCTTAATCAGCGCTGCCACCCCACCTCCCTTTTTCCCTTCCCTATCTTTTCTGAACACGTTGTACCCTTGAATATTAAGTGCTAATTTGTGCTTGTAGCTCACCAACCTTATTCACCACACTTTGTGCGTTTATGTACATGCATTCTAAACCCATTTTTGAATTTTCGTAGTCTTTCTTAGTCTGCTCCTCTCTAATATGGTACTACTTTTGCCTCTAATACTACTTTCTTCTCTATTGTGATGGAATACTCTCCACATGCCTGGATGTTGCAGCCACAACAACACTCAAGAAGCTCGACACCATCCAGGACAAAGCAGCCCGCTTGATTGGCACCCCATCCACCACCTTAAACATTTACTCCCTCCACCACCAGCGTACCGTGGCTGCAGTGTGCACCATCTAAAAGATGCACTGCAGCAATTCGCCAAGGTTTCTTCGACAGCACCTCCCAAACACATGACCTCTACCACCTTGAAAGACAAAGGCAGCAGGCGCATGGGAACACCATCACCCCCAAGTTCCCCTCCAAGTTACACACCATCCTGATTTGGAAATAAATCGCCGTTCCTTCATAGTCGCTGGGTCAAAATCCTGGAACTCCCTCCCTAACAGCAGCATGGAAGTACATTCACCACACGGACTGCAACGGTTCAAGAAGGTGGCTCACCACCACCTTCTCAAGGACAATTAGGGATGGGCAATAAATGCTGGCCTTGCCTGTGGATACATTGCTTCCACTTCACAACCACAATGCTTGTGTGTTCCCTGTCTCACGTGCAGATCGTTCTTACTGTGAACATGAAACAAGCTTCTCCTTTAGGTAACTTTCAGGAATTGAGAGAAGCCTTCACTAAAATATTGCACCGACATTGTTTCATTACAATTGATAATAAAGTCCCATCTCTTTGTAAAAGACTAAGGCCTAGAAATTCAGTATAGCCACTTTTGGGGCGGTAAAGTCGGGCGGCCGCTAAAGTTTGCGGCCGGCGCAAAGTCGAGCCCCCTTCGCCGATATTCAGTTGCATCGCCCTAAGAGGTTGCTGCTGCGCTAAAACAGGCGATGCACGACTATCATTAGGCGCTAAGCTGGCAGCCCGGGGCGCTAACACCGGAAGTTGGGCGCAGGGCAGGTGCGGCGAGCTGCTGATTGCCGGTAGACACTCTGGCTCCGGTGAGCTCTTAAAGAGGGAGGGTGGATTTGTTTTTTTGACAGGCCGAGACTAGTGTATTTGTGGGGAGGGCTTCTCTCCATCAGTTTGTTCCTCCTCCTCCTGAAGGAGTGTTGCAAAACGGCTGCCTTTTCTACTGCAGGAGTGCCCTTTAATTTGCGCTCCCCGCGGCCCGCCTCGGCTGTGTACCGTTCCACTTCACAGTCGTTCGGGCCGCCAGGCGCACAATGGGGTGGCGCGAGTGAAGTTCCGGTTCCGGGCGCACAAAGGGCGTTGCACGACGAAATGACGTCATGATCTGCGCGCGCAGATGAGCGCGCGCAATGACTTTGCGCCGGCGCTAAATGTTTACTGAAGTTGGGGCGAGGCGCAGATCGCGCTGCGCCTGGGCGCTAAGCGCCTAGCGCTCGAGATCTACTCCTCCTAAGGCGCTAACGGCTGGCGCAGCCAACTGAATTTCTAGGCCTAAATCTCATTGTGGATCTTCTCCACATCTCAGGAGTGGCTTATGGCTAGCACACTCCATACCTGGAACAAGGCAGCGTGGACAGGTACTACTGCTACTGAAGCCCTCGATTTTCTCCCGAATCCTCTTGGTCTCCCTGGTTCCTGCACCACCTCGTGTTGAAAAGGCAGCCAATGCTGCTCTTGGCCGAGCCATAAGAAAGCACATGACTGTGATTTGGGGGTGACTCTCTCTGATTTCCCGGTTCCTCTCGGGAGGTGCCTGGCCTCAACTTGGTGTCTCCTCACAGCAGCTTGATTGAGATTGGCAATTCAGCAACGTAAGGCATCGAACCTGCCTTTCTGACTGCCCACTGCACCGCACCAGCATATCGGCACAAGTCAGCGCACTTAACTAAAGTTTACGACCCCATCTCAAACAAACAACAGCGCTATCTTAGCTGCTGCAAACAAATCCCATTGTACTTCAGAGGAAAGAAATATTCTTTTAAATACAATTAACTATTTTTTTCCCCCCAGGGAAATTCAATAACTCTCGCTCAGTGAAATAATTGGTTACTTTTCATAAAGCATTGCTCCCATGGTGCATTCTCTCTATATTTTTATTTTATCAGTTAGTATATTTAAAAATTTACAGGATATTGGAAATAGCTCCCCAAAGCAGAAAATACAGCAAAACCAAATATTTCTCCTTTGCTAATAGTTTGTGATCAGACTGACTTTAGAATCCTATTCCTAACAGAATTATCTTGCTTACCTTTCCTTTTCTCACATCATTCACATTGTAAGTTAACATTTTTATGGCAAAATAATTTTCATGCTCCATTGATCTTTCACAGATAATTTGTGTGCTTCTCACTCGGGCGGTGGGACAGAGCTGCGTTTTCCCACTTTCTATACCAGTGACAACTTCAAAGAGGTAATACCAAGTGAGCCACATTTTCTTAACACCATCCCAGAGATTTCACTCAAATGCCTTCTGAATCGGGATGAAATTGTACAGAATTTTATCTTCTTGGAAGTATTGCCTGAGGTTATTCCCATCCTTCAGGGGAAGAAATAAGTTGGGGAGAATCAATAGATTTCCCAGGGCTCTGGAAACGCGGTAGCTAAATGGAGATGGGGGCTGCCTGCTCAAACAGTTAAGGGCTTTTTAGAGCACTGTTTGTGAGCCAGGAGGACAAGGAGTCCGTTTCCTGTCCCCTCAAATAAATGTTCTGCTGATCGCAGCCTCTCCTTACTGCCGCGATCGGCCAACACACTCCCTGAGCCCGCGATCCTGAGCCTCTCTCCCTGTGATCTGCTGACACCCCCTCCCTCTAAACCCCTGATCTTTGCCTCCCTCCCTCCCTCCTCTCTGCCCCGCTCTGAGCCCCCACACCAATGTTCCCTGTAATTTAGTTTTTGGTGCGCGGTCCATTCAATATCTTACGCATGCACGGTTATTTCAATTGTAAAGCTTAAAAAGTCAGAATAAAAGCAACTTCTTCACTTCCTGGTTACCTGTCTGTGAGAATTCTGCATTGTGATTGCCTGCTTAGACAGCCTTTTGTGGGCACAGCAGATCGCAGTAGGGATTCCCCATTATACAGCACTGATCTCACTAATGCGTTGAAAAAGGTAAACACCTTGCCACAGAGATTGCGAGATCTTTGTGGGCAGTTTTCTTCGGAGCCAACAGCGAACGCCTTTGCTTCGCCGCTGACCGCAAATTCCGGGCCAATGATTACACCGTGAACACACTAGGGATCATTTTCACCTTCACCGCTCAAAGTGGTAAACTGGCAGTGAAAATCGGGCAGGTTCTTTTAGAGGCGGGCAATCCGCTCTGCCAGCTTACCACCCAAGTATGACGATGAAAATCACCCTACTTTAACTCTGTAATTGGGGCTGTGTTATTTAATTTTTTTTAATTTATACCTTCTAAAATCTATGATAGTCATTTGCTAATTAAATGTGGGCTATTTTTGATACGGATTCTTCAATCAGAGCACCATCACTTATTGCATTATTGTACTTACATGTGGAGCCTCCATTTTTTGAGACATACCTCAGGAAGAGGATGATGTTTTCAATTTCTGTGCCTACAGAAGTCGGCTGCTCCCGTTTATCAATGTTGTCCTCAGTGTCAGTGGCTGTGTTTCCGGTTTTTGCTTTCTTCCTGATTTTTCCAAAGAAGTTTGGGGATTTTTTAGGTTTGATTTTAGAAGTCGCTATACCCAATATCCTCACTTCCACAGCTAACAGAAGGCTGCCCCTGCAGTATGTCCCTTCCCCCAGCCCTTTGTTGAGGTTTTGCTACTCATCCTCCACTGTAAAGTTCTGACCAGAACCATTGAGGTTCACCCAGGAAGGGCCAAAGGTTGGAAGGAAACCTGTGGATACATTGCATCAGTCAACATAGCAAGACACCTTCATTAGAGTATCCTTACATTAAAGTACTGTGACATACCATAAGACAAACAGTATTTTGTTCTGTCACCAGATTACAGGCAGGGTTCATTAACCAGAAATGGATATTTTTACAGAAAGTTGGAGTTTTACAGAAGATTTTGGTAAATGCATTTGGGAACTTCTGCAAAATGAGATTAGTGGTGAAACAGCAGAAAGGGATGTCAGGCCAATTCAGCTGAGAAACACTGTGGGTACAAGAAGGTTTGCCCATTTTGGCATTCCAAGGTATTCTTCCCATAATATAGTAGTTGACCACTCCACCCTTCTCCAACATCTCTCCACTGTCGTCCAGCTGGGTGGGACTGCACTCACCTGGTTCCATTCTTATCTATCTAATCGTAGCCAGAGAATCACCTACAACGGCTTCTCTCCCTGCTGCTGCATTATTACCTCTGGTGTCCCCCAAGGATCTATCCTTGGCCCTCTTCTATTTCTCATCTACATGTTGCCACTTGGCGACATCATCCGAAAACACGGCGTCAGTTTCCACATGTACACTGACAACACCCAGCTCTATCTCACTAAAACTTCTCTCGACCCCTCCACAGTCTTTAAATTGTCAGACTGCTTGTCCGACATCCAGTTCTGGATCAGCAGAAATTTTCTTCAATTAAATATTGGGAAGACCGAAGCCATTGTTTTCAGTCCCCGCCACAAACTCCGTTCCCTAGCCACTGACTCCATCCCTCTCCCTAACATCTGTCTGAGGCTGAACCACACTGTTCGCAACTTTGGTGTCATATTTGACCCTGAAATCAGCTTCTGACCACATATCCGCAGCATAACTAAGACCGCCTATTTCCACCTCTGTAACATCGCCCATCTCCGCCCCACCTCAGCTCATCTGCTGCTGAAGCTCTCATCCATGCCTTAGTGTATAAATTAGAACAAAACCACCCATCCTGCAGTCTATCACCAACTCTGGGACCCTTGCAGACCCATGGTCCGTTGGGAACATAATCCCAGGGCAACATAAAATTGGTGGAGACCAGGTTCTCTGGGTCTCTGCCTCTATTTTGCGGCCTGCCTGCATCTGCCCACTGCGCCCCCCCCCACCCCTGCCCCCGCCACCCATGGAACTGAGTGTTCAATGGGTCAATGATCAGGAAAATCAGCATTCTCATTTCTTTCAATTTTTCATGTCTCTCGCAAGTCTAACAGCTACAACCCCTTACATTTAAGAGCTCTACCCTTGTCTTTCTTCATCTGTCAACACTCTCACTTTCATTACCTCCTCTGACCTCAAGTGGAATTCCCACATCTCCTTTGCTAAAACTGTTTCCAAGAAGCTTGATATTATGCCAAATACTTCCTTGCCCCTCAACAATTCTTAACTTTCTGTGAAGTTGAAGTCCATCCAAGATTTGAATACTGCTCCCATATCAACACCTCTTGTACCCATCAGCAGAATACTGGTCGTCTGATCAGCAATCTCTCTTTCACTTCTACCCTCCAACTTCTCTCGATCTGCCACAATCTTTCTACATTTACTATGGTCACTGCACCACTACACTTACTTCTCTGTCTCCTTCTGACTCTAAATATGCTAGTCTACTTGCTCCTCCTTCTCTCTACACCTGCACCAAGTTGAAATCAAAACGGACTGTAGTGTTATTCTCTAACTGATTTTTAGCTGATCCTCAAAACTGCAGAACTCCTTACCACCCTCAGTCTTTCCCTCCCCCTACAACCTTCATACTGCTGGAACCCAAGCTTGCCATCACTTCCTGATTTACCCTGTCTTCTCTTTTACTAGTTTGAACTCCCTGCACGATGGACCTTTGCCCAGCACTTAGGTGTGTCAATAACAATAATAAACAAAACTCACCTAACTTCATCAATTGGCTCAGGTGTGTAGTTACGGAGTTTTCTTTGGATGTTTTACACAAATAGTTGCATACTGACGTTCAGATGGGTACGTTAGGAGGTGTCCTAAATTTTTAATATTTCCCCCTTATCTGATGCAAATATACCCCAATCTTCATTTTATAATGTGGCTATATTATACACAATGGATTAAATCTGGATTCCCTTTGTTAGTCAAGTTTTACAAGACTAAGTTAATCATTCCCAATTAACTGAATCCTACAGTTACATACAGATATATTGGCCTAGAAATTCAGTTTGGGGCGGCCAGCTCGCTCGCGCCCAGAAAGTACCGCTGCGCGCAGAGCCACTTGCGCCCGCCGGAAATTCAGTTTCAGCGCCCCAACTTGAATGCGGCCGCTATTCAAGGGTTTCGGCGCCCCCGCTTGGGGCGCTGAAACTGAATATCGGCGCGCTAGGTGCCGCAGCGCCACCCGCTGCGGAGCGGCAGGCTGCGGTACTGCAGGCCTTCCTCCCTCTTTTAAGGGGGAGGTGCCTGCAACAGCGAGATCGCCGCTCGCTAGTGCCGGCAAATGAGCCTGGCACCACGGAGAAGTGCCGGGCTCCCGGAAAACAGCCGGCAATGCCGCGGGGGGGGGGCGGTGGAGGCGGCCGCCGAAAAAGCAGCCGACCGCACCTCCGCCTTAACTCGCCCCACTAACGCTACAGGACGGCCCCGTTTTCTGATCGCTGTTTGCGGCCGCTGCGGAAGAGGCGGCCGCAACTAAATATGGCGGTCGGGCCGGTAGCGGGGCGATAGCGGGGCACTGCGCACACCGATGACGTCATCGGTGGTGGCGCAGCGCTACTGGTTAACGCCGCCATTACCGCAGCGCTGAATATCGGCGAAAGCTCAGCAAGTGGCGCAAAAGCCCTCTTTGGGCGAAAACTGGGCGCAAAGCCTACTGAATTTCTAGCCCATTGACACATATTACTGCCTCAGGGAGGCCTGATGAGCTTAGTTCTGCCACCATGCAACATCTGGGCGGGAGCTGGGAAATTGGGCATGGAATCCCTTTCACGGGATCTCCATCTGACCCACGTATGATGCAATCTCCTGGCGGGTCTTAAATGCTTTGCATAGAATGTGTTTAAAGACATTTAAATGCACAGTATTATACGGCATTTGTTTTTCCATCCACTATTTTTTGCCACCCCATTTATTTGGCCCCATATAAAACAGTTGCCAAAAATCAGTGGCTGGAAAAAGAACACAGAGACTGAAGAAGAATTTGTCCCCACACTCTATTACTTAACTTAATCCCTTTAATTCTGGTGCACGGCTCTTTAAGGGCTGATGAGATGCCAGATTTCCCACTGCCCCTTTGGCATACTCCCAATGCCAAGTGCTCACTTGAATATGAACTACGGGGAACTCCAAAAGATCTGCAGGGTCAACTCTTCATGAGTTGAAAATCTCATCGCATCTGGTCTCACTGCCATAGCTCTGGGACCGGAAAACATACTCTACTGCTGCAAGCCAAAGTTATCCAATACTTCTGTGTGCTCTAGCTGATCTGTTAATTCCAATAATCCATCATTCTGATTTTCTTTCATCCATTCTGTGTAATCTTGAGCTATTGTTATCTGTGATTTCCTGCAGTTTATTGCTCGATCATTCTTCTGCATCATGTCATGACCATCCCTGATTCACAGAGTGTAAATTTACTATTGACTTAGTTGTCAAGAGGATTAAATAAGCAGAAAACTAGCTGTAGCTCATAGATGCGTTCTATCAAGGTTCATTATCTCACTGCACCATATTGGATTAAATGTGGGATGTTCACCGGTAATTCATTAAACTAACTTTTCTCAGGCCATGGACAAACAGACTCCAACAAATGTAACCAGTATTTTTCCAAGCCCACTATCTATAACATGCATTAATTATTAAGTATGTATTACACAGAGAGATTATTTTACCTGTTGATCAACAAATGTTACGCATAATTTGGGATCAATTAAAACTTTGCTGATTTTTATCAGTTTGCCCATAATCCCAGAATTCATCTTGGGAAGTCACTCTGCCTTGTAAATCTTAATGCTCCAAAAAGACCAAAATCGTTCTGCTGGAATTCCTTTGGGAAGCATGAGGTTTCTGGAAGAAGAATTCATTGAAAGGCACCAAACACAACCTCAATAATGCTTAATAAGAAAATGTAGGGCTGGATTTTCTCAATGGGGACGAGTTGGAGGCGGGACTGCTGCTTGTCGTGTCAATGTCAATGTCCCGCCTCCATCATCCTCTGACCAACCAAAGGGATTTTCCCCTGATTGAGCTTGTTAAGCCTGCTCTGCAGGCTCAGCAGGCCAATTAGGGAGGAAGTCACTGACAGATCACGTCAACGTCTGACGTGCTATCTGTCAAGACTTCTTGAAAGAAGAAATGTCAGCGTTTGACAGCTCTGTGAAGCTGTCAAACACTGACATTCTCTTTAGTTTGATGAGTTCTTGTGTTCAGAACTCATCAAACCTTTCAACTTTGTCGATTTCAGATGGCTGTTGGTTTGGAGGATCCAACAGCCAGTCTGTGAAATCGACAAGGAGGATGTCGGGTCTCCCAATCCAGGGTGGATGAAGGCTGTAGGAAGAAAACAAGGTACTTACCACTCCACACTTGCACCCATCACTCACTTCTACATCTTACTTCCAGGTGCCTCCGACCCCCGCAGACCTCCTTCACGTCTCCTCCAACCCGGCGGGGTTCTCCGATGTCGGGAAGCCTTCACCTGTGAAGGTAAAATGGCACTAATCCTTTTTTCTGCCTGTTAACTACCTGTTAACAGGCAATTAAAAGGATTTAATGCCTTTCCTGCCTCCAAGAGACAGGACCTGAAGCAGCACATCATCCCGCCTCTGGGCAAAAGGGCACAGAGGTGGGATGAGGGCAGGTTTGCCATCTGCCCCCACTTTCTGCTATTTTACCGGCAGTCCCGCCTCCATGCCCACCTCCTCGGGGCTTGGAAAATCCAGCCTGTAGACTCTGTTGTTCTGGGTTTTCTATGGCTTTTCCAATGAAATTATGCCAGACGGGTGGGAGAATCCGAGCAGAAATGTGACCCCATAAAGTCTGACAGAGTTTTTGCATAATGGTTTACAATGAGAAGAGGTCATTTGGTCCATTGAACTCATCCTACCAATTCATTAAGCAATCATACTATATTTCCCATCACGCTTTGTGACAGTCATGAGGTAAGTTAGTGGTGAACTGAATTTCAGAAGAAGTATTTATAACTAAAAAAAAATGTCACCCTCTGGAAAATTGTCGATGATGACACCTGCGTAACATGCATCACATCTTGTCACATAACAGGCAAAACTAAGAGATTTGTTAGCATATGTCACAGAGATTGTGATGATTGGCTCAATAAATGGATGCACATCAACTCACTCGTGTCTCGCATGTGACACAGATTTTTCCTTAGGTCGTCCATTACCCCATTTTATTTTCTGTGACTGCCCCTCACATGACAAACTGGTTCAATTGCATCTGTTCAGTCTGCTATTGGTGAACATATAGCCCATTAATTAAATTACTTGTACAGTATTAGTTGGGTGTAAAGAGGGACAGTCCAGGGTACAAACTCTAATATCTAAATGAATGAGGGCAAAATGTATTTTAATTTTCATATAAATTATGCAGATAAATCATCACTAAATATTCTTGATACGAGAAAATTTAAAATGCCTTGAATGGTTGCATTTAATACACTCCCCACTAAAAGAGTATTCCACATCCCCAAGCCTCTAATTAAAAACTAGGCAGTGAAGACTTTACATAGGTTTCTTTTAACAAATATAAAGCATGTTATTTGATACTAGAACCTATGAATTAATTTCAGTTAGCAAGCACTGCCTGTTAATTCCGATGACTTTTGAAGCCCAGATCAGACTCAATTTTTCTAATTAGTCAAGGACTATAAAAATATGTACCTCTCAATATAATTCGAATGAGCTGAACCCCTGAGCTTTCACTGTGTTCCCTTTCTGTGAGACAGCAGTGTCACACTTTACATAACCTCTACTTGTTGCTTCAATATCTTGGGGATCTGTTAAAACGGCCCATTTGTAATAAAACATGTGACCTGTGGGGGTGGGTGTCGGGGGTGGGAAGGAAGACTTGTTAAGGGCACTGGGGGCTGTAAATGAAAGGGTTAATGAGTGCTTTGTCATTCATTTTGGCAGTGGATTCCTCTGGAGTCACACTGCACCTGTCACATGAAGTAGTATCATTCACCAGATAAATGTGTTGTCATGTGTGCCCACAGTTCTCCCCCACTTATAATCACTGATATCAAGGAAAGATTATAAAACATTCAGAACTGAGGACATGAAAAGAACATTTTAATTGATTTTAGAGTGTGCCAATGTCTGCCAAAGTGATATCTCCCATATTTTAGTTATTTATCATCACTGTGAATGATGACTCCACGGGCCAGTGACATTGATTGCTCGCACACTGTAAACACACATGTGCTGGTACAGTTAATTTCGCCACAGGTTGCAGGCTGACTCGTAACAGTGCTTATGATCAGTATATCTGATGAATCTGATGAGTTCCCACCAGTTGCTTCATGGGGAACCTGGCTGGTGACAAACTGAACATCCTGGAACTGCAGTTGATGAACAAGTTATCTTCTCTCTAATTCTCACCCAGGAGTCTGTGAATGTGTCAGAATTATTAACGCTCAGAGCCTACACTCTCATAAGAACATAAGAAATAGGAGCAGGATTGACCATTCGAACCTGCTACGCCATTCAATAAGATCACGGCTTATCCTCAACCTCATCACCACTTTCCTGCACTATCCCAATATCCCTTGATTCCCTTAATATTCAAAAATCTACCGATCTCTGTCTTGAATATACTCAACGACTGAGCCTCCACAGCCCTCTGGGGTAGAGAATTCCAAAGATTCACCACCCTGTGAGTGAAGAAATTTCTCCTCATCTCAGTCCTAAATGGCCGACCCCTTATTTTGAGACTGTGACCCCTGGATCTAGACTCCCCAGCCAGGGAAACATCCTCCCTGCATCTACCCTGTCAAGCCCTATAAGAATTTTGTATGTTTCAATGAGATCACCTCTCATTCTTCTAAACTCTAGAGAATATAGGCCTAGCCTACTCAATCTGTCCTCATAGGACAATCCCCCCATTCCAGGAAGCCATGTACTACTCCCTAAAATTATGTGGCAGAGGAACATTAGTGTGGCTGTCCAGCTGTTGGAAATTGTTACCTCTTCCTCAACTAGCTGAAGTGAATAAAAGAAATTAAGTTACAAACAACTCATTGAGTCGTGCCCCCTTTGGGGCGCTGATTTTGCTGGGGCGCTACTTTTAGCGGCCCCGCGGCTAAAATTCACCAGTAGCACCCCAAGAGGGAAGCGGGTTGCTACTGGAAGCGCCCTGCCTCCCTCTTGGGGTGCTGTGAGTAAATATTGCAGCACATCACACCGCGGTACTGCAGGCCTTCCTCCCCTTCTTAAAGGGGAGGGGCCTAGTGCAGCGCGACCCGGGGCCCAGCTGGGCCACCAGGGAGCGGAGCGCCGGCAAAAGAGCCCGGCACTCAAGAGAAGTGCCGGGCTCATGGAGTGCAGCTGGCACTCCGCGGGGGTGCTGCAGAGGAGGCCAGGGACGGCAGAGGGGGCAGGTGCTGGCAGGCGGCCAGCAACAAAAATGGCCGCCTGGCACCTCTCCTTTAATGTGCGCCGCCCCGGCCGCAGGTAGGCCCCCCTGACCCCGTCGGACATAGCGTCCGGCGGTAAGTCAGGGGGCGCTACCGAAGATTACGGCCAGGGTGTGAGCGGGGCGCTGTGCACAGCGATTATGTCATCGCCGGCGGCGCAGTGCCACAGGGCGCTAACGGTTACCGCCGTCGCTAACCTCCCGCTGAATTTTGTGGGAGGTGTTGGCGGCACTGCGCCCAGGCGCTAGTTAGGGCGCTAACGGGAGACGCAAAGCAACCGAATTTCTAGGCCATAGTATATTGCTCATCACAGCACCTTCCTTTGCATGAGCTTCTAGGTCTTATCTTCAGTGAACATTTCCTATGTCATTCATCTGTTTAGCTGACTGCATCTACCATAAAACATGATGGAATGGATCTATCATAAATCACGGAAGGGGTGTGAATAATTACACTATAGGATTGTGCTCAACAGGAAAGTCAAAAAGATTTATGAACAAAATAACTCAGATGGCTGATGAACGCCTTATATTCTCACTTTGCTCATAGTCAGCTGGTGGAAAATGTATTTTTTTTTAAACTAGTTCATTTTCCGTGGTGTGCGCATGAAGTTAAGATCTCATGAGGGCTTGAAGAGAAGCATGGGATAATTGGAGGAGAGGAAAGGGGGAAGAGGAAGTGGGGGAAGGGGGATAGAAGGGGAGAGGGAGAATTGGGGAGGAGGAGCACGAGAGGGTGCGTAAGGTGAGGAGGTGGGGGGTGGGGTAAGAAAGTGGAGGAGGGCCAGGGAAGGGGAGTAAGGGAAAAGGAGGGGAATGGGGAGAGGAGGTGAATGGGTACGGGAGGGAGCCAGGGGGAAATCAGGAAACTAGCTCAGCATAGGCTGGGGCAAGCTGGAAAAATATCTCAAGGGGAAAGCTGAAAATACTTTCAGTATGTGGGGGAGGGATTGCTTCAACAGGTGGAGGCCAGGAAAATATACTCAGAAACATGAGGGGTGGGTAAAGAAGAGTGCTGGGTGGGGGAGAGCCATGTTCATGCGAGGGTGGGGTGGAGAAGTGATGCTCAGCAGGTAGAAGGTACAAGGATTGGCATGGAAACCATGACCAGCAGGGCGAAGGGGGCAGCAGACAGCATGGGGGAAGGTCAGATATATTTTCAATTCACCTAAAGCTGCATTGCATACTAACTTTGTGTGGCTCTAAACTGAGAATATTCACAGCTCAGGTACTTCATGACTAATTGATGTCTCGATGATCAAATTTGCAAGGGACACAAATAATTTTCAGGGCAGGAGGGAAAGAACACTAATCATCGAAAGCGGAGAGTTTAGCAGACAAACTATCACGGGGAACATCATATTCTAAAAAAATCACCTCAAGTTGGCGATTTTGGTGACACATGGGGAAACAGGGTAACCAGGGCCAGGTGCAACCCATGCATCAGGGCGAGAGAGCTGTTGAGTATGTTCAAAACTGAGATAAAACTGAAAACAGAAAAATCCATAGATTTTTGGGCATTAAGGGACTCAAGGGATATGGGGATAGTGCAGGAAGGTGGAGTTGATGTGGAACATCAGCCATGATCTTATTGAATGGCGGAGCAGGCTCGAGTGGCCGAATGGGCTACTCCTGCTCCTATTTCTTATGTTCTTAAAAATTGACACAAAGAAGAAGCTATTAGGAGGGGTGACTAAAAACTTGGCCAAAGAGGTAGGTTTTAAGGAGCGTCTTAAAGGAGGAGAAAGAGGTCGCGAGGTGTAGGGAGGGAAATCCAAAGCTTAGGGTCTAGACAGTTTAAGACCTTCCACCAATTGTGGAGCGAAGAGGATGGGGGATGCAAAAGAGGTCAGAGTTGGAGGAACCCTGAGTACTTGGAGGGTTGAAGGGCTGGAGGAGGTTACAGAGATAGGGAGGGGGCGAGGCTATGGAGGGATTTGAACACAAGCGCGAGAATTTGAGGCATTGCCGGACCAGGAGCCAATGTAGGTCAGTGAGCACAGAGGTAATATGAGAATGGGATTTGGTGCGAGTCAGGTTATGAGCAGCAGAGTTTTGGATGAGCTCAAGTTTATGAAGGGTGAAAGGTGGGAGGTCAGCCAGGAGAACATTGGAACAGTTGAGTCTGGAGGTAGCCAAAGCAAGAATAAGGGTGTAACTTAAATACATTTCCTGCATGGTTTGAGGCTACTTTGTCGGAATTAAATCTGTACCTTAGCGACAACATAACCTTCGATAACGCAGTGGCCCAGTAATTCGATTGCACGCGAAAACAGGCCCGCAGGGAGCTGTACCCGCCTGATCACATGTGAAATTGATACTGGGACCTCATTAAAATGATTCAGGCATTCACCATATCACGTAAAATTATAATGGCACAATGCAGGAAACAAGCCTTATTATTCACAGGATCTGACGTTCATGGCAGTTCAGACGACATACACTTACCCGGCTGATTGTAAATAGTTGCCACATCTATCTTGAATATTCCTATCAGAGTTTTCTTAAAAGGGATTTTGTTGGTACTGAATACCTATGTGATACAACGGAGGAGAAGCATCATCCACAAATTCCCTTTTGAAAGTTATTATTGAATCTGCTTCCACCACCCTTTCAGGCAGTGCATTCCAGATCACAACAACTCGCTGGGTAAAACAATGTTTCCTCATGTCGCATCTGGTTCTTTTGCCAATTACCTTCCATCTGTGTTCTCTGGTTACCAACCCTTCTGCCACTGGAAACAGTTTCTCCTTATTAAAACCTCTCATGATTTTGAACACCTCTATCAAATCTCCTCTCAACCTTCTCTGCTCTAAGGAGAACAACCTCAGATTCTCCAGTCTATCCACGTAACTGAAGTCTTTCATCCCTGGTACCATTCCAGTAAATCTCCTCTGCACCCTCTCTAAGGCCTTGACATCCTTCCTAAAGTGCGGTGCCCAGAATTGGCCACAATACTCCAGTTGAGGCCTAACCAGTGATTTATAAAGGTTTGGCATAACTTCCTTGCTTTTGTCAAAGCCAAGGATCCCATATGTCTTTTTAACAGCCTTCTCAACTTGTCCTGCCACCTTCAAAGACTTGTACGTACACCCCCAGCTCTCTCTGTTCCTGCACCCCCTTTAAAATTGTATTATTTAGTTTATATTGCCTCTCCTCATTCTTCCGACCAAATTGAATCACTTCACACTTCTTTACGTTAAATTTCATCTGCCACGTGTCTGCCCATTTCACCAGTCTATCTATGTCCTCCTGAAGTCTGTTACTATCCTCCTCACTGTTTACTGCATTTCTGAGTTTTGTGTCATCTGCAAACTTTGAAATTATGCTCTGTATACCCAAGTCCAGGTCATTAATATATATATCAAAAAGAGCAGTGATCCTAATACCAACGCCTGGGGGCCACCACTGTATACTTCCCTCCAATCTGAAAAACAACTGTTCACCACTACTCTCTGCTTTCTCTCCCTTACCCGATTTTGTATTCATGCTGCCACTCTCCCTTTAATTCCATGGGCTTTAATTTGGCTAACAAGATATGTGATATTTTATCAAACGCCTTTTGAAAGACCATGTACACAACATCAACCGTACTACCCTCATCAACCCTCTCCTTTACTTCATCAAAGAACTCAATCAGGTTAGTCAAACATGATTTTTATTTAATATAATAAATTCATGCTGAGTCTCATTTATTAACTCATACTTTTCCAAGCGACGATAAATTTTGTCCCAGATTATTGTCTCTAAAAGTTTCCGACGTTCGGCTGACTGGCCTGTAGTTACCGGGTTTATCCCCCTCCCCTATTTTGAACAGGGGTGTAACATTTGTAATCCTCCAGTCCTCTAGCACCAGCCCCATATCTAAGGAGGATTGGAAGGTTGTGGCCAGAGCCTCCGCAATTTCCACACTTACTCCCCTTGTAACCTAGGATGCATTCCATCCTGGCTATCCAATATCACTACTATCTCCTCCTTTACTGCTACATTGGCAGCTTCCTCTTCTCTAGTGAAGCCATACAAGAAGATCTCCTCCATAACCAGCCCCACCCTTCCTTTGTCTACCCTATTACTATTTATAAGTTTATAAAAGACTTTTGGGTTCCCTTTTAGGTTAGCTGCTAATCTGTTCTTATATTCTCTTTTTGCTCCTCTCATTCTCTTTTTTTGGATCTCCTTTGTACTTCTTGGAACAAAAGCTGCTACCATGGTGACATCTGTGAATTCAGAAGGAGAGCTGGTTTTGGATTGCTCAGTAAAATCAAAGATAGTGGCAGAATGCGAGAACTAATCAGATATTTCAACAAAAGGACTGCCTGGTTGGGGATATGTTGAAAATCGTAAAATGATTAATTGTTAAGAAAAAAAATACACAGCAAATTCATACTTGGTGAGGGTACCTTCAAGCTGTGAACTGCACCGTAAAGAGCATGATCTTGTGAGTCAGCCTCGGTGCATAAAGGGGTAAAACTTTGTTGGCCCTCTCATTAATATATGCCTGTTTTAGCCAGCCATCTCAGATGCCTGAAAATCACCTGAGGCCAATATGGCATTAGACATTTCTCAGGCACCCTTGGGGTGCAAGGCATAGCCTTACAAAATTGGTAATTTTCCCACATTACAACAGTGACTACACTTCAAAAATACACCATTGGCTGTAAAGCGCTTTGAGATGTCCGGTGGTCATGAAAGGCGCTATATAAATGCAAGTCTTTCTTTTCTTTCTTTTCTTTTTGTCCCACATTTTTCATCTGGAAAACAGGTGCAACGATGGCCAATTTCTACCCCAAATGTTGTAAGCCTGATGTGTACCAAACAGAACTCTAAATCTCAGGTGACCCGAATTGAAGCTCATTTGCTGAATGGTCCCTACGTTGTCCTGCTTCCACTTGGCGACAGCAGGTGCTATGGTTTCCCTCTAAAATACGGAGTCCCACTCCACGTCTTCACCAATCTACATCTTACGCCGTGCATTTCCACTCCATGTTTTGGAGGAAGCGGCAGCGCTCCAGCTGCGAACATGCTGGGGCTGAAACTCCCCGAGGATTCTCCTGCCTTGTTCGCAATAACTTCGGCGGAAGGAGCCACGTAAATCCTGGAAAAAATACAAGGTAAACAGCGGATGAGCGGGAGAACCCTGGCGGAGATCCACCCCCATTGAATCTACTTAACCAGCGGAAATCTACCAATTTGAGGGCGGTGCCGGAATCAGGCACGAGTGATCGCCATGCGCTTCATGAGCCACATTGGAATCTGGCGGCTTTGTCAGTTCTAATCCCGTTCTGAGCCATAATTCAGTAGGTCTTGGAAACAGAACAGACGACTCAAGTGGAATTCACTGCTCTGTATTATAGGTTTTGTGCCAAATTTATGCCACTCTGTGACATACATTTGGTGTGAAGTTCTTATTACAAGAATAAGCTAAATCAATATAATGCTGATTCTACCCATGTTGTGTATAAACAGTTTCACCTCTGCTAACGAATATGAATAACTGCCGTATAGGCCAACATTTTGAACGGCAGTTTCCAAACAAATGCTCATCCCCGGGTTCTAGCTGGCAAGCCAGCAACTCCAATCAGATAATGGGGATTATTTTGGCCAAAGGATGAAAACAGGTGTAGGAACGTGGGTTCCTAACTAAAAGACTGAGTTCTGCTCAGGCAATCAAACAAAATGAACTTTAATGAAATAAATAGGTTTAAACAAGAAACTGCAGGATAACATCGAATGTAGGTCTGCTCTCTTCAGAGGCTCCACGAGGACTGCCTAGGGCGGTCCCGGGCTGACGTCATGACGTTCTTCCCGCCAGTGGGGGATCACGTGATGAACGGCGTGACGTCATCACGTTTTAACTGCGCTGTTAAAGTAACCACGCTCTGTACAGTTAAACAGCATAAATAAAGATACAGACTCAGGCTGTAGCTAACATGTTGTTAAAGGAATTATATACAAACGATCTGAATCCTTTGGTGGCTCCGCCACACAGGCACTAAATGGGCACTAAATGGGTGGAGTGCTAATAAGAAACGTCGGTTTGAAATTCCGGATTTAGCATGCAATTTTTGGGCTAATTGATGATTACTATGATTTGAATGTGCCTGCAGGTATTAACCAGAAACCTACAGGTTTAGCTCTCAAATGCGGATTAGAAGCAATTTTCATGGAGCTGTATATGTAGCCTGCACTCACCCACTTCCACTGAAGGTGTGGAGCGAGACGTCTGAGAGTGGAAGGATGTCGCAAGGAGCAAGACAGAGGGCGGCCAAGTTCTCCGATGTGGCACTGGAGGTCCTGGTGGAGGAGGTAGCGAGGAGGAGGGATGTCCTCAACCCGCATGGGGGAAGGAGGCCACAGAGGCAGCTGATGCGCCGCTTGTGGGAAGAGATCGCCTGGGCGGTCACAGCCAGGAGCTCTGGCCCCAGGACATGGCTCCAGTGCCACAAGAAATGTAATGATTTGACACGAGCGGTCAAGGTAAAATCCCATCTCACAAACGCACTTCTCAATAACTGCACCACCAACATCACAACACACTGCATCCACCATCTAACTATACACTGACATTCACACACCACACACTATTGTGTCCTTCACAGGCACTACTCACACCTCAGACACATCTCCACAGCTATTCAACTGTGCAAGGCATCACACACACAAATACCCCTGCCAATACACTCATTAACAATCATCACTCTTTCTCATCCAGAAAAAATTAGCACATAACAGGCGGCAGCAGGACCTGACCGGGGGAAGGGCAGCACGAATTCATGATGTCACTCCATTGAGGAGGCAGTGCTGGCAGTGATCGGGAAGCGAGTAGCAGACTCTGTGGCCAGAGGCAGAGCAGGGGGCATCCCGCATAGAGTAATGTAGCCACTACAGCTTCCTTGCAGATGCTGAACTATTCCTGATCCCTAATCACCCAAAGCTGTCCTCACTCCTAAGCTCCATATGGTCTCATCACACACACCCTCCTATAGTGGCCACATGTGATGCTCCCTAACCCTTCCAGCTTTATCACTGCAGGCTCCCAGGAGCAAGATGCACTTCGCCCCATGGAGCAGGTTCAGCAAGAGCACCAGCCACCTCGCCCCCTGGAGGAAGTGGAGGAAGATGGGGAGGAGGAGGAGACCGAGGATGAATGCATTGCGTCAATGGCTACCACTGTCGCAGGCACCAGCTCAGAGACTGGCACCACACGCAAGTTAGAGGCTAGCTTAGCAGAGGGATCTTCACAGTGGAATGCACCGGGCACTAGCAGACAGTAGCCATGCCAAGTAGAAGGGACACCACAGGTGTCACCTTTCCAGGGGGGCAAGGTCACATATTAGATCTGCTGCAGAGGAGACAGATTAAGACCCCGCAGGGCCAAGCTTCAGAAGAAGGATGATGGGTGTGACAAACCAAATGCTTGGTGCAATGGACAACCTGCTTGAAAGCCTACAGGTCGTGGCTAGATGGATGGAGGAGTCCGTTTCCACCTTGGTCCATGCTTGGATGCAGAGCCTGGAACCCATCCTCTCCAGTGTGGAGAGGCTTGTGACTTCCAGCCAGCGACCGGTGGAGCCCGACGTCTTGCAGTCTCTTATGACTGAAGTTGCAGCTTTCACTGCAGTCATTGCAGCCTGCATGGAGCGGCAAACTGCTGCAATAGAAGCTCGGGCAGCTGCCATGGTGGCTCTGGGCTCCTGGGTTGAAAGGGGCTTGCGGGGTGTCTTGGCTGCCCAGAGATCTGTCCTCCAGATCATCACTGGGCGGGGCTGAACAGATGCCCTGAGGTAGTGGTGTGGGAATCATGGAGCAGGAACCTACTGGCCTCTCTCCGGATGGCAGCATTGCTGCTCCCTCCCACGCCACTGCACCATTGCCCTTGCCGTTGCCTGTCAGCCAGACGGCCCTGACTGCTGAAGTCCATGCTGAGATGGTGCAGTCTGAGGCTGGGCCATCACGGCCCACAGCCACTCGAGGGCAACCCAGGAGAACATCTGAACTGCCCTCTTCAGACTCTCAGCAGCCATCCACCTCACCAGCAGCTTCCACTGGGGTTGCACCGTAGAAGCACCAGAGTAGGTGAGGGCACTTGTAGATAGCCACCAAGGGTAAGCACCAGGGTGCATCATTGAATATTTGTAAGTGATGTTGGTTCTGTCATTTGTTTCTGATGTATATAAACAGTGATGATGGTAATTGGGTAGTGGTGGAATCGGTGGTCTTTTTTATTGTGATCTGCATGGGGAAGGGGCTGAAAGGATTGAGTGCAGATGTTGGACTGCCTCTGGTCTTTTCTGGCAATAGGGAATGATATGTAGTCATTCCTCAGAGCATATAGAGCCTTACTGACCTCCCTTATGCAGAAGTGCACAGAGGACTGTGAGATGTGACTTATATCACATATGGCAGCCTGGAAGGTTCCAGTAGCATAAAAGTTAAATGCTACTGGAGCTGCCTTGACTGCCACAGGCAATGCCGTCCTCGCTGTGCTGCAACGTCTGAGCCTTCCTTCCACGAGGCCACAGATCTCTGTAATGCCCTCCTAAGTAAAGTGCAGCCTCCCACAGTCAAAATGGTCTGCTGTTAATCACTGTCTAGGCTCACAATTCAACAATGGCCATTTGAGCAAGGTTGCCAGAGGGTTGACAGTGCCCGTATAACAGGATCTCAGCTTAAGATGGGAGGAAAACTGGGGGAAAATACAGGTGGTGGCCAGGAAATTGGTCTTGCACTGGAAACCGGTGCAAAGTGGGCGGTGCTCACTGGAATTTGTGCCTTGGATCTCATCTACATAATACAACAAAAGCCAATTGGATGTCCTGATTCGGCTCGTTTTTCAGGGCTCTGGAAGTTCATAGGTAAGTCCTGTGGGGGAGACAAATGGGAGGAGGTGCGAGCACGGACTGGCAGCAGCCGAAGTATTCTGCTCCTCCTGACTCCACATTAAGGTAAGTAAAAAAAACTTACATGTTCTTCAGTGGCTTCCATCAGTCCCTTTAATGACCTCTGGTTAGGCTGCTGCAGTCTGGAAACACTGAGTGAAGCTTGCACGGTGCATGCTGTGGAATGCTGGGTAGAATAAAATGGCCAAGTAAAAGAACAAACTTGCTTAGGTTGTAGCTAAAGCAAGAAAAAGTAGATATGTCACAACGTGTCCAGGACCAAGAGATCTCTCATAATACCCACCCACATTGAGGATGTGATAACAGCTATAATTGACTCACTAGCACAAGGGAGGCATAAGGCTATAGAATAGATAAACTATGAATGATTGTCGCTAGACAAAGAAGCAAAACTATTGAGTAAGCCAATCATCTTGGTAACAAGATGATCAGACATGAGTAAGTAAATCATCTTGGTAACAAGATTCAGACAGAACCTCCTGACAGAATATATGATTAACTAACCTTGTCTGGAGATATTTCTGTCCTGCTGACCTTTTGATTGTCCTTGTGCAAACTAAAATGATACAATACCATTACACGTGATTTATGGAACGCTTGCTTGTTTGAGTGTATAAATATGCTGCATTCGTTGATGTCCTTGACAGATGTTGGCCTAGCCTTTGTCCAGGCAGCTCTCTCCTTGTGCAAGTAAAAATTAAACTAACAATCTGACGGTACTGCTTGTGTTTTAGAGTCTTACTCGGAGTCGAGATTTCGACAATGCACTGCCCAGTTCTTGTTGAATTTGCCATCAGGGTCTTAAAACAACCATTCGGTCCTTGATTAGCATATTAAAGAGCCTATCACCTGTTTCAGGTGGACACAGCGGGCACCTGGACGTCTCTGGCTGTCATATTGGCTGCCGTTGCACTTTATGGGAGGATGAGTCGCAGGGAGATGGCGAGGACCAGAATTAGTTATGCATTACTACAGCAAGATTATTTAGTAGTTACCTCATTGAAGGATGGACAGTTAGTCGATTTCTGTGTCGATGTCAGCTTCCTCTTACCATCAATTTCTACTTGCACCACTGGATCAATCTCCACTCTAGCCAATTGGCAGGCTTCATATACAGTTAGAATGATCTTCACAAAACAGGGAACAAGATGGATTTGAGGAGCAATAGATAATGATGCCTTCGAGCTATTGTTTAAATATAACTATTGTGGAATGACTATGCTGTTTATTTGCAGGCAGCTACAGAACATAAGAAAGCAAGCAGTGAGAAAAGGCCATCCACCCCTCAATATCCCACAGTTTTCCTCCAAGATCATTCTTTAGAACCGCCAGTCACTACACATCAATGGCGTGCTGCACACTCCATGTTGAATCTGGAGAAGCTCTGCAGTCTTGCTGCTGATTCGCAGGGCTGCAGAGGATTGGGCAGCAGAGGGAACATTTACTCATTGCCGGCACTACAAGATACCCTCTACTGCTGCCAATCTCGGAACAAAACTAAATACATTCTTATAAAAGGTGGACTCAAACGAGAGCAGGTCGTACCAGTGGCCAATGCAAGCCAAACTCATTTGAGGTGATTTCAGGGGAGTGTTATTCTATTGCCAGCTAAATATCCTGATATCAAAATACCCAACACCCACTACATCAGTTTGTATAAGTATAGCAAGAAATCCAGTGGGGTAAAGTTTTGCTTCAGTGTCCCCAGTGCAGAGCTTTGTGTGCTGGCATCTAGATCAGAAAATTGGGGCTTGTACTGCTCATGATGCTGCAATAAGCGCTCCTGAGGTGTGAAACTCTGCATCGGGGCACTGAAGAAGCAAATTTTCACCATTGTGCTAATGCAGAATCTTTCAAATGCCATGTAAGCACAACGCAGGCTGCACCAATACACAAGGCAGTGCAAAACACTCAAAAATAAAATTCAAATTTTGAAATGTCACCAGAAAGTGGGGAAATTTCCACTCTTCAAAGCTTAGGTAACAGATTTATTTACCAAAACAAAATAAAAAGTCCGTCTTTAAAAATATTGGTGGTTGCACAGGATTTAAATCACGCTTCCCCGATAAATGTGATCTTGTCATTGAGGAGGTGTGGGCGCTACCAGCCTAACCTAACCCTTCAACTACTTCATTGTCCAACATCACTTCAGACATGAGGCTGTGTGTTACCTGTTGAGGTTGGAAGATACTTTGGTCTCTGTTTGACGCAATCTTTAATCATCTGGAGAGAAAAAGACAGAAGACAAATCTCTGTAAATTCAGTTTACATTACTGGTAAATTTTCTCGTCTTGGAACTAAACTTAATTATTTTGTGTAAGTGCTGCTTGAATTAAACTACAGTAAAAAGCTGATTTCCACCTTTAACAGCAGTGGTATTACAGTACTCATAATCTGAGGACACGCACCTGAGAGTAAGACTACAGGATGCTGTCAACATTTATAGTGATTTATAGCATTTATGGAGAAAATACAAACTCTTCAAGACATTTGGAACTGAAACAGATCCTGTATTTGGGTCTGTTATCCAGAATTGCATTCTTTATTGATAAGCTATGCAAAAGAGGGTGGTTTTCCTTATTTTTGCAGTTTTCTATTTGAATGTGCCCACAATTCAAAATTATGAGAGGTTTTGACAGAGTAGATAAGGAGAAACTGTTTCCACTGGCAGGAGGGTTGGTAGCCAGAGGAAACAGATTTAAGATAATTGGCAAAATAACCAGAGGGGAGATGAGAACTTTTATGTACCAAGTTGTTATGATCTGGTGCACTGCCTGAAAGCTTGTTGGAAGCCAATTCAATAGTAACATTAAAAAGGGAATTGGTATATACCTGAAAAGGAAAAACTTGCAGCACTGCGGGGAAAGAGTGGGACTAATTGGATAGCTCTTTCAAAGAGCTGGCACAGGCACGATGAGCCGAATGGTCTCCTTCTGTGCTGTATCATTCTATGATGTTATAATTGATTAATCTCTTAGCACTAACTGTATATTCCCATTTGCAGGCCTCTCTCACACATTTTGGTACGACGTGCTACATGCAGTGTCAGCAGGTTGGACCTGCAGGTGAAGTTAGGAAGGGTCAGACAGTAACACGTAAGAAATGGCAGCACTGTCTCTGGCTGGAAATCACATCAGAGAACGCGAGGACTGTGCTCTCATGTAACGCCTGCTGAAAGGCTCAGTGGGTTCCAGGATTAAAGCAGCGGTATGAAAGAAGGAAGAAAAAAATGAGAGAAAGAAAGAAAATCCTGACTGGTACTCTTTCCACGTACCTGTGCCTGTGTTTTATTATGCAAATGAAAAATTAGCTATAAAGGTGTCATTAAAAATAACAAATTTAAACTGCTTGATTTCTTTAACTTGAGATCTGCTCCATCCACGTCTTGGGGAACGGTTAAACACCAATTAACCCTCATGTATAATTCCCTTGAGTTCATAGAATCATAGACATTGGATCAGAGGAGGCAATTTGGTCCAGGGCCTGTGCCTGTGCTCACTCCACGACTGGTGCTATCAGCTTGGGACAACCCCCTAAGGGTGGAGCAGAACTTCTACCCATCCCATGGATGCATCCCTGATCCCTTATCTTTGGCAGGCGCCCTCACCATTTATGGCACGACTGGAGTGCCCCGCCCCCTCAGCGGGGAGAAAGAGGTGGGGGAAGGATATCACTGCAGCACCTTACCGTAGGATAAGTAGGGCCACTCTGCCAGCCAAGGCTTGTTTCAGGTTTTTTTTTTAAGTCTAATTTTAAACCTGGGTTGGGGTCGAGTGGGATCAGACCCGGTCAAAAAAATATATTTTCCCACCCGACCCACCACCGAACATGCCCGCTGCCCACCACCACCCCCGAAAAATTCCCCCATTACTTCAGAGACCAAAAAAAATCAGCAATATATCAAGATTTCAACAAACGCAGAGAAACCTGTTCAAATTGTGAATTTGGATGACCTCCTGCCGGACATTGCCTCTCCTTTCTATTTTTTATTTTGCACTTTATAGACACACCCATTTTTCTACTCTTCAAAGAAAAATGTCTTTTTAAACCATACTAGGAAATGGAAATATTTCATCTGCGATATACCCAGTAATTTGCGTGTAAACGTGTCGTATTCCAATATTGCAGAACATGTTTCACTTAATTTGTCAAGAGGACAGTTTCCATTTTTCTTACCTGCAGCATCTAAAGCAAAGAGGGATTTTGTTAGTTTCAGCTGTCCTTTTACTAGATCTCTAAAAGAACAGGAGTAAGATAAATAGATTAATAGACTACCACCATTCGGCTTTCGAGGTATTTTCAGGGTCTGCCCCTCCCCCATTAAATGCAGTGAAGTAGACTCCGTGTCACAGGAGCAGAACAATACCTCTTCAGTTCAAATTCATTTTAATTATCCATTTGATTTTCTTGGCGATAGATTCATCCATAAAATTTCTTGCAGTCAAGCGATTCCGTGACTTTCACATTTCTTGGTGGCCCTGTGGTTCCAACATCTCTACTTTTACAGCAGCCGAATGTATCTGTAACATCCAAGTCCAGCTGGTGTAGTGAGGCCAGTGCAGCTGTTCATTTAGTTCCATGCAGTTGTCCACCTGAGGACCTTTGTGACTTACTGGGTTTTGTGTGCTCAAGTTTTCTGGTTTCAACTAAGCATACCAGACAGTTTCTTAAAAAAAAATAAGATAGAAACTTCAAAGATGTCAGGATCTAAATGCTAGGTGCATCTGAAATATCCTCTCTATTGCAGTTCACATGAACATATAATTGAAAACATTTAGCAAAACTGCAAACAGGCTAATTAGAAGAGAGGCATAAACCAACAGTGCTGCTTAGAAAAGGAGGGGCTATATCTATTCAATAATATTTGTGTTTTATGTTTTTTCACCACCACGTATCCCACTCCACTGAGCAGGATGGACAGATTCAAGACAGGCAGCAACCTGTGACCTTATGGATGGAAGGCAAACATTCTATTTGCATTGTATTTTAAACAGTATAAATCCTCTTCATTCTCATTGTGTTGAAATCAAAACAGATCACACCATTTCAAGGGAACGGTAGCGGAGTGGTAATGTCACTGTGCTAGTAATCCAGAGGCCGGGACTAATGATCTAGAGATGGGAGTTCAAATCCCACCAGCTGGGGAATTTAAATTCAGTTAATTAAATAAATTTGGAATAATTACTAGTATCAGTAATGGTAACCAGGAAACTATCGGATTTTCATAAAACCCATTTGGTTCACTAATGTCCCTTCAGGGAAGGAAATCTGCTGTCCTTACCTGGTCTGGCCTATATGTGACTCCAGACCCACAGCAATGTGGTTGACTCTTAACTGCCCTCTGAAATGGCCTAGCAAGCGACTCAGTTGTAACAAACCGCTATGAAACACAATAATAAAAATGAAACCGGACGGACCACCCGGCATCGACCTCGGCAACGGTACACCCTGCAAAGTCCTCCTCACCAACATCTGGGGACTTGTGCCAAAATTGGGAGAGCTGTCACACAGACGAGTCAAGCAACAGCCTGACATAGTCATACAGGTAGACTATCCTTTATCCGAAATCCTCGGGACCAGCCGTGTTTCGGTTTTCGGAGAATTTTGGATTTCGGAAGGTGGGTCGGCGGGGGTCCGTGGGGGGGTCGGCGGGGGGTCGTGCGCACGACCCCCCCCGCGGACCCCCGCGGACCCCCGCCAGCCCCGACCCCCGCCGACCCCCCCGCGGACCCCGACCCCCGCCGACTTACGGTTGGGGTCGGCGGGGGTCGGGGCCGGCAGGGGTCCGCGGGGGGTCGTGTGCACGGCTTACGCTGACGCTCAGCGTAAGTCGGCGGGGGGTCGGCGGGGGGTCGTGCGCACGACTTACGCTGGACTTACGCTGAACGAAAAAACCTTCGGTTTTTAGAGGGTTTCGGTTTTCGGAAGTTCGGATAAAGGGTAGTCTACCTGTACTCACAGAATCATACCTTTCAGCCAAAGTCCCAAACTCCTCCATCACCATCCCTGGGTATGCCCTGTCCCACCAGGGGTGGTGGTATACAGTCGGGAAGGAGTGGCCCTGGGCATCCTCAACATTGACTCCGGACCCCATGAAGTCTCATAGCTTCAGGTCAAGCATGGGCAAGGAAACCTCCTGCTGATTACCACCTACCGCCCTCCCTCAGCTGATGAATCAGTACTCCTCCATGTTGAACACCACTTGGAAGAAGCACTGAGAGTAGCAAGGGCACAGAATGTACTCTGGGTGGGGGACTTCAATGTCCATCACCAAAAGTGGCTCGGTAGCACCACTACTGGCTGAGTCCTGAAGGACGTAACTGCCGGTCTGGACCTGGACCTGTGACAGGTGGTGAGAGCCAACACAAGGGAAAAACCTACTTGACCTCGTCCTCACCAATCTTCCTGTCGCAGATGCATCTGTCCATGACAGTATTGGTAGCAGTGACCACCGCACAGTCATTGTGGAGACGAAGTCCTATTTTCACACTGAGGACACCCTCCATCGTGTTGTGTGGCACTACCACCGTGCTAAATAGGATAGATTCAGAACAGATCTAGCAGCTCAAAACTGGGCATCCATGAGGCACTGTGGGCCATCAGCAGCAACAGAATTGTATTCCACCACAATCTGTAACCTCATGGCCCGGCATATAACTCACTCTACCATTGCCATCAAGCCAGGGGACCAACCCTGGTTCAATAAGGAGTATAGAAGAGCACGCCAGGAGCAGCACCAGGTGTATCTAAAAATGAGGTGCCAACCTGGGGAAGCTGCAACACAGGACTACATGCATGCTAATAAGTGGAAGCAGCATGCTATAGACAGGGCTAAGCGATCCCACAATCAACGGATCAGATCAAAGCTCTGCAGTCCTTCCACATCCAGTCGTGAATGGTGGTGGACCATTAAACAACTAACAGGAGGAGGAGGCTCCATGAATATCCCCATCCTCAATGATGGCGGAGCCCAGCACGTGAGTGCAAAAGACAAGGCTGAAGCGTTTACAACCATCTTCAGCCAGAAGTGCCGAGTGGATGATCCATATCGGCCTACTCCTGAGGTCCCCACCGCCACAGAAGCCATTCTTCAGCCAATTCGATTCACTCCACGTGATATCAAGAAACGGCTGAGCGCACTGGATACAGCAAAGGCTATGGGCCCTGACAACATACCGGCTGTCATGCTGAAGACTTGTGCTCCAGAACTAGCCGCTCCTCTAACCAAGCTGTTCCAGTACAGCTACAACACTGGCATCTATCTGACAATGTGGGAAACTGCCCAGGTATGTCCTGTCCACAAAAAGCAGGACAAATCCAACCCGGCCAATTACCCCCATCAGTCTACTCTCAATCATCAGCAAAGTGATGAAAGGTGTCATCGACAGTGCTATCAAGTGGCACTTACTCACCAATAACCTGCTCACTGATGCCCAGTTTGGGTTCCGCCAAGACCACTCGGCTCCTGACCTCATTACAGCCTTGGTCCAAACATGGACAAAGGAGCTGAATTCTTCGGGACACAATCCCAGTGGTTACACCAAGATCACACTCGCTGATGCCTCCCAGCACTGACCTCATTGGAATTTGCAGGGCCAGTGGGTGGGCACCTAATTGGCATGAAGCAGGCAGGTGCAAGCGCTACTACAAGCATATCTCTGTCACCTGCTACCCACTATAGCCAGAATCTTCAATGGCCAGCCTTCACTAGGCCCCACCTACCCCGGCCAGGTTCTTCTTGACTTCTTGAGCAAGGAGGCCAATCTTGATGAATTGTTTTAAATTTTGGATATCTTTGCGGGTCTGGGCATATGTGCCCACATGGATGCACGCACTCATCACCTCACTAGACATCCCATCCTCCACTGATACATTGGGTCCTTGTGATGAAATATTCCATTCATCACTGCCTGTGACTGTGGTCGGTTTCAGTTTCATTTCCCTCCCCCCAGTTCCGTTTCCTCACCATTGTATTGTATATTGGAATGTGTTGTGTGTAGGGCTCCGCCCATACCTGGCCCCTATGTAAACAAGCTCAGTCTGGCCTCATATCCAGTACTGCAGCCCTCCGGATGGAAGATACCTCTCTCCACTACGTGTTACCTTCTAAGTTAATAAAAGCCTTGTTCTGTTTCGCTAACATCGAGTCTCGGAATTATTGAGGCACAACAATTTTATTAACTTATTTTTCAACACAATGGATCAACTCCTGAAACCCGAACGTTTGGATTTGGATCAGCATGCTCCGGACGCATCAGCACGCTTCGGACACTGGTTTATGTGTATGGAATTCTTCCTGGACAATTCCGCAGCCGTCAAAGACGCTACGAACGCTGCGAGTATGAAACTCGGAATTCTGCGGAATTGGGTAAACCACCGGGTTTACCCCCTCATCCAAGACGCCGACACGTACCTGGCCGCCTGCGACATCTTAAAGGCGCATTACCAGCAGCCTACGAATGAGGTGTATGCTAGGCATCTGCTCGCTACTCGCGCACAGCGACCTGGGGAATCGGTGGAGGAGTTCCTAGGCACCCTGAAAATGCTTGGCAAAGACTGCAAGTGCCGAGATGTAAAAGCCGCAGTGTACACTGACGAGCTTGTTCGCGATGCCTTTATCACAGGCCTCAGCTCCACTTACATCCGGCAAAGACTGCTGGAAAAAACGGGATTGGACCTGAAACAGGCTGCGGACACCGCGCAATCCCTGGATGTGGCCCAGAGAAACTCGGACACCTACTCTTCAGCCCGCGCCGTCCACGCCGCCACGTGTGCACCAAGGGCGCCGCCATCTTGGAAGGCATCTTCCCCGCCCGGCAGCCCGACACCGTCGGGGCCCCGCTCTCCCCCCAGAAGCCCTACGACAGCCGCGACGCGTCGGGGACCCAACTGCTACTTCTGCGGGCAGCCAAAGCACACCAGAAACCTGTGCCCGGCGAAAGGCACCACCTGCTTTAAGTGCGGTAAGAAGGGGCACTTCGGGAAGGTGTGCAGAGGGAACCCCGCCGGAAAACCAACCGCCGGAAAACCCGCCACCGCCGCGTACGCGCCGTGGGAGCGGCCATCTTGGACGCCATCTTGCCCGACCTCGTGGGGTCCGCCATCTTATGAGCAGACAGCGTGGACGCCATCTTGTCTCGATCAGGGCCCTACAGTGGCATCGGTCACAGTGGACCAGACCAGGCCGCACCCGCTATCCAAATCAATGGTGGACATTGAGGTAAACGGGTGCAGGGTTAAATGTTTAATTGACAGTGGAAGCACGGAGAGTTTTATCCACCCTGAACTGGCACAACAACTCTCCCTAAAGGTGGTCCCTACTCAGGGTACCATCTCTATGGCTGACAAAACCCAGACATCGACCATTCTGGGTTACTGCACGGTACAATTGTCCGTTAACGGAACTGTATATGATAATTTAAAAGTATTAATCATGAAGAATCTATGTGCGAGCGTGATCTTGGGCCTGGATTTCCAGTGCAACCACCAAAGCATCACGCTCAAGTACGGTGGGTCCCAGCCGCCCCTCACAGTGTGCGGTCTGGCTACCCTGAAGGTAAAGCCGCCTTCGCTATTCGCGAACCTTACCCCTAACTGCCGGCCAATAGCGACCAAAAGCAGGAGGTACAGCTGGGAGGACAGGCGGTTTATCGCGACCGAGGTAGACAGGCTCCTGAAAGAGCGCATTATTGAACGCAGCAACAGCCCGTGGCGCGCCCAAGTGGTAGTGGTAAGGGGTAGCGAGAAGAAACGGATGGTGATCGACTATAGTCAAACGATCAACAGGTACACCCAACTAGACGCCTACCCGCTACCCCGCATATCAGAAATGGTGAACCAAATCGCCCAATACCGGGTGTTCTCCACCATCGACCTTAAGTCAGCGTACCACCAGCTCCCTATCAGACCAGAGGACCGCCCGTACACCGCCTTCGAGGCGAACGGACGCCTCTACCAATTCCTCAGAGTCCCCTTTGGGGTGACGAATGGGGTCTCGGTCTTCCAGAGGGAGATGGACCGCATGGTCGATGACCACCACTTGCAGGCAACCTTCCCCTACCTCGACAACGTCACCATCTGCGGTCACAACCAGCAGGATCACGACTCGAACCTCGAGAGGTTCCTGGAAACCGCACAAAAACTCAACCTCACCTACAACGAGGACAAGTGCGTTTTCAACACCACGCGCCTCTGCATACTAGGCAGCGTGGTGGAGAATGGGGAAATCGGACTAGACCCCGACCGATTGCACCCCCTACGGGAGCTGCCCCTGCCCAACACTCCCAAAGCCCTGAAAAGGTGCCTGGGGTTATTTTCCTATTATTCCCAATGGGTCCCCAACTACTCCGACAAAGCCCGCCCCCTCTTGAAAGCATCCTCTTTTCCGCTCTCTGCTGAGGCCCACGCCGCCTTCAAAAGCATTAAGCAGGATATTGAGCGGGCCACGCTACAGGCAGTGGACGAGAACACTCCATTTCAAGTGGAAAGTGATGCGTCTGACTTCGCCTTGGCGGCCACCCTCAACCAGGCGGGGCGGCCCGTAGCTTTCTTCTCGAGGACCCTCCAAGGGCCCGAGATCAGACACTCGTCCGTGGAAAAGGAGGCCCAAGCCATCGTGGAGGCAGTGCGCCACTGGCGCCACTACCTAGCCGGCAAACGCTTCACCCTACTTACCGACCAGCGGTCGGTAGCGTTTATGTTCAATAATAAACAGAGGGGGAAGATTAAAAATGATAAGATTCTTAGGTGGCGGATCGAGCTCTCCACCTTCGAGTATGACATCATTTACCGGCCAGGGGCCCTTAACGAATCCCCTGACGCCCTCTCACGAGGGATGTGTGCCAGCGCCACCGGGGATCGGCTACAGACCCTCCACAACGACCTCTGCCACCCAGGGGTCACGCGGCTGTTCCACTTCATAAAGTCCCGTAACTTACCCTACTCGATTGAGGAAGTTCGGTCTCTGACCAGGAACTGCCGCACTTGCGCTGAGTGCAAGCCTCGGTTCTACCGCCCAGATAGAGCCCACTTAATCAAAGCCACACGGCCCTTTGAGCGGCTCAGCTTAGATTTCAAGGGCCCCCTCCCGTCCGTCGACCGCAATGTTTACTTCCTGAACATTGTGGACGAATACTCCCGGTTCCCATTCGCCTTCCCCTGCCCAGACATGACCAGCACCATGGTCATTAAATGCCTCAACAGCCTGTTCTGCCTGTTCGGTATGCCGAGCTACATCCATACGGATAGGGGGGCGTCCTTCATGAGTGAAGAGCTACGCCAGTACATGCTGTCCAGGGGGATCGCCACGAGCCGTACCACCAGCTACAACCCCCGGGGTAACGGCCAAGTGGAGCGAGAGAACGGGACAGTATGGAAAGCAGTCACTCTAGCTCTAAGGACCAAGGGCCTCCCTTTCTCCCGCTGGCAGGAAGTCCTCTCGGATGTGCTCCATTCGATACGGTCGCTATTGTGTACTGCCACTAATGCCACGCCTCATGAACGAATGTTTGTCTTTCCCCGGAAATCCACCTCAGGCGTATCCATGCCGTCATGGCTCTCCACCCCAGGTCCGGTATTCGTGCGAAGGCATGTGAGGGGCCACAAGACGGACCCTCTCGTGGAGCCAGTGTACTTACTCCACGCCAACCCCCAATACGCATATGTCCGGCACGCCGACGGAAGGGAGGACACCGTGTCCATAAAAGACGTCGCCCCAGCCGGTAACGACAACAACCACGGCGATAGCAGCGACAACGATCGCAGCAACTCTTACCCACCCACTACTCTTTCATCACCCCCGGAAGAACATCGACCAACGGCACCCCACCAACTACCCCTTCAACAACCCTGGCGGCACCCCCGGCAGAGACCCAGGAGGCTACCGGGGACACCCAGCCGACACCCGCGGCACCGCAACAGCCACGTCGGTCGCAGAGGACTATCAAACCCCCGAACAGACTAAATCTATAGAAGGGGTGAATGTGATGAAATATTCCATTCATCACTGCCTGTGACTGTGGTCGGTTTCAGTTTCATTTCCCTTCCCCCAGTTCCGTTTCCTCACCATTGTATTGTATATTGGAATGTGTTGTGTGTAGGGCTCCGCCCATACCTGGCCCCTATGTAAGCAAGCTCAGTCTGGCCTCATATCCAGTACTGCAGCCCTCCGGATGGAAGATACCTCTCTCCACTATGTGTTACCTTCTAAGTTAATAAAAGCCTTGTTTTGTTTCGCTAACATCGAGTCTCGGAATTATTGAGGCACATCAGTCCTGACTTAGCCAAAAGTAATTAGCACTCCCGGCATAGGGATTCTCTACTCCTGGTTCAACCCTTTGCCATCATTTGCATTGTAAGGGGTGGACCAAGGTTGCACTCCGAACAAGGCAAATAGGAAACTCCCAGAAAGGGCGGAGACCTGGTACAAGTTATGGTGGAAGACTAGTGGAACACCCAAATCAAATCAAATCAACTTTTATTGTCATTGTTAGTGCACAAGTGCAGTACAACAAAATGTAGGCTTGAATTTTGGCCCTTACTTCTTGATTTATTTCCTCACTTACTTTTACCAACTGTTGGCTTCCTGTCCTATGAGCCGTGTCTCTTTCCTCTAGGTGTCTCAATTAAAAAGTTAGATGGTCCTGGGAATATGTGCCGTACCGGGTTGGAGCTCTGTCACACCCAACGTGAAGGCCAAGCACTGTAGGTCTGCATTTCTAATTTCTGCATCGAATTTCTAGGCCCTTGCTGTTGCCAATTCCTGTTCTTGGAATGGCAGCAAGCATTCTGTGAGAGGGGCCTAGAAGCTACTTCTGATCAGCCTCTGATGCGCAGCCTGAGAAGAGCCGCTCGCGTAGAAGTTCAGGCCAGCAGCCATCTTTTCAGCCACCGACAGAGATGTCCTGCACCTTATCTGAGGCTGCAGATCTGGCTGAAGCAGCTGGCACAGCTCAGTCACCACCTCCTTTCAAATCGCAGCCTTCTAACACACTGCTCCTCCGGCATGTTCATGTAGGAAAACTGCTGTCGGATAACCCTGCCAGCGTAAGGTCTGCTGTGGCGACGTCTGTTGGCCCTCCTCCATCTGGCCATGCCCGCCCCCCTCTCCCTGCGTCTCAGTGCCCTTTCCAGATGATTCAGCAGCAGGACGTTCCCCTCCAATGCAGCCCACAGGAAGGTTCCTCATTGTCAAGGCTCACCAACAGCAAGGTGATGGTCAGAAGGCTGAAGATCATCTGCCTGCACTGGCTCAGTGGTCAAATGGCTCTCAGTGTGCAGCTCAGCAACTCTTTGTAGCTCTCGAGGAAGTTGTGATCCAAAAATGGCTGCTGCTTTTAAACCACACCAGTCCCCTTTAAATAACGCTCCTCCAGCCCGAGAGCGACTTGGTAAGGCCCAGGTAAGCTGTCACTATTAGCGCCAGGCGCTACGGAGGGGGGCGCCACTGAATTTCCGGTCTGGGGCACCCAAAAGGCGTTGCACACTCAAATGACGTCATAATCAGCCTGCGCCCATGAGCGGGCGCTAAGATTTAGCGCCAGCGCTAAATGCATGCTCAATATGGGGCGAGGTGCTAGGCGCCTTGCGCCCGCCCGGAAATTGGCTTGCGCCCCACTTCTCGGCCTCTTTAGGCGTTAATCGGTAGCGCTATCAACCGAATTTCTCCCCCTTTGTGTCTTAGTGCGAGGAGCATTCGTAATAAGGTGGATGAATTAGCAGCGCAAATAGAGGTAGATGAATATGATATGATTGGGATTACGGAAACATGGCTCCAGGGTGACCTCAGCTGGGAACTCAACATACAGGGGTATTCAATATTCAGGAAAGATAGGCAAAAAGGAAAAGGAGGTGGGGTAGCATTGCTGGTTAAAGAAGGGATTAACACAATTGTAAGGAAAGATATTGGCTCTGATGATGTGGAATCTGTATGGGTAGAACTGAGAAATACCAAGGGGCAGAAAACGTTAGTGGGAGTGGTGTATAGACCCCCAAACAGTAATGCAGAGGTTGGGGATGGCATTAAAAGGGAAATTAGAGATGTGTGCAATAAGGGCACAGCAGTCATCATGGGTGACTTTAATCTACATATAGATTGGGCTGACCAAATTAGTAACAATACTGTGGAGGAGGAATTCCTGGAGTGTATACGGGATGGTTTCTTGGACCAATATGTCAAAGAACCAACTAGGGATCAGGCCATCTTAGACTGGATATTATGCAATGAGAAAGGATTAATTAGCAATCTTGTTGTGCGAGGCCCCTTGGGTCGGAGCAATCATAATATGATAGAATTCTTCATTAAGATGGAGAGTGAAGTAGTTGACTCAGAGACTAAGGTCCTGAATTTAAATAAAGGGAACTATGATGGTATGAGACGTGAGCTGGGTAGGATTGATTGGGTAATGTCACTCAAAGGATTGATGGTGGATAGGCAATGGCAAACATTCAAAGATTGCATGGATGAACTACAGAATTTGTTTATCCCAGTCTGGCATAAAAATAAATCAAAAAAGGTGACTCAACCGTGGCTAACAAGGGAAATTAGGGATAACATAAGATCCAAAGAGAGGACATATAAATTGGCCAAAAAAAGCAGCAAACCTGAGGATTGGGAGCAGTTTAGGATTCAGCAAAGGAGGACCAAGGGATTAATTAAGAGGGGGAAAATAGCTTATGAAAGTAAGCTGGCAGGGAACACAAAAACTGACTGTAAAAGCTTTTATAGATATGTGAAGAGAAAAAGATTGGTGAAGTCAAGCGTAGGGCCCTTACAGTCAGAATCAGGGGAATTTATAATGGGGAACAAAGAAATGGCAGACCAACTAAATACATATTTTGGTTCTGTCTTCACAAAGGAGGACACAAATAACCTCCCAGAGATGTCGGGGAACATAGGGACTAATGAGAGGGAGGAACTGAAAGAAATCAGTATTTGTAAGGAAATGGTGTTGGGGAAGTTGACTGGATTGAACGCCTATAAATCCCCAGGGCCTGATAATCTACATCCTAGGGTACTTAAGGAAGTGGCCCTGGAAATAGTAGATGCATTGCTGGTCATCTTCCAGAACTCGATAGACTCTGGAACAGTACCCATGGATTGGAGGGTAGCTAATGTTACCCCACTATTCAAAAAAGGTGGTAGAGAAAAAGCAGGGAATTATAGACCGGTAAGCCTGACATCGGTAGTGGGGAAAATGCTAGAGTCCATTATAAAAGATGTAATAGCAGAGCACTTGGAAAGCAGTGACAGGATCGGACAAAGTCAACATGGATTTACAAAAGGTAAATCGTGCTTGACTAATCTACTGGAATTTTTTGAGGATGTAACTGGTAAAATAGATAAGGGAGAACCAGTGGATGTGGTGTATTTGGACTTTCAGAAGGCTTTCGATAAGGTCCCGCATAAGAGATTAGCATGCAAAATTAAGGCACATGGGATTGGGGGCAAGGTTTTGACTTGGATAAAGAACTGGTTGGCAGATAGAAAGCATAGAGTTGGAATAAACGGGTCATTTTCCGAGTGGCAGGCAGTGACTAGTGGGGTACCGCGGGGATCGGTCCTAGGACCCCAGCTGTTCACGATATATATTAATGATCTGGACAAGGGAATTGGATGTAATATCTCCAGATTTGCAGATGACACAAAGCTGGGTGGGAGGGTGTGCTGTGAGGAGGATGTCGTGAAACTCCAGTACGATTTGGACAGGTTGGGTGATTGGGCAGAAACATGGCAAATGCACTATAATGTGGATAAATGTGAGGTTATCCACTTTGGTGGCAAAAACAGGAAGGTAGCTTATTATTTGAATGGCAATAGATTGGGAGAAGGGGAAGTGCAAAGAGACCTGGGTGTTCTTGTGCACCAGTCGCCGAAGGTAAGCATGCAGGTGCAGCAGGCGGTTAAGAAGGCAAATGGAATGTTGGCCTTCGTAGCGAGAGGGTTCGAGTGCAGGAACAAGGATGTCTTGCTGCAATTGTACAGGGCCTTGGTGAGACCGCACCTTGAGTGCTGTGTGCAGTTTTGGTCGCCTTATCTGAGGAAGGATATTCTTGCCATGGAAGGAGTGCAGCGAAGATTCACCAGGCTGATACCTGGGATGGCAGGAATGACGTATGAGGAGAGATTGGTTCGATTGGGCTTATACTCACTGGAGTTTAGAAGATTGAGAGGGGATCTCATCGAAACCTATAAAATTCTGTCAGGCCTGGACAGACTAGATGCAGGAAGGATGTTCCCGATGGCCGGGCAGTCCAGAACTAGGGGTCATAATCTAAAGATAAAGGGTAAGCCATTTTGGACTGAGATGAGGAGGAATTTCTTCACCCAGAGAGTGGTGAACCTGTGGAACTCTCTACCACAGAAGGCAGTTGAGGCCAATTCATTAAATATATTCAAGAAGGAGTTGGATATATTTCTTAAGGCTAAAGGGATCAAGGGATATGGAGAGAAGGCAGGGACAGGGTACTGAATTTGGATGATCAGCCATGATCTCATTGAATGGCGGAGCAGGCTCGAGGGGCCGAATGGCCTACTCCTGCTCCTATCTTCTATGTTTCTATGTTTAGCACACCATGCATCATCAGATTTTACTGGGCCACATCAAGCTCTACTGGGCCTCACTCTCCTCTGCTACTCTAGGATCATCTTGGAGTAGAAAGATAACCCCTGGTTTCTGTGGTGTATGTAACCTGTTCCACCTTAAGAGAACTTAAGCCTGTTCCACCTTAAGAGATGTACTACTTTCTCTGGCTGCTGTATACGTAATACCGGTGGTGACCACCGGTATATAAGTACTGTGTAGTGATATTGTATTTAGTATAGTCCTGACCTCCAACTAGTAAAGACCTGTTGAACTTTATTCTTGTAGTCTGTGTCAGTAATTAATCTTAATACAACTGGAACACACAGACTTAACAGTGGCGACGAGTCCGATTCTTACCCTGCGGCAGTTTATATCCACGGCGGCTTCGTCCACAGAACGGGCGTCGAAGAGAGGCATCCACCCTCATCACCCTGCTGGAAGACACGTCGCGCGGCAGGCATCGAGAACCCGGAGTGCAGAAGACATCCTGAACTCGAAGCCTCCATCAGCTATCTTCTTTCTACCTCGGTGGTGGGTAAGCCGGTCAGCGACGCGAGCAGAAAGTCGGCCGCGTTGGCTGTACAGACGGGGGGAGGAAGACGGAGGAATAAGGGCGGTGAGATCGATCGCGACCGGAGATAAGGGCTGGGCCGCATTTGGGCCGAAAGGCGCAGCGCGGGGACATCGATCGCGGCTGGTGATAAGGGCCGGGCCGCTTTCGGGCCAAAAAGGCACAGCGTCTGGGGCGACTGAAGGCGCGAGAGCCGCGGTGAAGGCGAACGCAGCCAGTGCTAATAACCGGCCTGCAAGAAGGGCTGCGAGGCGCGACATCGGGGAAGCGCGAATGCCCGAGGGAGCCGCGGTGAAGCAGAGACAGCGTCGGGGGAGTTACTAACCGCTGGGAAAGGGGAGCAGCAGCGGCACGCCAAACGCCATTGCAGCCAGTGGGTGAAGCCCGCCAAGCACGGGAAAACCGCCATTTTGTAGGCGGAGGACGAAGACAAGAGCGGGAAGCCGCCATCTTGGGATAAAATTAATTGCAACGATGCCTAAACATGGGAACATTGATACCTTTGATAGCGACATCGAGGATTGGGCCATGTATGTGGAACGCATACAAAATTATTGTAAAGCAAATAAAATCCCAGATGCAGAGAAAGCACTAACTTTATTGAACTTAATGGGTGCAAAGACATACGGGCAATTGAAACACCTTTTATCACCAGATGAACCGACGGATAAGACGTTCGAGGAGATTGTTACTGTCCTGAAAAATCATCTAAACCCCACGCCGCTGATGCTAGCGGAACGATTTAAATTTTACAGCAGAAGGCAGCTGAAGGATGAAAGCAATGCTGAATATTTAATGGAATTGCGTAAGCTAGCAAAATACTGTCAGTTTGGAACGGGACTGACAGAAGCGCTAAGAGATAAATTTGTGTGTGGATTATTAAAAGAAGATACACAAAAGCGACTGCTCGAGGAGAATGAGCTGACGCTTGAGAAAGCGGTCACTATGGCAGCAGCACACGAAGCCGCAGCGAGAGGCACGGCAGTAATGCAGCTACGGTCACCAGAACTCAGTACAAATAAATTGGGTTTGAGTACTGTAAAATGTTATCGTTGTGGAAAGACAACACACGATCAGAACCAGTGTTGGTTTAAAAACCAAGAATGCAGAACGTGTGGCAGGCTTGGCCACATAGCTAAAGTATGCCGGTCAGGAAAGAAGACCAGCAACAAAAAGTCACCGCAAGGAAAATACATAAAGGTGCACAAGGTGACAAAGACCAGTTCAAACGAACAGAAGTCAGATTCAGACGCTAGCAGTAATGAACTGGGTAGCTTAAGAGTACACAACGTTGGTAAGGATGCAGATCTCCAGGCAATTTGGGTCACTCTTCAGATAGCAGGAGTCCAAGTAAAGGTGGAATTGGACACTGGATCGGCATTGACGGTCATGAATAAGAAAGATTACAAAAGGTTATTCCAACATATTCCCCTACGGGATACGGAGATTATATTGAAAACATACACGGGGCAAAGAGTGTACCCCATCGGAAAGATAGAGGTAAAAGTGGTCCACAAGGGCGAAGAAAGCCAAGTAATGGACTTATATGTGCTACCTGAAGGAGGTCCACCACTACTGGGACGGGAGTGGATTAGGAAAATGAATATGGACTGGCACTCCTTAAAAGCACTAACGGTAGATTCCGGGGAAACAGATGTCAAACCTAAACGATTGTCCAAAATATTGGATGATGCTAAAGAGGTGCTCCAGCAAGGACTGGGAACACTGAAAGGAATTACGGCAAACATCAAGATTGATGAACATGCACAACCAAAATTTTTCAAAGCCAGACCGGTACCCTATGCAATACGACCTACTGTAGAAGCGGAACTGGAAGCGCTAGAACGTTCAGGTGTACTGTCTAAGGTAGATTGGAGTTATGAAACGTCCTTCGAGCAACAAGCCAGGAGAACCAGGGAAGGTTCGCATCTGTGGAGATTTCAAGATCACCGTTAATCCGGTGCTTCACGCGGTGCAGTATCCGCTTCCGCGGATTGAGGATATTTTTGCTTCGTTGTCTGGCGGGAAACACTTCACCAAGATAGACCTGGCGCAGGCGTACTTGCAGATGGAGGTTGAAGAAGAGTCACGCCAGTACCTCACGATCAACACGCATAGAGGTTTGTACCGGTATAATAGGCTGGTTTTTGGAGTGGCATCGGCTCCGGCAATTTGGCAGAGGGCCATGGAGCAGGTATTACAGGGAATTCCAGGCACACAATGTTACCTAGACGATATTCTGATTACAGGTGATGGTGATTAAGAACACCTCGCAAACTTGGAACTGGTGCTCAACAGACTGAAAGAGTATGGACTTAGAGTTAATCGGCAGAAATGTGAGTTCTTTCAGAAGCGGATCTTGTACTGTGGTCATGTCACTGACCGGGAGGGGCTTCATAAGTCTCCTGACAAGATAGAGGCAGTTGTAAAGGCTCCCGCTCCGGATAATGTCTCTCAGTTGAGGTCGTTTCTGGGATTGATTAACTATTACCATAAGTTTCTACCGAATCTATCCACGGTACTGCACCCGCTGAACGCTCTTTTACAGAAGGGGGTACCATGGGAATGGAGCGAAAACTGCAAGAAAGCATTTCGCAAAAGCAAAGAATTGATCACCTCAGAGGAAGTGTTGGCTCACTTCAACCCGACACTGCCTATTCGGTTGGCTTGTGATGCTTCTCCATATGGTATTGGGGCAGTACTCTCACACAAGTTGCCAAATGGCACGGAAAGGCCAGTCGCGTTTGCATCCAGATCATTGACCTCCGCTGAGCGCAACTATGCGCAGATCGATAGGGAGGCTCTCAGCCTTGTATGGGGAGTGAAGAAGTTTAATCATTACCTGCAGGGCCAAAAATTCACACTTCTGACAGACCATCAGCCGTTGGTATCCATTTTTAACCCTAAGAAGGGTGTTTCGGTGATGACAGCACAGCGACTCCAGAGGTGGTCCCTTTTCCTAGGGGCACATCAATATCAGATAGAATTCAAAGGTACAAAGCGGCATGGCAATGCTGATGGGCTGTCGCGCCTGCCACTACCTGAAGCAGCAGAGATGACGAAAGTTGACCCTGTTGAGTTATTTCATTCGACCATCATCGAGTGTTTACCAGTCACCAATGCAAGTATTGAAAGAGAAACCAGGAACGACCCGACACTGTCCCGAGTTTACGAGGTGACAGTGAAGGGATGGCCAACATATGGTGATCCTCTGTTACCGGCATTCTCGGCAAGGCGAGACCAGCTGTCCGTCTGCCATGGTACTTTGATGTACGGGACAAGAGTGATTATTCCTCCCAAGTTACGGGAAAGAGTTCTAAAGGAACTGCATGAAGGTCATCTGGGGGGAGTTAAGATGAAAAGTCTTGCTAGGGCTTATGTATGGTGGCCGGGCATTGACCAACAGATAGAGGAGTTGACAAAAAGCTGCGCTGGGTGCCAAAAAGTGCAAAATGCACCTCCGATCGCACCGCTACACCCATGAATGGCCTTCAGCCCCATGGCAACGCGTACATATTGACTTTGCTGGTCCATTCATGGACTCCATGTCCCTAATTGCGGTGGACGCACATTCCAAATGGCCAGAAGTCATCAAGATGAATACCACTACTTCAGAAAAGACAATTGCGGTGTTAAGAACAATATTCGCAAGGAACGGATTGCCAGAACAGATATGTTCGGACAACGGACCACAGTTCGTGTCGGAAGAATTCCAAAAATTCTTAAAGAAGAATGGGGTGAAACATTATACCTCTGCCCCATATCATCCGGCGACAAACGGGTTGGCCAAGAGATTTGTCCAAACATTCAAAAAGGCAATAAAGGCCATGAACGATGATCAGATTCCGTTACAACACAAGGTGGACAATTTCCTACTGGCATATCGAAACGCCGCTCATGCAGTGACTAACCAAAGTCCTGCCATGATGTTTTATAACAGGAGGTTGCGGTCCAGGTTGGACTTGTTAAAACCAAATGTGCGGAGGGAAGTGGAAAACAAACAGTTCCGGCATATTAATAACAAATCCACTCGAAGTTTCGACGTAGGACAACCAGTGTTGGCAAGGGGCTATGGAAACGAAAAATGGCAGTCCGGAACAATTCGGGCCAGACAAGGACCTCTGATGTACACAGTAGATATTGGTAACAATGTGATAAGGCGTCATGCGGATCAACTGGTAGAATCAAGAGCAAGGGTCGAACCCATGGTTGCGACAGAGACAACTGTGGAAGACGTTAATGAACCTGAAGCATCTACCTCGGCAGGGACTGTACCTGATGATGACGTCCAATACATAGGAAACCAACAAGAAGAGTCACCTCAGCAACAAGAATCAGAGACCACTGAAAGGCGTTATCCAAACTGAATCAGAAGCCTCCTGAGAGACTGAACCTTTGAACTGTTTATACCTGAAGTTATATATGTATATATGTTATGATGTTATGTTAAATGGGGATATGACTGTTAAGCTAAAAAGGGAGGATTGTGGTGTATGTAACCTGTTCCACCTTAAGAGAACTTAAGCCTGTTCCACCTTAAGAGATGTACTACTTTCTCTGGCTGCTGTATACGTAATACCGGTGGTGACCACCGGTATATAAGTACTGTGTAGTGATATTGTATTTAGTATAGTCCTGACCTCCAACTAGTAAAGACCTGTTGAACTTTATTCTTGTAGTCTGTGTCAGTAATTAATCTTAACACAACTGGAACACACAGACTTAACAGTTTCTTTTCTTGACGTTCAACTATCTTCTTAATTTCCTCTACCCAGCCCTCGCCTATAACAAGTGGGAGGAGCTTACGGGCTTCTTCATCACACAATTCCAGGGACTGGAGAGGGTGGAAGTCCCACTAATGCCTGTGGAGGGTGCCAGAATATGGACTGGGCCTTTAAATTACAGTGAGCAGGGCCGTGGCATACCTTCTGTCTGTTCCGTTGGTTTGGCTGCTGTGCGCCTGTAAAAACCTGACCGCAGCATACACAGCGCAAGCTACGGTCACTTGCAAACCAATTACAAACAGACATTAGGCCCCCGATTTACATATCAAATGGGCCTAATGCCAGTTTCAGGCACATACCCAGGACGCCTACTGAGCAGCCCGATCTAATATGGCGGGTGATGCACCTCTGGCACGGAATGAGCGCATGCACACTGTCCATCATGTTGGACCCTTAGGCGCAGCTCAATCGAATTTCTAGGCCCTTGTTCCCTATGTTGGGTTTGGCAATGCACTGAATGCGCTCTAAAATTTGAATACTTAGACTGAAAAATATTTGGTTACAAAACGGCGCCATGGCGATTATCCCTTTGCATCTGCCATCTCACATGGAAACACCAGCCTCCAACACTGGGAAGCAAGTAGGAGCAGATGTATCACACCACGCCTAACCAATAAATGCTTTCCAAAGTGGCAATGAACTAACAGACATTGGAAGTATAATAAGAAAATGTTACTTGCTGTATTTTACAAGGCCCTGCTCCCAGCACGGAGCCTTGCTCAAGGGGGTGTCAATCAGGGAATCGGACTTGCAGAATCTCGTGACGATTCTTTGATCCACGTTCCCATTGAGCAAGGCTCCAACCAGGAGCCTCACCTCACCTCACAGTAATTACCTTATTGTAGTGTGGACTTACTGCAAACCAAAAATGCATACTGGGAGTGGAGTATCATACAAAATTAACCATCAATGTTTCTACCAACATAACTTACCTGTGGCACTCATGAACTGTTGCAAAAAAACTTTGCTTATATTCCCTTGAGTATAGAAGATTGAGGGGTGAACTAATCTAGATGTTTTAAATGGTAAAATGATTCTATAAGATAGATACAGAGAAACTATTTCCTCTACTGGGGGAATCCAGAACAAGGGAGCCTTATCTTAAAATTGGAGCCAGACCATTCAGAAGTGAAATCAGGAAGCACTTCTCCACATGAAGGGTAGTAAAAATCTGGAACTATCTCTACCAAAAGGCTGTGGCTGCTGGGTCAATTGAAACTTTCAAGACTGAGATCGATAGATTTTGTTGGGTAAGGATAGCAAGGTATGTGGAGCAAAGGCAGGTAAATGGAGTTGAGGTACAGATCAGCCATGATCTAAATGAATGGTGGAATAGGCTCAAGTGGTTGAATGGCCCACCCCTGTTCCTATGTTCTGATGAATTATGCAGCCAATGCCAATTAATTTTCTGCAAACCATCAGACCACAACGGGCTTCCTTTATCTTTACAACAACTAGGACTGTCAGGCTCCCCTCCCCTCTCCAAGTTGCCATCAGAAGACACCTTGCTTCCCTTTTAACAGATTACCACATTTTTATAAACTACAAGACATATTTTGTAAATTTTTGATTATTTTACTCACCTCGTTGAAGTCAGCTTCTCTTTCGGAGAATCTTTGATTTGACAGAAAAGTCTGAAAAAGGTGAAACACTAATGAAAAGTTCCTTAATGCAATTTTCAAATATTTGCTTTTAAAGCCAGCAGTAGCCTTGGATGCCAGGTTTTATAAATAGGCACATGAAGTACAAGAGTAAAGAGGCAACAATAACTTGCACAAGGCAATGATTAGGCCACAGTTGGAGTGCTGTGTGCAATTTTTGGTGCTCCTTTATATAAAGGACATAGGGGATGAAATTGGTTTCCGTCCGTAGAACAAAATGACCTCATAGTGAATCGGCTGCTGGTTTTACATCATTGGCTTCAATGGAAAAGAAAATTGGAAAAACTATTAGCTCCATCGCGAGCCTACAGCATAGATTCACCAGGACAAGTCTAGGAATGAGAAACTATAGTTATGGGGAGAAACTTGAGTTACTCGGATTATTTCCGCGGGAGCAGAGAAGGCCAAGGGCAGATGTGACACCAGTTTCTAAAATGGTGAAACGACTTGACAGGGTTAACCGGGAAAATCTATTCCCTCTAATTGCGAGTCACAGGGAGTGATTGAGGCAGAAACCATTGCATCTATTAAGGGAAAATGGGATAAATATTTGAAGCAGAGGGGAGAAAGCAGGGTAGTGTGATCAGTTTGGATTGCTCTAGCAAAGAGCCATAGACACGATAGGCTGAATGACCGCAAACTGTGTTGTGAACTTCTATAGTTCTATGGGAGTTGTTTTTGACATTAATTTCTATTTTTTAATGTTTATATTTATACCACTTTTGTGTAGTTGAAAACTATTGAATACATTTTTGCAATAAAGGGTAATTTATTCAGGCTTTGGGACTAGGACTACTTTCATATTCTACTTAGTCTTCAGAGCTACCACAGTGAATGCTCCACTATATACAGGGTATTTATAATATCTCAGTAACTTGTCAAGGAGTTGATTTAATTTTTAATCTCTTGTGACTCATGGGCATCATAAAGATAAATGATTTCGAACGGGCAATCGTGCCAGTGTTCGACCGAGGAGTCAAGTAACATACAGGGCTCCACAGGGGAGTCCTCTTACAAAAATGATGGAAAAAATAACTGGATATGAAAATCACCACATATTTAAGGTTTTCTCCCACTATGGAGGCGAAATTGGTCTTCAGCAGTAGCGCAAAACAGGCACTAGAGAATCGGCCGCCCGCTTTACACCCTGCCTGACTTTCTTTTCCAATTTTGAAAGATTTTCAGGCTGGGTGTAAAACAGGCTGCCGATTCACTAGCACCCGTCTTGTGCTACTGCCCAAGACCGATTGCACCCCCATAGTAATTACAGCTAGAGTAGTTCATGTTGAGGCAATGTTTAAATTGATATCCAGAGGTAGAATGTAGGTGAAAATATTTTCATTGGTGTCTGCCACATTTTGGGAGTGTTTTTTGAGCATTATTCCACTGAAAAGATTTGGAAACAAGTTACATTTAAACATTGAGGTTTTTTTTAAAAAGCAAAGTCTGTTCACACAAGCTTAATAAATATACCGAGACAAAAGGGCCTAGAAATTCAGTAAGGCGCTGCAAGCTTTGCACCCAGTTACCGCCTAAAGAGGGTTTCTGCGCCAGTATAGGAGGTTGCGCTGATATTGAGCTCGGCGGTAATGGCGGCGGTAGCCGGTAGCGCTGCGCCGGCACCGATGACGTCATCGGTGTGCGCAGTGCCCCGTTTCCGCCCCGATGCCGGCCCGACGCCCATATTCAGTTGCCGCCGCCTCCTCCGTGGCGGCCGCTACTAACATCCGGAGACCAGGGCCTTACTGCAGCCTTAGTGGGGCGCATAAAGGTGGAGGTGCGGCCGGCCGCTTTTTCGGCGGCCGCCTGCCCGCACCTCCTTCCCCGGCCTCCTCCACCACCCCCCCCCGCGGCATTGCCGGCTGCTTTCCACGAGCCCGGCACTTCTCCGTGGTGCCGGGCTCATTTGCCGGCACAATCCAGCGGCGATCTCCCCGTTGCAGGCACCTCCACCTTAAGAGAAGGAGGAGGCCTGCAGTACCGCAGCCTGCCGCACCGCATCGGGTGGCGCAGCAGCACTTAGAGCGCTGAAATTCAGTTTCTGCGCCCCAAGCGGGGGCGGGTACACCCTGGAATAGCGGCCGGTTCAGACTTGGGGCGCAAAAAGCGAATATCGGACGGTCGCACATGGCTCCGCGCCCAGCGCTAACTTTTGGCCGTTAGCCAGCTGGCGGGGCCATAGTGAATTTCTAGGCCAAGGTGTTTAAAATGCTAATAAGCTAGGCATCAAAATTATTTCCCCATAGGCTATAAGCATTTCTTTAGCCTGTCTCAGTCATCGATAAAAAACCTCCCACCAATTGTGTTGGGAGGTCCCTGGTTCCAGATGTTTGGCAGGGGTTGTCTGGCATAGGTCCTTCCCTCTGGTTGTGAACAGAGGGAGATAATAATGGGGACAGGGCTGACAGTCAAGTTTTTAAACAAACAGAAGACTGCAAGGACAAGCTTTTGTGAGACTCAATAGGTTAGAATGCAGGAGAGTCATTAGAAGTTATTTTGTTTGAGTCAAGCAAGATTACCCACTGATGTGGGGATATGTAGCACGTTCATTATTTTGTATTATTACGCAAAGATATGTTGTACTGACTGAACTAAATGAGTCCCATCATTACTGTGCTGTACGTTCACTTGCTGTGAAATAAAACAGCTTGACGATTTGTATTTAGCCTTATCTTACCAAGGGGGAGAAATTGGGCACCTCAGTGCCTCCCGTTAGCACCTCCAGGGGATGCTAACGGGCCTTAAACACTTACCGACCGGGCGCGGCAAGAAGATTGACTCCCGCTATATTCGGCGGGAGGTTTGTGGCGGCGTTATGGCGTTGCGCCCCGATCTCCTTTGCCCAGAGATCATGACATCATCACCGTGCACATTGTCCCGGACCCGAACTTCAGTTCCACCCCCTGCAGCATCACCGGGCAACAACACCTACAGTTGCAGGAGGCGTTCACTGGGAGGCTGGGCGCTTCGGGGGTGATACTTAAAGGCGAGGTGGCCGAGGTAAGTAAAAGGAATTCTGAAATGCCCTCTTTTTTTTCTCGTCTTCGCCAGCGATCAGCCCAGCACTCTGTTGCAGTGCATCGTGCTGGTTGGGCCGGATCACGGCTGCCGTCGAGGACCAGGTAAGTTGCTTTCCATTGCAGAACCTGCAGCGATGGCCCTTCCCTTTAAGAGAGGGAAGGAGCCTTCCAACGCGGCAGTGCTGCACGGCCCAGTGTGCAGCGCTGGACACCTACCGCCCCGTCTGTTGCCTGTTGCGCTCCAGGAAGGAAGTGGAGCACTTGATTTAGTGCTTCGCTTCCTTCCTGGAACGCAAATCCCGAATTATTTTAAAAGTTGAAAAACATTAGTGCCTGGCGCTAATTTTTTCAACTTTTAAAAGTTAGCGCCCCAAACGGGGCGATACCGAATTCTCCCCCCGACAAAGTGTTTTCTTGGTCCACCTATGAAAAGATTGGAGAGGTGCATGGGGAGACACATGCTAAAGACATGAATATCCAACTCAGATCTCAAGGGGATATTATTTTTACACCCCTGGTTACACCTTTGTGTAGTTAGATATTAGGCAGTATCGGCACACCCGTAAACATAAGACATTCAGACCTAGAAATTCAGTTAGGGGCGCCCAGCTCGCCTGGGCGCCGGAATTACCGCTGCGCGCGGAGCCACTTGCGCCAGCGGGAAATTCAGTTTCAGTGCCCCAAGTGGAAGCCGGCCGCTAAACAAGGGTTTTGGCGCCCTGCTTGGGGCGCTGAAACTGAATATCGGCGTGTAAAGTGCCGCAGCGCCACCCGCTGCGGCACGGCAGCCTGTGGTACTGCAGGCCTTCCTCTCATTCTTAAGGGGGAGGTGCCTGCAACAGCGCGATCCCCGCTCGCGAGTGCCGGCAAATGAGCCCGGCACCAAGGAGAAGTGCCGGGCTCTCTGGAAACAGCCGGCAATGCCGCGGGGGGGGGGGGGTGTAGGAGGCCGGGGAAGGAGGTGCGGGCAGGCGGCCGCCGAAAAAGCGGCCGGCCGCACCTCCACCTTAACTCGCCCCACTACCGGCACAGGTAGGCCCCGTGTACCGGTCGCTGTTTGCAGCCGGCACGGGGGAGGCGGCAGCAACCAAATATGGCCAGCGGGGCAATAGCAGGGCGCTGCGCACACCGATGACATCATCGGTGGTGGCACAGCGCTACTGGCTAGCACCGCCATTAGCGCCCCGCTAAATATCACGGTAGGTTTGCACAGTGGCGCAAAAGCCCTCTTTGGGCGCAAACTGGTGGCGCAGGCCACTGAATTTCTAGGCCTATGTCTGGTTCCAGGAACAACCAGCACTGCTATACTTAAGAGAATATTGAAGGCAAAACTGAAAATTGTACCAGTGATGTTGGATGAATGAATAAAACTGCTACATTGAAATAGCCTAAAAATATTTGAGAAACAAGGATAAAATATCTGGTTAAGAATAGGATTGGAGTCTTAGGGATAAGTGTAGACTGGGATGATCAAATTCTCCTTGGTAAACAGGATTTCCACCGCACTTCTGGTAAATTAACACCGGAGGAGCGGGCGCAGCTCCAAGGAATTTCCAGGCCTATGGTACTTCTGCTGTTGGGACTGGGGGAGGGAATGTTACTTGCAGGGCCAACAGGCCCAGTTTCAACAATGGAGATGTCAGCATGGATTAATATTCTTGGGTTTTACTGAATTATATACGTGTGTCTGAAAGCTTTTTTATTGAACTTTTCCTCAGAAGTTTTAAATTGTCATTTTTCATTCTATTATTCATCAGTGTTCTTAAAGTCAGCACCACATGGGTAATTCCAATTGCTTCTATAATGTTCACTGCACTTTAACAAATTATTTTATGTGAAGCACTTCAAGATGTTTCACAGAAATGTGATAAGGCACTGAATCAAAGCTAGCCTCTTTCCTTCTCCCTTTCGATCTATCACAAGGGGATATATGGTCAGGCAATCCATGTATCAGCCTTATCATTGTTTGATAGATTTATATCAGGTAGATGCTGAGAGGTTGCTTCTCCTGGCTGAAGTGTATAGAACTAGGGGGCATAGTCTCAGGATAAGAGGTAGGTCATTTAAGACTGAAATGAGGAGGAATTTCTTCACTCAGAGCATTGTGAATATTTGGAATTCTCTGCCCTAGAGGCGCTGTGGATGTGGAGTCTTTGGGCTCGAATTTCCAAGCCCCGTAGAGGCGGGAGTGGTGGGAAAATTGCAGAATCGGGGAGCAGGAACTCATCCTGCCCCCAACCCGCCTCCGTGCCAATGTCCCAGGAGGCGGGTATCCGTCCTGTGCTGGGAGCCGCCTCCCCGAGGCAGGAAGGGGATTAGTGGCAATTAACTGCTTGTTAACAGGTAGTTAACATGCAGTTTTTTGCCTAATCCCTATTTTTAGCCCTGAAGTGTGGGCTTCCCGACGGCTCCGAACCACGCCAAGTTAGCAAGGCGGACCGTCGGTCTGAAGGGGTTGGAGGGGTCGAGATGTCCGTTGTGCAGGTGAGTGATGGGTGCATGTGTGCAGAGGGTAAGTGTGTGAGGTAAGTGTAAAGTGTTTTAATAAGTTTTACTTACCTTTACTTTCTCCTGCAGGCTTTCTTCCTTCAGTTCCCGGGAGTCCCTCAGTTCACCGGCACAGAAAGCAGAATGGCCGCTGAAATGTCAAAAGTTGCAGCATTCTGCTTTCTGGTCTGGAGAGATCTCTAACTGAGTCTGAGTAGAAGGACTCAAGTTAGTAGACAGATTGTCAGTGTTTGACAGCTTCACAGAGCTGTCAAACGCTGATTTTTCATCTGTCAAAAGCTCTTGACAGATGAAATGTCAATCACTGACGTCACCAGTAACCAGGTGTCCCTTAATTGGCCTGCTGAGCCCGCTGGATGGGCTTAACAAGGTCAATCAAGGGAAAATAGCGTGGGTTGGCCATAAGTCGATGGAGGCGGGACTACAACCCAAAAAGTGGGAGTCCCGTCTCCACCACGTCCCCATTGACAAAATCCAGCCCTTTGAGTATATTCAAGGCTGAGATAGATAGATTTTTTGATTCTAGGGGAATTAAGGGATATGAAGATCAGGCGGGAAAGTGGAGCTGAGGTCAATGATCAGCTGTGATCTTATTGAATGGTGGAGCAGGCTCGAGGGGCCATATGGCCTACTCCTGCTCCTATTTCTTATGTTCTTATGTATGTTCTTATAAAGTGCAATTCGATATTGTTTGAGTGCATTAGTCTGCTGCAATGCTTTTAGATGGAGGATTGCAGCGTTTGTAGCCCCAATTTTAACTTGGGCCGGGAATCGCAGGTGCGGAGGAAAAAGCGGGCTGCGATCTATCTAGTCCCCCGAGGCATGAGGCCTGGCCTATTTTAACTCCTGGCCCTCATTTTAAACACCCCCTCACTGACTCCCGCCCGATGACAGAGGCCAGCGGGTGGGAGCGGGTAACCGTGTGGCTGCAGGTCACTGCCAAGGAAGCGGCCCACGGCAAGGGATGTGAGTGGGAAAGGGTCTGGGGACAACTGCAATGGAGGAGGCCCTGGGCTGAGGTGGCCCAAGGTTTCCTTGTTGGGTTAGGAAGAGCACTCCTTTCGCTGGTAGCTCTGAGACTGCGCATAATCCGCTACTTTTAAAATGAGGTCGGGGTCTGAATTACATCAACATTTCAAAAACATTTGAGGCTCCAGCCTGCCTGTGGTGAATGGCCTTCATGCTCCTGAAAACCCAGGAGTTAAAAGGGTCGGTGTGGGGGTGTCGAGAAAGCTGTGGGAAAGCAGTGGGTTAAACCCAGCTGTCATTTTAACCTCCCACCCGTCTTCTCCTGCCGGTAGAACATGTTAAAGTTACACATTTTAAATCAGATTGATCCCCCTATTTGAACAAATTGTTATGCTAAACATGCAGATTTATGCAGTAGAGTTACGGTAATATTCTCCAGATGTTATGCCCTAGTGCAATTTAAGTTAAAGTAAAAACTTTGCAATTCATGGGATTTATTTATTCTAACTTTCCATGGGTGAACTAAAATGAGTTTAATTTAGCACAAACAATGGTAATTACTTACAATTAAATCACAGTCATGTGATCTTCAATTTAGTGACTATTTACAACCAATTAGCAACTTTCAGGATATATTAGAGAATTCCTTCATTCCGTCACTTGGTAGCTGGCCTGGAGAAGGTGGTGCCACACCGCTCGGCATGAGCGCGGGTTGTATAACTGCAAGGCGGGCTTTTAAACTATGTAAATCCACTGGCAGCCCATTCCTACTTTTAATGTTTCAAAAGAACTGACTATCCCATCAGCTCTACTCAAATCTCTGGGACACTCACCAGCTGTCAGGGGTTGCTGAGTGGGGTTTTGTGCCTGCAGTTGAATACATATTTCCTGAACCCCCAACAAAATCTCCAGTGTCAATGTTGCCACTGCCTGCAACAACAACAACTTGTATTTATATAGCGCCTTTAACGTAGTAAAACATCCCAAGGCGCTGCACAGGAGTATTTTAAGACAATAAATTTGTCACCGATCCACATAAGGATAAATTAGGGCAGGTGACCAAAAGCTTGGTCAAAGAGGTAGGTTTTAAGGAGCGTCTTAAAGGAGGAAAGCGAGGTAGTGAGGCAGACAGGTTTAGGCAGGGAATTCCAGAGCTTAGAGCCTAGGCAACAGAAGGCACGGCCACCAAAGGTTGAATGATTACAATCAGGGATCCTTAAGAAGGCAGAATTAGAGCACAGATATCTCGGGGGGGTTGTGAGGCTGAAGGAGATTACAGAGATAGGAAGGGACGAGGCCATGGAGGGATTTGAATACAAGGATCAGAATTTTGAAATCGAGGTGTTGCTTAACCAGGAGCCAATGTGGGTCAGCGAGCACAGAGGTGATGGGCGAATGGGACTTGGTGCGAGTTACAACATGGGCAGCAGAGTTTTGGATGACCTCAAGTTTACGTAGGGTGGGACATGGGAGGCCAGCCAGGAGTGCATTGGAATAGTCAAGTCTAGAGGTAACAAAGGCATGGATGCACTACAAACTCAAGTGTGATGAAATATTCCATTCATCACTGCCTGTGACTGTGGTTGGTTTCAGTTTCATTTCCCTTACCTCTGTTCCGTTTCCTCACCATTGTATTGTACTATGTGTAGGGCTCCGCCCATACCTGGCCCATTGTATTGTACTATGTGTAGGGCTCTGCCCATACCTGGCCCCTATGTAAGCTGGCCCAGCCTGCAGCACATCCAGTATGGCAGAGCTCTGGATGGAAGATACCTCTCTCCTGTGTGTTACCTTCTAAGTCAATAAAAGCCTTGTTTTGTTTCGCTAACATCGAGTCTCGGATTTATTGAGGCACATCATCAAGCATTTTATCAAGACAGGCATTGCCAGGGAAGCTGTCAGCAGACCGAGCATCCTAAGGAACTTGCTCCTTGCTGGAGCAGGCACTGAAACAACTTGGCTGCCATTTACCCACACGCAGCTTCCCCAACTTATGGTCACTAAAGAAAATATTTCCTTTGCAGCGGTTTTTAAAATCTTGCAATTGCTTTAAAAGGTACCATGTGCCATAACGGCGAGATGAAAGGGTTTGGTGGTGGAGAGCACAACGCTAATGTGTCAGGCACTTGCTCCCATTTGCCAACTACTGATTCTGCAGCCACTGAAGTGCAGAATATCCCTCTCCGCCCAGAGCACACTGCCCATCACTTTAACACACGCAGAATTGCTCTCTTATTTTGATCATAAGAAATCGCACGTTTTTGACCTGCGCCATTATTTTTTTCCTCGTCCAGAGAGATTCCTGGCTTTCATCACAATAGAGTCATTGGCCCCGATTTTTCCCCAGCCGTCGGGCGGGGGCTGAATTGCAGAAATAGGGGGTCGCGACCCCCCCGCCCGATTCCCCGCCCCACCCGACTTTCGCCCCAGTGTTTCAGCACGACCCAAATCAGTCCCGCCCGCAGCAGGTGGGAATGGTCGGCGGGAGCCTAATGATCAATAATTGGCATGTTTAATCCTATTTTCAGGGTCCCTTGCAATTTTCAGCCTTTCCCCACGTGAAACACGCCTGGTGGGAACACCGTTGATGAAACCTGGCGTGAACAAAGTTGGCTTGCTTGCTTTCAGCTGCAGGTCAATGAGGACTGAAGAGATTTAATCAGACAGCATTTGTAGGCTGCAGGACCTTGTTGCTGAAGGCTTGGGGCAACTTGTTGAAGGCTTAGGCACAGTTGTGGAAGGTTGGAGCCTCACACACTTCCCCAGTGTGAGCTCCTGGGAAGCCCCTCTCACCACCCTAACTCCGCGCCTCCTCAATGGAGGCATCTGCCAGAAGCATGGGAGGCCTTTTGTTCCTTCCCTTCCTGGCATTAGAGGATCTCCAACAGCAGAGGAGGCTGGAGCAACTCCAGCAACAGCAGCAGCACCAGCAACAGCAACAACAGCAGCACCAGCAGGAGCGACAGGCTGCGGCTCAGCCACCTGAGGCAGCACAGGCCAGAAGGGGCCAGCGCATGGAAGGCCATCGGCGCAGGAGATACCCCCCAAACAGGGTCTACAGACACAGGGTGAGCTACCTCAACATGACTGAGCAGCAGTGCCAGAGGTGGCTCCGACTTTCGCGAGAGGTTGTGACTGACATCTGCGCAATGCTGCAGCAAGACCTGGAGCCCAGAGCACCAGGTCCACACTCCTTACCAGTGGCCATCAAAGTCACCACCGCACTCAACTTTTATGCCTCAGGCTCCTTCCAGGGATCAGCAGCAGACATCAGCGGCATCTCCCAGGCGGCCGCACACACTTGCATCAAACAGGTCACCGATGCCCTCTTTGCCCTCGCGCACAATCACATCCATTTCACTAGGGATCGCGCAAGTGTGAGGGCGCGAGCGCTTGGATTAGCTCAGCTGGCAGTCTTTCCAAGGGTGCAGGGCGTCATTAACTGCACACATGTGGCCCTTAGGGCACCCCACCACAATCCAGGAGTTTTTGTCAACCGCAAGGGCTTCCACTCCCTTAACGTTCAGCTGGTGTGTGACCACAAGAAGGTGATTTTGCATGTTTGTGCCAAGTACCCTGGCAGCTGCCATGACTCCTTCATACTGCGCCAGTCTACTGTGCCTCCGCTATTCAGTCCGCCAAATGAACTTCAAGGATGGCTACTTGGAGACAAGGGATATCCCCTGCGCTCTTGGCTAATGACGCCGTTGAGGAGACCAGCCAGCGAAGCTGAGGAGCACTACAACTCCAGCCACATTACCACCAGATGCATTATCGAGCAAACCATCAGATTGCTGAAGATGCGCTTCAGATGCCTCGATAGATCAGGTGGAGCCCTACAGTACTCATCAGCCAGGGTCTCCAAAATCGTCGTGGTATGCTGTGTGCTTCACAACATGGCACAGCGTCGTGGCTTGCCAATTCCGCAGGACCAAGAGGCTCCTCACAGAGCCGCCTCGGATGAGGATGATGCGGAGGAGGAGGAGGAGGACGGAAACGAGCATCCTGCAGATGCCCGCCAACCAGCGGCACCAGTGCGCGAGAACATTGCTGGGCGGAATGCAAGGAATGCACTCATCCTGGGCAGATTTGCGTAGCCTGGTACATCAAACACTGCAGCCTCACTGCTTCTTAACTGACCATTGTCAGTGGCCCATGCCTGCACATTCCTACCTATTTGACCAGCTTGCTGACATCTGCAAGTTATCCTAAGGCCTCTATGTGATATCCCCATTCGCCAAATGACAGACGCCATAACTGCAGCAGTTGCCACCAGATTTTTTATGTACAGGAAACTGATGGCATTAAAACTATTTACAAGACTTTTCACCCAAGTGACTACCCTTGTGATTAGTGGTGCTTTATTTTTCTCTTACGCGTGCTCCTACGTAGTGGTACCCCTGTGGCTTCAGCAGATGTGGAGGCCCCTTGCTCACTTTCCTGCTGCGCCTGTCTCGACACCTTTGGCGGGTGTCCTCTGGGGTGGCGAGCCTGTGAGGGTTCGCCAGCAGTCTGCTGCTCCTGCGGCTGTGCAGGGCTTGAGACTCCTATCTTACTGGGGTGTGGACTCCGGCGGGGCTCTGAAGTGGCATGGAAGTGTGAGCGCGTGGAGAGGAGCCCCCACTTCCTTGAGGTGTGCCAACAACCTCCCTCTCATGGGTCAGCTCCCCATCAGTGCCTGCAAGTGGCTGGAGAGCACCTTGCTGCACATCAGGGGGGCCATGGGGACCCGTCTCAGCACTGGAAGTCCTGCTCAGAGGGACTTCCATGAAGGTCTGGTTTCGGTGCTCAATAGATGCCCATCGCCCCTCAAGAGATGCCATTCTATTCAGAGCACTCACCATGTTTTTGATACCCTGGCGACTAAGCTCCTCCATGGCTGCAGCCCTCCTCTCCTCGGCTGCAACCCTCCTCTCCTCGGCCACAGCCCTCCTCTCCTTGGCTGCAGCCCTCCTCTCCTCGGCAGTAGCCAGCCTTACCACGGAGGTAGCCAACTTTTCCGTGGTGATGCTTTCATGCGCCAATGACTCCAATAAGGCTCTGCTCATGCTCGCCATGGACTCCTCCATTCGCTCCACACTCGCAGCGACCCTGGAGACAAAACCTGCCAGCGACTCCTGCATCTGTGCATGGAGATCCATCACCTCCTCTCATGTGGATGGACCCAGAGGCATAGGGTCGACATGCAGCTGAGCTGTGCTGGCAGAGGCCTGCGCCCTCCGACGAGGACTCTCCACTGCTGTCCCTGTCTCCACACTCTGCTGATGCTCACTTGTGAGCTGTGATACACCAGGTGACAACACTACTCTATGTCCCGAAGGTCCCACCGAGGTGTGAGTGTCTGCGCTGGTGCTGGATGCGCTTACTTCTGCTGACGCTGCACCCTCAGAGGCTGGAGCTTCCTCTGAGGAGTCTGGCTGCAAAGCCTCTTCCTCCTCGGCAGTGGCGACGGGGGCTCCAGATGGTCCTGTGGGGGAGTAAAGGAAAGAGTTAAAGATGTGATGCCAAGGCTACTTGCACATTGGATTTGGCAGATGCTCATAAGTCCAAATGATGTGGCTTCAGAATCATATCAGCAAGTCATGCTATGTCAATGAGAGAGATGGGGAACTATTCTGTTACCAGCTTGCGGGCTTGCTCCTGTCTCTCCTGCCCCAGCATCCACAGGCCCGTCAGCCCCAGCAATCTCCATCACAGCTTCCTCCCAGGGGCTCAGGTGGGCGACTGAGGGTGGTCCTCCTCCAGTCCTCGCACGCTCTTGTCTATTGTGAGCTCTCTTTTCCTGCAATGAGGGAGACAAGTGGAGTTTGAGTGAGAGTGCAGGAGTGAGTGTAGAGATTGCATAGCATAGATACTTAGAAGGAGACAAAGATGGTGTGAGGCTGCAAGACCAAGGGCCCTCCCTGTGTGTTGTCAGTTGTGTTCCAAGCATCAGAGTGAGCGGCAGTGTGAGGGCTGCATGGTGGAATAGTTATGTGAATGTGAGCATAGAGAGATAGGGAATGGGTAAGGGTGCATGGATGTGACTGTGAAGTGGGATGTGGAGGAAGAGATTGCTGAAGCTGAGTGCTGTTGGAGAAAGGCAATGGGGATCAGGTTGAGGGTGATGGAAACTTCGTACTTACTTTTCCTGTGCGGCGAAGGTCATGGAAGCGCTTCCTGCACTGCATCCAGGTCCGACGGGTGACTCCCAGAGAGTTGACCTCTGCAGCCACCTCCATCCAGGCAGCCCTGGTCTCTTTGAGAGGCCTCTTCCTCCCTGAGCTAGGGAAAAGGACCTCCTTGTGGGCCCTAACCCCATCCACCAATGTCTGCAATGAGGTCTTGTCAAATTTGGCGGCAGCTCGGCCCCTGTCGCTGGCAGCAGCTGGTGCAGGCTCCTGTGCCATTCTGTCCGACTGGTTGGGAAGCCTGCAGAGGTTGAGAAGCTTGCTGGACACTTTCAAAGCACCACGAATGATGACATCATAATGTGGGGCTTTCTGACTGGAATTGGACACTTAGCAAGGGTGCCCACACGCTGGAAATTAATTGGCCAATTGAGGGAAAATTGCGTGCAGCTGGCTGACCCATTTAGATTCGGGTCGGAACCCGACATTCGGGGAACCCGACAATTCCCCGCACCTTCGGGAAAATCAGGGCCATTGTGTGGTACGCAGAGGTGCTTTGGGCCCTTTGAAAGAGTTTTACTAATCGCTGAGTGAAGTTAACCAGCTTCAAGTCCTCTCGGTGTGTCACTGCTCTTTCACATTTTCATTAAAAATTTACCTGTGAATTGCAGATTAAGTGGCTCCATGCCATCTGCTTGGTTTCTGGTGCATCGGCCCCATTATTTACAGGGGGGCGGGGAGGGAGCATGGGGACTTTTAGCAACCGTGAAACTCGGAAATACGAGGACTGCGGAGATCCTGCCGAATTTAACAGCAGGACCTCATTTGAGTTTTTTTTCCTCAGTTTCCACCCCCCCCGAAAGGACCAGAGAGGAGGGAGGTAGCAAGGGAAGGAGAAAGGGAAAGGCCGCGGTGGGGGACATCGCAGGGTGGGGGTTGGGAATCGTGGTGGGGAGGAGAAGATCCTAAGGAAGGATATTCAGGTATTATACCTATTACTACCATTCACATATAAACTATCAGTGAGTTATTGTATTACTGTTTGTTATTAAGGAAATCTGAGTTAGCAGCATTTCTATTAGTTAGCGTAACATCAGTGAGTTACTATTAGTTACTGGTGGAATTAAAGTTGCTCCCACCTGGTTTCCCCTCTGCGAATTGCTCCCCCACCCTTGATTTCCCCTCTATCCCACCCGTGTTTTCACCTCTTCGCCCTCTCACACAATGGCTGCTGGCGTAAAACCACGAACAAAGATACTCAACTACAGGGAACTTAACATTTATTATGTAAACGTATTAACATTTGCACAAGTCACATGTTTAGAAGTCAGCCATCAAGTGATCAAATCTCCAGGAATACCTCCAGCCAGCGTTAGCAACCCTACAGGACACTGCACCAACAAAGTTCTAGGTTCGATTCTTGATTTGCACTAAATTGACGAATCTCAGTCAAGGCAGTATTAGGGGACTCAGTGTCATTCGGTTGAGGAAGGGACATAATTTTAGCGAGCGTTGCTGCTCCTGATCACTGCCTGATAAACCCAGCTGAAAGTGGACATCAGGAAAGAACTGGATTTGGTTTCTCTGCGATATCCTCATGGTAAAACAATCTGCCAATATTAACTTGTTTAGGGTCACATATGAAGAATGGGCCCATGAAGGATACCAGTGCTCGAGAACCCATACACAGTATTACACATCAGCTTCAGACTTTACAACATACTCATAAGTACTAGCAGAACTAATAGCAATCAGAGGATGCATTCTTATACAACAGGAGTATTATAATGGGCCGTATTTTGCGACCTCTTCGGGTGCGTATGAGGTGCGCACCGCCCGTGGGGGCCGCGCAAGTTCCGGGCTTAGGTATGCGAAGCACATGCGCTAAAACCTGGAACTTGCAATGTGTCAAGAATCTTCTTGACAGATCCTCTGCATCCCCGGGAGAAGGGCCTCTGCGGGTGGAGAGTTGCGCTATTTGCCCAACTTCCGCCCGCTGAATGCCTGTGAAATTCTAACGCTTGGTAAAAGCAGATGTAAGGCTTGCTTTTACCAGCATAAAAATGAAAAAAAAATAGAAAAATAAAATTGTATCACTCATTATTACATTAAAAACCCTGTCCAATAAAGTAAGTTTATTTTTAGCCCAATTAAAACATATTTAAAAAAAAAATTAATTAAATTTTTGTTTAAAATATTTAATTAAATGGCATTTTCATTAATTTTAAATAAGTAATTTTTAAAATGTATTTCATGTGTCATATTTTATGCATTTTTTAAGTGATCCCCATTCATGAATGGGGATTCCCTTCTTTTATTGGTTGGGCCGACTCACATGCACCCCTGGGATACCAGAGAGGCCCAGGATCACAGGCCTCCATACCTCCTGGGTCACCAGGTAAATGCGTAGGTTTTTTATAGGTCAGAAGCCTCCGATCACAAATTTTGGGCCATTATGTAACCTACAATATATTATATATGAACAGTTAAAAAAAGAACTTGCATTTATATAGCACCTTTAATGACTTCAGGACATCCCAAAGCACTTTACACCCAATGAAGTACATTTTTTTGAAGTGTAATTGTTATATCCGTGTATCTTAATGTTGTGTCCTTCAATAATCAGGCAACAGACTGCAGGGAACGATCAACAGGTGTTTACTGAATGAGGGTTCAAACTGCAACTGACTGTACAGATCACTACTCAGGGTTTATATACAGGTGTGGTCACTGCCGGTACTACAGGATACAGGAGCTGTAAAAAGTAGTTCTCCCCCTTAAAAGGTACATACATTACAATTCCTCCCCTTTTAGATTAACAGTACCATAAAACTCATTTAACAATTAAATATCAAACTAATTACAATTAACACTTTTAACATGCAACATTAACTGAAAATAGTCTATTTATAAATTCAGTCTTTGGGGAGGCTTCCTGATTCTTTCTGGATAACGCCTTTCCCGAGTGTCTCGCTCTTGGTGCGGAGGCGATTCTAACACCCTGTCGTCAGTTGATTCATCAGCTTCCAATGCTATTGTTTCTGAGGTAGATGCGACCTGTACGTCAGGTTCCTCACCAAGTACGTATGGCCGAGACATGGGGTTGACTCGTTCCTGTGACTCTAGGATCTGGTCAGCCTGGCGTCTCACAATGTTCTCCCGAACATCCACTGTGTACATTAGTGGCCCCTGCCGTGTGCATATCGTTCCTGGTTGCCATTTCTCTGTTCGGTAGTCGCGGGCCAAGACTGGTTGCCCTACATTGAAGCTCCTTGTCGGCTTTTCATTGATGTGCTGGAATTGCTTACTCTCAACATCTCTTCGTACATTTGGTCTGAGCAAATCCAGACGAGATCTCAACCTTCGGTTAAAGAACATCATGGCCGGGGCCTGGTTGGTGACTGCATGTGTCGCATTTCTGTAGGCTAACAGGAAATTGTCCACCTTATGCTGCAGTGGAATGTCGTCATCGCACATGGCCTTTACTGCTTTTTTAAAGGTTTGTACGAACCTCTCAGCCAATCCATTTGTGGCTGGATGATACGGGGCGGATGTGTAATGCCTTACCCCATTCCTTTTCATAAATCTTCGAAACTCTTCGGACACAAACTGTGGTCCGTTATCAGAGCAAATCTGCTCTGGCAAGCCGTTCCTGGCAAAAAAGGTCCGTTGGACTGCAATAGTTTTCTCCGTGGTGGTGGAGGACATTTTGATGACCTCAGGCCATTTCGAGTGCGCATCCACGGCTATTAAAAACATTGAGTCCATGAATGGACCAGCAAAATCAATATGCACCCGTTGCCATGGAGATGAGGGCCAATCCCATGGGTGTAGAGGGGCATGTGGTGGTGCATTTTGGAACTTCTGGCATCCTGAGCAGCTCTTTGTCAGGTCCTCGATTTGCTGATCGATCCCCAGCCACCACACATAAGCCCTAGCAAGGCTTTTCATTTTCACCCCTCCCAGATGACCTTCGTGAAGCTCATTGAGCACTCTCTCCCTTAACTTGGGTGGAATTACCACTCGGGATCCACACATCAAGGTCTCTGGCATACTGACAGCTGTTCTCTTCTGGATGAGAATGCTGGCAACAGTGAGTCGCCATGTGCTGGCCATCCCTTCACCGTCAAATCATATACCCGAGACAGTGTCGGGTCATTTCGGGTCTCCTTCTCTATACCAGCGTTAGTTACTGGCAAGCATTCAATTATAGTCGAATGAAATATTTCGACAGGATCCACTGCTGGTGCTTCCTCCGCAGTAGGCAGTGGCAGGCGTGATAGCCCATCAGCATTTCCATGCTGTTTCGTGCCCTTATACTCGATTTCATATTGGTGCGCCCCTAGAAAAAGGGACCATCTTTGTAGCCGTTGCGCAGTCATCACCGGAACGCCCTTCTTTGGATTAAAGATGGAGACAAGTGGTTGGTGGTCAGTCAGCAAGGTGAACTTCTGCCCGTGCAGATAGTGATTGAACTTTTTCACTCCCCACACTAGGCTGAGGGCCTCCCTGTCAATCTGGGCGTAGTTACGCTCGGCTGAGGTTAGTGACCGAGACACAAAGGCTACTGGCCTCTCCGAGCCGTCCGGGAATTTGTGCGACAGCACCGCTCCAATGCCATAGGGTGATGCATCACACGCCAACCGAATTGTTAGTGCTGGGTTGAAATGAGCCAACACCTCTTTTGATGTGATCAATGCTTTGCTCTTCTGGAAAGCTCGTTTACATTCATCACTCCACTTCCATGGTGCCCCCGTTTGCAGTAGGGTGTTCAGTGGGTGTAGTACGGTAGACAAATTCGGCAAGAACTTATGGTATTAGTTCACCTGCCCGAGGAACGACCTCAGTTGTGACACATTTTCCGGTGCTGGAGCCTTGACTACTGCCTCAATCTTTTCAGGGGACTTATGTAACCCCTCTTTATCAATAACGTGGCCACAATACGAGATCTGCATCTGGAAAAACTCGCATTTGTGGCGATTAGCTCGGAGCCCATATTCCTTCAATCTAGTGAGCACCTGCTCCAGGTTGGCGAGGTGATCACTGTCATTTTCGCCCGTGACCAGGATGTCGTCCAAATAACACTGGGTCCCTGGAATCCCTTGCAGGACTTGTTCCATTGCCCTTTGCCAAATAGCCGGAGCTGATGCTACCCCAAACACCAGCCGGTTGTATTGGTAGAGACCTTTATGAGAGTTGATCGTGAGGTACTGTTTCGAGGCTTCTTCTACCTCCATTTGCAGGTACGCCTGGGCCAGATCAATCTTAGTGAAGCGTTTCCCTCCAGATAGCGAGGCGAAAATATCTTCACTCCGCTGAAGTGGATATTGTACAGTGTGAAGGACTGGGTTCACTGTCACCTTAAAGTCCCCACAGATGCGAACCTTCTTTGGTTCCCCAGGCGTATTACTCAACGACCTCTTCATTACAGGAACGATGGGTGTAGCCCACTCGCTCCAGTCCACTTTGGACAGTACTCCTGAACGTTCCAAACCTTCCAGCTCTGCTTCGACGGCTGGGCGGATCGCATAAGGTACTGGTCTGGCCTTAAAAGACTTTGGGCTTGCATTTTCCTCTATTTTGATCGTCGCTTATGCCTTTTAGTGTTCCGAGTCCCTGCTGGAACACTTCTTGTGCGTCAGTTAGCATTTTTGACAGTCGTCCAGGTGTGACGTCGTCATCCTTTTTGGCATCTACAGTCAGTGCTTGTATGGAATGCCAGTCTAGCTGTATCTTCCGGATCCATTCACGTCCTAGTAGTGGTGGTCCTCCATCTGGCAATACATATAGGTCCATTTTTGGTGTTTCCTTGCCGTTATATATAACGTTCACCCTTATTTTTCCTTTGGGGTAGACTTTTTACCCCGTGTACGTCTTCAAGACAATCTTTGTATCTCTCAAGGGTATATGTGAGAATAGCCGCTTGTAGTCCCTTCGGTTTATGACTGTTAGGGCTGATCCTGTGTCCAATTCCATTTTCACTTGGACTCCTGCTATCTTGAGCGTGACCCAGATAGTTTGGTGATCCGTATGACATTTCATTTGTGCCATATTCTTGCGGTCTCCGTTGTATCTCTGCAGCGCCCCGTGCTGCTGCTTCGTGTGATACTGCAATGCTGAAAGCCTTGTCCAGTGTAAGATCCTTTTCTGATAGAAGCCGTTTCTGGGTTCCTTCACTTTGAAGCCCACACACAAACTTGTCCCTTAAAGTATCTGCTAATCCCGTTCCAAACTGGCAGTGTTTCGATAGCTTGCGCAGTTCCGTTAAATACTCAGCATTACTTTCATCTTTATGCTGGTTCCTTTTGTGAAACTTAAATCTTTCTGCTATCAGCAGCGGTGTGGGGTTTAAGTGGTCCTGTAGGATTGACACAATATTTTCAAAATCCTTTTCTACTGGCTTCTCTGGGGTTACTAGGTTTCGTAGAAAGCCATACGTTTTTGCACCCATTGAATTCAACAATACCAGCGCTTTCTTGTCATCTGGCACTTCATTCGCCTTGCAGTATACTTCTATGCGTTCGACATATGTCGTCCAATCTTCGACTTCATTGTCGAACGCTGTGATACTGCCACTCTTCGGCATTTTTGGGTGTGGTTAGACTGGCTTAAAATGGCGTCTCCCGCGCTTTCCTTTCTTCCCCGCTGCGGCTTAAAATGGTGTCTCCCGCGCTGCTGCCAACGCCGCTCTCGGCGGTCCTCGTGGCAAATGGCGATGCCCTGTGTGTTTCGTGCGCTGCTCCTGCGCTGCTGCCAATGCCGCTCTCTGCGGTTCTCATGGCAATGGCAGTGCCTCGCGTTTTCCTGCGCGCCTCTCCCCCGTTGACGCTGCTCGGCCCTTGAACACCGGCTGCGCTCTGCTCTCTCTCATCTCTCTCCCCATTGACACCGCTCGGTCCTGAACACCGGCTGCGCCCTGTGCGCTCTGCCCTCTCTCTCTCCCCCGTCGACGCTGCTCGGCCTTTTTCTGTGCCACTCGGTAGGCTCTAGCCGCCGCTGTCCGGGAAGGGTCTGCGCAGTACCTGTTGCCAGCACGTTTCGCTGGACCACCGTGACTGGAAAGCCAAGCCTGGCTCTTGACAGCCTCCCCTGCGATGCTCAAATCTCCGCTGGATGACTGGGCGGTTGACCGTGGTCGACGCCCGTGCTTCTGGACTCGACCTCCTTCCACTGTTCTCCAGGAGCGAATCCCTGGGAGGTGATGCAGAGTTGCAGGTAGGTTTGAATCTGCGTCATCGCCAATGTTGTATCCGTGTATCTTAATGTTGTGTCCTTCAATAATCAGACAACAGACTGCAGGGAACGATCAACAGGTGTTTACTGAATGAGGGTTCAAACTGCAACTGACTGTACAGATCACTACTCAGGGTTTATATACAAGTGTGGTCACTGCCGGTACTACAGGATACAGGAGCTGTAAAAAGTAGTTCTCCCCCTTAAAGGTACATACATTACAGTAGTCACTGCACTGTCGAGATTATATGATTGTTGATATACAATAGTTGACGTGCTGTGCCGTGCCCAGAGAAAAGTAAAACCAAAATTGTCTCTCTTTCTTTCCTTCCTTCTAACTCTTTGTCGCTCTCAGATAGCGCACCTGCTCACCTACACAATTCACAAAGGTGATGAACAGTTTCACAATGTTGACACAGTTCCAAACGAGTTGACGACGCGAAAAACCTGAAACTGAAAAACAGCCCTGAATAAAGGCCTATGCCTGAGAACACTGCTTCATGGTGTCTGAATAAATTAAACTCCTTTTTGCTGCATTATATTTCAGGATTTTATTAGTGTTTCGGGATCACTTTCCACAATTCAATTTGTTTTTACAGTAAAAACTGAAACCCACACATGACGTACAGAAATAGTTACCATGGGAGTTCAGTGGGGCATAAACTTGCCATGACTTAAGCTGCAACTTTACCTAATGCAAAACTCCAAGTACTCAAAAATTAATTTAGAAATTCCTGAAGTATGTTTCCCGTGTGGGAAGTGGGGGTGGTGGTGGGGGGGCAAGAAACATGCTTCACTAGGAGTTTATTTTGGTGCACTTTGACCTGTAGCTTGTTTCACCATTTGAAATTTATTCTGGAATGGTTTTATATTGGGCTAGAAATTGCGGTTGCAGTACGCCTCCGACCCTCAAAACAATTATGAAAGTACCTCCTGGCACCCAGGCTCTGCAGAGTTGCGATCTCAGGCCTCGAGGCGGAGGGCAGTGTAATGGCCCACGGATCCCAGGGACGCAGGTGTTGCAGAAGCGTACCTGGGATTACGTGGGCCCAGTCCCTCAATCAATAAGCAGAATTCCATTTCAATCATTCATGAAGAGAATCCCCTAATGATATGCAATTGAATCCCCAAATCTAATAATCAGACAATGTACAGAATTGAAATTTTATTCATAATTACCTTCATTGCACCAACCTCAACAAAAATTTAATTTTTTGATAATTTTATACATCATTAAAATTGTAATCCAGGTCAATATTTGCATAGACTCATTTAAAACAGTGTATGTGCATAATTTAGGTTATGAAAATGTTTAATTTAAGCCTTTGATATCCCCTTACGCTGATGCAAACACGTGGGCAAATGCTGGCCAAATAGACCAACTCAGCGCCAGCGATTGCATACCGCGGATGGCCTGTGAACGCGTACGTCGACAGGCCGCAAATTCCGGATTTCGTGCATGCAGAAATCTCGAACTTGCGGGGCATTTCAATACAACGGCGTACTCTGAGAGACACCGCTGTTTCAGGACCAAGATATAACTTCATTATTTTGCGGACACTATGCAGAAAAAAAAAGCCCGTGAGAAACTGACACTACCCTTAATACGCATGTGCATTAAGCCTCTGTCATAATTCACTTCTAGCAGTGACACCCTGAAACCTGACCGTTTCCCTCGATACCCACAGTCACAAAATGCCTTCACCATCTCCCAGTACTTGTTACTGCCCTCTGGCTGCTTGTGGCAAGGCAAGGGTCATACACGAGAGGTCAGCCTGAATCAATGGAAGAAATTTGCTTTCAGGCAAACCACCATTCGGCTGCAGTGGAGCTGAGAATGTAAATTGCCTGATCACTTGCAAGTTATACAAGGACTGTCATCATTCTGCATTAATACAAGAGCATATTTTCTATTCGCCACAAGTACTACTTGTTACTGCTCAGCATCCCTACAGATTGCCATATGGTCAATTTCTCAGCAAAGCAACAAGATTATTTTCAAGTCATGGATAATTATAATATGATCGACTATCATTTTTACAAGGCACTCTACTCACGTGCTATAAAGGAGCCAAAATGAACACAGAAATAAACGTTATTGGCCCAGAAATTCAGGTCGTGGGCTTCCCGCGTGTGCAAGCCCCCGATCTGCACTTACCTAGCGCGCCGGCCCCCGGGGAATTTCGATCCGGGGCCTGGTCCAGCTGCCGGCGCACAGTGCTTGCGTATCCCAGGGGCGCAGTTAGTTCGATGCGTCCCCTGGGATCACGTGGGCCATGGGGAGCAGGGAATGCTCCATTCATAAGTCTGACAGGAAGTGCTGTCAAGACTTATAAATACTACGGCCCCAAAATAGCACTAAATCTTCAAATAAATTTTTTAAAAATCACATTTTTTAAATAAACTATAAATTAAATGAAATAACTATTTTAAACAATAATTTAAATTTTTGAAAAAAATAATTTTATTTTCTAACGGGGCTAAAAATAAACTTACGTTGCTTTAAAGTATTTAAAAATAATAAACCTGTGGAAAAAATGTTTTAATTTTAATTAATTCACCACTTACCTTGTAAAAAGCAAGCCTTATGCCTGCTTTTTACATTTCTAAATTCTGCAGGCTTACATTCCCGGGAAAACCTGTAAAAAAAAACGAAGTTTGATGCGCACGCGCAGCCTCCCCCGCGCACGCGTTCGACCTCTGAACCCCTGCTTTCAGGGGAATGGAAGTGCCGGTTTCCCGCGCATGCGCAGTGCATGCAGGAAACTGGCACTTCCATTGGGCTTACGGGTGAGTACCCAGCGCGTACTCACCCGTGGAGACCCGAATTTCTGGGCCATTATATTTTTCTACCAAATGTGTTATGAGAATTAAAGATCCTCAATTCAATTCAATCCAGTGCAACTTTAACTACTTATGAAATAAGAACATAAGAAATAGGAGCAGGAATAGGCCACTTGGCCCCTCGAGCCTGCTCCGCCATTCAATAAGATCATGGCTGATCTTGGGCTCAAAGCCACTTCCCTGCCTGCTCCCCATAACCCTTCACTCCCTTATCTTGCAAAAATCTGTCTATCTCCACCTTAAATGTATTTAATGACCCAGCCTCCACAGCTCTCTGGGGCAGAGAATTCCACAGATTTATGACCCTCAGAGAAGAAATTCCTCCTCATCTCAATCTCAGTTCTAAGAGGGCGACCCTTTATTCTGAAAATATGCCCCAGAGGTCTAGATTTCCCCATGAGGGGAAACATCCTCTCTGCATCTACCTTGTCGAGCCCCCTCAGTATCTTATATGTTTCAATAAGATCACCTCTCATTCTTCTAAATTCCAATGAGTATAGGCCCAACCTGCTCAACCTTTCCTCATAAGTTAACCCCCTTGATGTAAGAAAAAGGAGACTTACCATCAAGTAACTTTAAAGTAAGCTTTAAGTAACTTATAAACACACTATATACACAAGAGAGGTCTTTACCATGCCTCTGGTAGAAGCCTCTTACAATACTGAACAGACCAGTATTTATGCCAGTCCAACAGGAAGTGACATATGACAGGAAGTGAGGTATGTACACAGTTCATAGTTCATAGTTCACAGGAAGTGATGACATAACTTCCCGGAAGTTATCATTTTTATCACACCCCTCATCTCTGGAATTAACCTAGTGAATCGTCTCTGAACTGCCTCCAATGCACGTATATCCTTCCTTAAATAAGGAGACCAAAACTGTACGCAGTACTCAAGGTGTGGTCTCACCAATACCTTGTACAGTTGTAGTAGGACTTCCCTGCTTTTATACTCCAACCCCCTTGAAATAAAGGCAACATTCCATTTGCCTTTTTGATTACTTGCTGTACCTGCATGCTAACTTTTTGTGTTTCATGCACAAGGACCCCCAGGTCCCTCTGAACTGTAGCATTTTGTAATCTCTCTCCATTCAAATAACAATGTGTTTTTTTATTTTTCCTGCCAAAGTGGATAACCTCGCACTTTTCCACATTATACTCCATCTGCCAAATGTTTGCCCATTCACTTAACCTGTCGATATCGCTTTGCAGATTCTTTGAGTCCTCTGCACAACTTGCTTTCCCACCCATCTTTGTATCATCCGCAAACTTGGCTACATTATATTTGGTCCTTTCATCCAAGTCATTAATGTAGATTGTAAATAGTTGAGGCCCCAGCACCAATCCCTGTGGCACCCCATTAGTTACCATTTGCCAACCGGAAAATGACCTATTTATCCCAACTTTCTGCTTTCTGTTAGTTAGCCAATTCTCTATCCATGCTAATATATTACCCCCAACTCCGTGAGCTCTTATCTTATGCAGTAACCTTTTATGTGGCACCTTATCGAATGCCTTCTGGAAATCCAAATACACCACATCCACTGACTCACCTTTGTCCACCCTGCTTGTTACATCCTCAAAGAACTCCAGCAAATTTGTAAAACATGATTTCCCTTTCATAAAACCATGCTGACTCTGCGTGACTGCATTATGATTTTCCAAATACCCTGCTACTGCTTCCTTAATGAAGGACTCCAGCATTTTCCCAACAACAGATGTTGGGCTTTCTGTCTCCCTCCTTTCTTAAATAGGGGTGTTACATTTGCAGTTTTCCAATCTGCTGGGACCTCTCCAGAGTCCAGGGAATTTTGGTAGATTGCAACCAATGCATTCACTATCTCTGCAGCCACTTCTTTTAAGACCCTGGGATGCAGGCCATCTGGTCATGGGGACTTGTCTTTTAGTCCCATTATTTTACCAAGTACTATTTCCTTAGTGATAGTGATTGTCTTTAGTTCCCCCTTCCCTGTGGCCCCTGGATTATCCATTATTAGGATGTTGTTAATGTCTTCTACCGTGAAGACAGATACAAAATATTTGTTCAGGGTCTCTGCCATTTCCTCGTTCCCCATTATTAATTCCCCAGTCTCATCCTCTAAGGGACCAACGTTTACTTTAGCTACTCTCTTCCTTTTTATATACCTGTAGAAGCTCTTACTATCTGTTTTAATATTTCTTGCCAGTTTACTCTCATAATTCATCTTCTCTCTCTATTATTTTTTTAGTCATCCTTTGCTGGTTTAAAAAAATTTCCCAATCCTCTGGTCTCCCACCAATCTTGACAACATGTTTGGCATCTTGGCGATAATGTGATACCCGGTTCCTGAAGCTGCACTGAAATATAATTGAGTGTGGAGGTCTGAAGCCTTCAACGTGACCAATGAGCTCAGCGCAGTCCATTACAGTGAATATACTGAGCCGGATGTTGCTGAAGTGGGGCATCTCGCTGCGTGCCCCGTTAGTTAGACTTGTTCCTGCACCCTTCAGCTCAGGATGGTATGTTGCCTCCCTGGTGCCAGGGTCAAGGATGCCAATGAGCGGCTGCAGGACACTCTGAGGGGGGAGGGTGAACAGCCAGAGGTCATTGTCTATATTGGAACCAACGACATAGGCAGAAAGAGGGATGAGGTCCTGCAGGCAAAGTTTAGGGAGCTAGGAGAGAGATTAAAAAGCAGGTCCTCAAAGGTTGTAATCTCCGGATTGTAGGATCCATTCCTCCCCCCAACGGTAAAAATTGGACTATGAAATATAAAAACCCAGAACTGCACAGCCCGCAAAAAGGGCTCGGCAATAAAGGGTTAATTCAAACATTGCAGCCGAAGGTACAAACCATCAAGAGACTGGATATCAATTTTCACAGACAATCTAAAATACAAATGCTTCTGAAAAGGAACATTTATGCATATCCGTTTACCTTAAGGGGTTACATTGTTCACCTTGGACCATGGCTCCAGAAGAGCTGGTATCAGCGCAGGCCTAGACAATGGGCCGGGCCCTGAACCATTCGAACACGAATGCTAAGAGAAACCAACAATTAGCATACGCAGTCACCTTGGGAAGGTTGCATTGTCAGAAAGGACCTCAATATAGACAGTCGATGCCCAAGTAATCAATAGACAATACGAGGGGCAATTAGCTATCAAGAGTTCCCTGCTAGAGACATTCACACATTTTGATACGGCCATCGTGTGCACAGGAGGGGGCCAGGAAATGTGTTTCAGATATTGTAAGTTGTTTTTTGGTTTAAAGAGGAGTCACTTCGAAGAGAGTCAGCGTGGGGAGCTAACGCAAGAGCAGTGAGCAGAAAGATTCGGGCCTACAATCAACTCCAGGAGACAGCTGATCGGGAGTGGTGATTGTATGTTGCAGTCAAATCATAGAGGGGGGCTTTTGTGATCGAGTCTGAGTAAGTTTGTGAGTTTCAGTCAGATCACAATCTGGGTAACTTTATATATAACAGTCAAACTGCGGACGGATTTAACTGTGCCATATTGCGTCGATGCAAATGACCCTTGCGTAGGGGTTTGTATTTTGCGGTTGTTAGTCTAGTATAAATCATAGGGACTTATACTGGGGAGGTAATTGTGTGTGTGTGTTCAGTAAACGAATGAATCAAAGGTTGAGCCAAAACCCTATGCAGTGTGTATTTTGTTCTTAAACCATCTAATTTCTGTAAAAGAAAGAGGTTTGATGAGGTCTTGAATTCAAGACCTCATCAAACTACAGAGAGTGTCACTGTTTGACAGCTTCACAGAGCTGTCAAACGATGACAATTCACCTGTCAAAAATTTTTGACAGATGAAACGTCATACGTTGACGTTCTCTGCAACCGGCTTTCCCTTAATTGGCCTGCTAAGCCCGCTAGGTGGGCTTAACAAAGTCAATCAGGGGAAAATAGCGTGGGTTGGCCAGAAGTTGATGGAGGCAGGACTGAAACCCGACAAGTAGGAGTCCCGCCTCCAAAAGCTCCCCATTGGCAAAATCACCCCCTATGACTCAATACTTTTTTGCCCTGTAAGCTGCTAGCAGTGCGAGCTGATAACGGAGGGCAGCAGGGCATCTGGGATACTGTTGAACAATGGGACAAACAGGGTATGTCCTTAACAATGGGATTTAAGGATTGAGAAATAAACAGAGGAAGGACTGAGAAGGAGCATGGATTAGAGTGTGTGAATTCAATGTCAAATCAGGCACAGAAAGAGAAATAAAGCGAGGGAAAAATAAGATTGGATTAAGAGAGAGAGAAAAAGAGACAGAAAGGAAAAGAAAGAATTTTTTAAAAATCTCTAAGAACAATTCACGAGCTGAAGGAATGAGACTCGGCACTTTTAATTGTTCACTTTCTGGGCCAGAGAGGTTGATTGGCAGTCATTAACAATTATTATCTTGTTACTTATGCTGCTAGTTACTAGACCAACTTTCTGTGGCAAGTTTAACGGGCAATTAAAGTGCAAATGCAGCAATTCCATGAAAATCACCGCGAGGTTAAGGCCGAGATGTCATTTTCTGGAAGCTAACAGCGGAGCGGCACATATCATCCAGCAACTTATGGCGATTCGCAATTCACTGCATATCTCTTCCGTGCCATAAGTTGCTGACTGATTTTCACATTAATAACGACGTGCATCGTCATCACTTTTCAGCAATTTCTCGCCCACTGTAAGGCTTATTGTGGCTGTGAAAATGATTCAAATTAGGAACCTCCCCATGATACAAGTGGACCACTGGAAGGGGAGGCCCAGGCAAAAAATAAATGATAAATTTCCCCAGCTGTTCCTCCCTCCCTCCCCCACCCACCTTGTAATTTTGTTGGCGAGAAAGATGCATCATGGAAGTTGTAGTTTTCAGCCTGCTCCTGTGGAACTACAATATCCAGAGTGCACCTTCAAAAATCTGACAACCAGATTGCAGAAAAATTACAAACAACTGTGAGGTATGAGCAGATGAAAATATCAAAAATAAAAATATTTCATTTTTTTGACCATTTTGTATAATTTAAATTAGTAAATAGAAATTCTGAACTAACAATGTTATTTGTGCTGTGGTTTCTTTTGTATCACAGAGAGGGAAGGTTTACGTGGGGCCGAGATTGGATGTTTACTCAGATACTGTGACCGAATTCAATCAGCCAAGCCTAATGGTGAATTGCCACGTTGGTCATTGGTGACTCCACGATGAACAATGCCTCCCTGGGCAGTGCTACAACAGCGACAGCTTCAGTGAGAATTACGAACCTACCGTGGAAAATAAGGAAAGAGAAATATCTTTCAGAATGCGCAACTAACTGAGAAAAATATGGAGATGGAGTGGAAAATAAACGAATGAAGCACTTGCACCGTAAGCAAAGACTGCAAAGTGCCCATAGAAATTAAAGCAAGAATATAAATATTTAAAGTGTGCCAGATTTTAAGCTTGTATCAGTCACATGATAGGGAGTTAATGTGCATAGGTCCCTGAAGGTGGCAGGACGTATTGAGAGAGTGGGGTTAGCAAAGCATATGGGGGGAAAAATTCAGTATCGCCCCGTTTGGGGCGCCATTATCGGCCGTGCGCAAAGTTTAGCGCCTGGCGCTAATTATCGCCTCCGACGGCAAACTTGGCTTTTATCGCCCTTGGAGGTGATTGGAGCGCTAAATCAGGCGCTTCACACCTGTCTTAAGGCGCAAAGGCCGAGGAGCGAGGCGCTACCTCAGAGCGCTGGCAAAGCTCATGTGATGTCAGTCAGCAATGGAACACAGACACACTGGCGCTGGCCAGTTCTTAAAGGGGAGTTCTGACAAAAGGTCATCGACCTGAAACGTTAACTCTGTTTCTCTCTTCACAGATGCTGCTTGACCTGCTGAGTTTCTCCAGCATTTTCTGTTTTTATCTTAAAGGGGAGGGTTGATTTTGCTCTCAATCCACATCCTGCCTCGGAGCAGCAGGGAGCAGCGAGGAGGAGCCCGGCTTAAAAACCGGCGGCAGTTGCGAGGCCCGACCACTCGGAGCAGCAGGGAGCAGCGAGGAGGAGCCCGGCTTAAAAAACGGCGACAGTTGCGAGGCCCGACCACTCGGAGCAGCAGGGAGCAGCGAGGAGGAGCCCGGCTTAAAAACCGGCGGCAGTTGCGAGGCCCGACCACTCGGAGCAGCAGGGAGCAGCGAGGAGGAGCCCGGCTTAAAAACCGGCGGCAGTTGCGAGGCCCGACCACTCGGAGCAGCAGGGAGCAGCGAGGAGGAGCCCGGCTTAAAAACCGGCGGCAGTTGCGAGGCCCGACCACTCGGAGCAGCAGGGAGCAGCGAGGAGGAGCCCGGCTTAAAAACCGGCGGCAGTTGCGAGGCCCGACCACTCGGAGCAGCAGGGAGCAGCGAGGAGGAGCCCGGCTTAAAAACCGGCGGCAGTTGCGAGGCGTACCAAATCAACAGCAGAGGAGAGAGGTAAAAAGTAATCAGTGTGTGACGTCACCAGGGAGCAGCTGGTGCAGTCGGGAGAGCAGGAGGCCAGTAACTCTTATATAGGTGGAGCTGTTGCTAAACCCGAAACACTACAGTGTAGTGTCTCCCACCCTTCCACCTCCTCTAACCTTTTAGGGGTTAGGGGAAGTTGAAAAGGTAGGTTCAATTTATTTTATTTCAGGAGCCTAACCTAGGTGGAAAAGGTTCCAGGACAGGAGGCGGCAGTGAAAATACAACACCAGAAAACAGGTAGGTGACTGGTTGGTGAGTACTTTCACAAACTTATTCTAAGTAGAATTCAATAATTAAGCTAAATCGTAGTAAATAAAAGGGTATTGTTAGGGTTAAGTCATGGAAGGGCAGCTCGGACCCGTGTCATGCTCCTCCTGTGCCATGTGGGAAATCAGGGACACTGTCCCTGACAACTATGTGTGCAGGAAGTGTGTCCAGCTGCAGCTCCTAGCGGACCGCATGGCGGCGCTGGAGCTGCGAATGGACTCACTCTGGAGCATACGCGATGCTGAGGATGTTGTGGATAGCACATTCAGTGAGTTGGTCACACCGCAGGTAAAGGCTAGCTCAGACAGTAAATGGGTGACCAAAAGGCAGGGTAAAGGCAGGAAGGTAGTGCAGGAGTCACCTGCGGTCATCTCCCTCCAAAACAGATTTACCGTTTTGGGTACTGTTGGGGGAGATGACTTATCAGGGGAAGGCACCAGCAGCCAGGTTCAGGGCACCATGACTGGCTCTGCTGCACAGAAGGGCGGGAAAAAGAGGGATAGGGCTATAGTGATAGGGGATTCAATTGTAAGGGGGATAGATAGGAGTTTCTGTGGCCGAGACCGAGACTCCAAGATGGTATGTTGCCTCCCTGGTGCAAGGGTCAAGGATGTCTCGGAGCGGGTGCAGAGCATTCTGAAGGGGGAGGGGGATCAGCCAGTTGTCGTGGTACATGTAGGTACCAACGATGTAGGTAAAAAGAGGGAGGAGGTCCTACAAGCTGAATTTAGGGAGTTAGGAGCTAAATTGAAAAGTAGGACCTCAAAGGTAGTAATCTCTGGATTGCTACCAGTGCCACGAGCTAATAAGTTTAGAGAGAGTAAGATAGATAAGCTAAATACGTGGCTTGAGCAGTGGTGCAAGGGAGAGGGATTTAAATTCTTGAGGCATTGGAACCAGTTCTTGGGGAGGAGTGACCTGTACCAAGGGGACGGTCTACACCTGAACTGTGAGGGAGCCGATGTCCTCGGGGTAATATTTTCTAGGGCGGTTCGGGAGGATTTAAACTAATTTGGCAGGGGGATGGGAACCTAGGTAGTGGAAAAGAGGGAAGTCATATGAAGTCAGAAATAGATGGTAGAAAGGTGAGAAGCAATAAGCAAAGGAGAGAAACACAAAGGGCCAAACTAATTCATAATGAGAGTGTGAAAAAAGCAAGCCTGAAGGCTTTGTATCTTAATGCTAGAAGCATTAGGAACAAGGTGGATGAATTAGTTGTGGAAATAGAGGTAAACAAGTATGATTTGATTGGGATTACAGAAACGTGGCTGCAGGGTGGGCAAGGCTGGGAACTTAACATCCAGGGATATACAATATTTAGGAAGGATCGGCAAAAAGGTAGGGGAGGTGGGGTAGCATTGCTGGTAAAGGAGGGGATTAATGCAATGGAAAGGAAGGATATTAACTCGGATGAAACGGAATCTGTATGGGTAGAAATGAGAAATAGCAAGGGGAGGAAAACGTTAGTGGGTGTGATATATAGGCCTCCAAATAGTAATATGGAGGTGAGGGAAGGCATAAAAAGGGAAATTAGAGAAGCGTGCGATAAGAGCACAGCTGTCATCATGGGTGACTTTAATTTACATATTGATTGGACTACCCAAATTAGTAAAAATTCTGAGGAGGAGGAATTCCTGGAATGTTTTCGGGACGGTTATCTGGACCAATATGTCGAGGAGCCGACTCGAGATCAGGCCATTTTAGACTGGGTATTGTGCAATGAGAAGGGACTTATCAGCAATCTTCTTGTACGAGGCCCCTTGGGTCAGAGCGATCATAATATGATCGAGCTCTCAGTCGAGATGGAGAGTGAGGAAATTGAATCAGAGACTAAGGTCCAGAACTTAAATAAAGGGAATTACGAGGGTATGAGACGGGAATTGGGTAAGATTGATTGGGTGGTGTTTCTGGGGGGATTGACAGTGGGTAGACAATGGCAAGCATTCAAAGATAGAATGGAAGAATTCCAGAACATGTTTATACCGGTTTGGCATAAAAATAAACCTAAAAAGGTGACTCAACCGTGGATAACGAGGGAAATTAGGGACAGCATAAAATCAAAAAAAAGGGCATATCAACTGGCAAAAAAAAGCACCAGACTGGAAGATTGGGGGCAGTACAGGATACAGCAAAAGAGGACAAAGGGATTAATCAGGAAGGGGAAAATAGAATACGAAAGTAAACTTGCAGCAAACATAAAGACAGACTGCAAAAGCTTTTATCGGTATATCAGGAGGAAAAGACTGGTAAAATCCCAAGTCGGTCCCTTGCAGTCCGATTCGGGAGAATATATAATGGAGAATAAGGAAATGGCAGACCAATTAAACTCATACTTTGGTTCTGTATTCACAAAGGAGGACACAAATAACCTCCCAGGAATATCGGCAAACATAGGGACTAATGAGAGGGAGGAGCTGACAGAAATTAGTATCTCTAGGGATATGGTGTTGGGTAAGTTGAGGGGACTGAAGGCCGACAAATCCCCAGGGCCTGAAACTACATCCTAGGGTACTTAAGGAGGTGGCCCTGGAGATAGCAGATGCTCTAAGGATCATCTTCCGGAACTCCATTGACTCGGGAACAGTACCCGTGGATTGGAGGGTAGCTAATGTTACCCCAATATTTAAAAAGGGGGGGTAGAGAGAAAGCAGGGAATTATAGACCAGTAAGCCTTACATCGGTTGTGGGCAAAATGCTAGAGTCCATTATTAAGGATAAAATAGCGGAGCACTTGACAAATGGGGAAAGGATCGGACAGAGTCAACATGGATTTACAAAGGGTAAATCGTGTTTGACTAATCTGCTGGAATTTTTTGAGGAAGTAACTGGTAAAATAGATGGGGGGAGAGCCAGTGGATGTGGTGTACCTTGACTTCCAGAAAGCCTTCGATAAGGTTCCACACAAAAGATTATCATGCAAAATTAAGGCTCATGGGATTGGGGGCAAAGTATTAACGTGGATAGAGAACTGGCTGGCGGATAGAAAACAGAGAGTTGGAATAAACGGCTCGTTTTCGGAGTGGCAGGCAGTGACCAGCGGGGTGCCGCAAGGATCTGTCCTGGGACCCCAGCTGTTCACAATATATATATAAATGATCTGGATCAGGGAATTGGATGCAATATTTCCAAATTCGCTGACGACACTAAACTAGGAGGAGGGGTGGGCTCTGATGAGGATGTCAGGAGGCTACAGTGCGATTTGGACAGGTTGGGGGAATGGGCGGATACGTGGCAGATGCACTATAATGTGGATAAATGCGAGGTTATCCACTTTGGGGGTAAAAACAGGAGGGTAGATTATTATCTAAATGGCAATAGATTGGGAGATGGGGAAGTGCAGAGGGACCTGGGTGTTCTTGTGCACCAGTCACTGAAGGAGAGCATGCAGGTGCAACAGGCGATTAAGAAGGCAAATGGTATGTTGGCCTTCATATCAAGGGGGTTCGAGTATAGGAATAGGGATACCTTACTACAGCTGTACAAGGTGCTGGTGAGACCGCATCTGGAGTATTGTGTACAGTTTTGGTCGCCCCATCTGCGGAAGGATGTTCTTGCCATGGAAAGAGTGCAACGGCGATTCACCAGGCTGATACCTGGAATGGCGGGAATGACCTACGAAGAGAGATTAAATAGTTTGGGCTTGTACTCACTGGAGTTTAGAAGATTGAGAGGGGATCTCATCGAAACATATAAAATTATGGCAGGCCTGGACAGGCTGAATTCAGAGAGAATGTTTCCAATGGCCGGGGAGCACAGAACCAGGGGCCACAGTCTAAAAATAGCGGGCAAATCATTTAAAACAGAGATGAGGAAGAATTTCTTCACTCAAAGAGTGGTGAGCCTGTGGAATTCCCTGCCACAGAGGGCTGTGAAGGCTAATTCAATAAATATTTTCAAGAGAGAATTGGATATATTTCTGAAGGCTAAGGGGATTAAGGGTTACGGAGAAAAGGCGGGGACGGGGTACTGAACTGGTAAGATCAGCTATGATCTCAGACGAAGATCAGCCATGATCTCATTGAATGGCGGAGCAGGCTCGAAGGGCCGAATGGCCAACTCCTGTTCCTATCTCTATGTTTCTATGCTCATTGCAGCCTTGAATCTTGGCCTGGAGAGACCTGTACATCAAATCTGCTGGAAAGAACAATGGAGAGACCCAGGGAAAGAGCTCAGAGTGCAGCCCCCACAGTCTCTTCTAAATCAATACAAGGAAGGGCAAATCAAAATGAACCTGCAAAGTGCAGCTCAGTACCCAAAACTCCTTCACACAGTGTTGAATTTCTCCAGAGGTCTTTCTCTCTCTCTCTCAGAATACGTGGTGCAAAAATGTCACCAACAAAAAAAGGCAGGAAGCGGTCGCTTTTAAATAGCGCTTCCCCAGTCCCTTTCTGACTGCAAAACGCTCCCCTCAACCTGTCGTTGCTAACGGCAGGCGGTAAGGCAGGGGCGCCACTCAACATCTGGTCCAGGGCGCTACCGGGGCATTGCGCGCTCGACTGATGTCACGATCTGCCGGCGCAGGAGATTGCGACGGTAGTGTTTAGCGCCGCCGCAAAATGCCTAGTTAATTTCGCGAGTGGCGCAAACATCGCCGCGCCCGGGCGCTAGTTGCTTTGCGCCCAATTAGCGCCCTCTTAAGGCGCTAACGGGAGGTGCAAACCAACTGAATTTTTCCCCCATGGGATCTTGGGCTTCATAAATAGGGGTATTGGGTACAAAAGTAGAGAAGTTATGCTGAACCTTTATAAAGCGCTGGTTAGGCCACAACTGGAGTATTGTGTCCAGTTCTGGTCACCACACTTTAGGAAGGATGTGAAGGCCCTTGAGAGGGTGCAGAGGAGATTTACCAGAATGGCTCCGGGGATGGGAGATCTTAGCTACAAGGACAGGTTAGAGAAGCTGGATTTGTGTTAATTAGAGCAAAGGAGGTTGAGGGGTGATTTGATAGAGGTGTACAAGATTATGATGGGTTTGGATAGGTTACACGGGGAAAGGCTTTTCCCACTAGTTGATGGTACAAAGATTAGGGGACACAGATTTAAGGTTTTGGGCAAGAGATACAGGGGGGATGGGAGGAAAAACCTTTTTATGCAGCGAGTGGTGAGGTCCTGGAATTCGCTGCCGACGGAAGTGGTGGAAGCGGAGACACTCAATGTTTTCAAGGGGAGACTGGATAGGCACTTGAGGGAAATAAACTTGCAGGGCTGTGGGGATAGAGCGGGGGAATGGGACTGACTGGATTGCTCCACAGAAAGCCGGCACAGACTCGATGGGCCGAATGGCCTCCTTCTGTGCCGCTATGACTCTATGTCAGCAAAATGAATTTTCTATTACAGCGGCACAAAGGGTTTGCAGGTCCTGGACTGCTAGCAAGCTGCAACACAGCAGGTGTATTAGTTTCATTCTAAAGATGTGAAACATATGAAGGAGGACAGGAAAAGACCAACTGGTCTGTCAAGCCTGTTCCATTCAGACATGGTGCAGCCTATATTCACGGTAACCCCCAGCCCCCCACCGCACCCCTACCCACTGAGGATAGGTATAATGTGAGTTCTGTTATATAAATTAATTAATTTTAAATGCTTTTTACAATAGATGTTAGATGAGATAAAAGGGCAGATAAATGACCTTTAAAACCTACTGGGGTATACAGTTGTTGATAATACTCGAATAACCTTCATTTCTAAGAAATTTGTACTCCAAATGTGAAAGTGGTTGAATTGCTTGCTGCTGACATCTCATGCATGAGCTGCAAAACTATTCTGTCAACCTTGAAATGATTAATTTTTGGCTTTAAAATAAGAATTTATAGGAGCAGGCTAGTGGCTGGAGAATAGTCTGCAATGCAGGAAAACAGTGTCTAAAAGGTTGGGTTGTAGGAATTAATGAATTCCTATGAATAACGGAGATCGACACAAGAGAACAATCAAACAGGTCTTTACTCAACGGAGATGCCACGAGGACTGCCTGGGCAGTCCCGTGGTTTGCGACGTGATGTCATCGCGTTTGTCCGCGCTCTTAAAGGGGCCACGCCCCGTACATGCAAACTCTATATACAAAACACAGTAATGCCTAACACAATGGTACAGGTCTAGGCTGGTGTTAGAACATCGTTAAAGAGAGTTATATACAGTTAGCCAGAGTCATTCAGTGGTTCTGCCGCATGCGCGCCCCCAGAATTCGCTTTAACGGACAAAGTCAAACGGTGAGGGGGTCTGACAAGCCTGTCAGAACGACTCCTGTACTCTCGAGGCGGAGGCTGCAGGGCGGCTGGCGGTCTGGCGGGCGGTCGCACTTGGTCTGCCGCAACGACGAAGGGTGGCCGACCCCGTCTCGGCGGTTGTGCTGTCTCGACGGGGCAGTCGAGGTCCAAACGTGCTGGCTTTAAGCGGTCGACCGAAATGTGGTCCGGTTTATCACCGACATCTACCGTGAAGGTTTTGTCCCATGCTTCCAACACGCGGAAGGGACCGGTATATGGGGCCTTGAGTGGATCCCTATGTGCGTCATGGCGAATAAAAATGTATTCAGCCTTGTGAAGCTCCGTGGGAACGTCTGACCTCTGCGGCCCGTGGTGCGAAGTGGGTACCAGTGTGAAACATCTGGCCGCCTCTTGGTGACTAGCAAGCTGGGCAGTCACGGACCATTGCTCTGTCGATGTTGGTAGGAAGTCCCCTGGGACCTGCAGCGGCTGACCATACACAAGCTCCGCTGATGAAGAGTGAAGGTCTTCTTTGGGGGCCGTGCGAAGGCCCAACAGGACCCACGGTAGCTTGTCTGCCCATTCAGCGTCCTGCAGGCTGGCCCTCAGGGCGGCTTTCATTGACCGGTGGAAGCGTTCGCAGAGGCCATTTGCCTGTGGGTGGTAGGCTGTGGTGCGGTGTAATTTGACACCGAGTCCTTGGGCCACTGCATTCCAGAGTTCGGAGGAAAACTGCGGTCCCCTGTCTGACGAAATATGGGCGGGTACTCCGAAATGGGCGATCCAGAAGGAAACGAACGCCCTGGCCATGTCCGCCGAAGTAGTGGATGACAGGGGGACCGCCTCTGGCCATCTGGTGGTGCGGTCAACCATGGTCAGGATGTGTGAAAAACCATGGGAGGGTGGGAGTGGTCCTACCAGGTCCACATTGACGTGGTCAAAACTTCACTCCGGAACTGTGAAGGCGGCCAACAGAGCTTTGATGTGGCGCTGTACCTTGGCCTTTTGGCAGACCACGCAGGCGTTGGCCCAGTCGCGGACATCTTTATGCATGCCATGCCATACAAATTTCGCTGACATCAGTTTCTGAGAGGCCTTCATTCCAGGGTGTGACAACCCATGTATGGCGTCGAACACTTTGCGGCGCCAGACGACCGGCACGGCAGAGCGAGGATCCTGTACGGAGACGTCACACAACAGTGTAGTACCTGCCGAATGGAACTTGACGTCGGCCAACTGGAGGCCAGTGATGGCCGTTCGGTAAGTTTGGACTTCCAGGTCTGAGGCTTGGTCCGCTGCCATGAGGGCGTAGTCGATGCCCAAATGAACCGTATTGACGATCGCGCGGGAGAGGCAGTCTGCCACCAGGTTGTGCTTACCGGCCACGTGCCGTATATCCGTGGTGAATTCGGATATGTAGGTCAGTTGACACTGTCGGGCTGACCACGGTTCGGCGGTCTTGGACATTGCAAAGGTCAGCGGCTTCTGGTCCACAAAAGCGGTGAAAGGACGTCCTTCCAAGAGGAACCGAAAATGGTGGATGGCCAGAAAAAGGGCGAGCAACACCCGGTCGAACGTGCTGTATGCTCTCTCGTTCTGCCGTAGTTGACGGCTGAAGAATGCCAACGGCTGCCACGTCCCGTTCACCCACTGCTGTTGCACGGCCCTGACTGCGTAGTCCAACGCGTCGGTGGTGAGGGCGATGGTGACTCCTGGCAGTGGGTGCGCCAGCATAGTCGCATTGGCTAAGGCACTTTTGGTGTCGGTGAACGCTCGGGCCATGTCATCCATCCAGTCTACCGGGTTCTTGCCAGTCTTGCCCTTGAGGGCCTCATACAGGGGCTGCATGAGTAGTGCCACCTTAGGCACGAAACGGTGGTAAAAGTTTACCATGCCTAGGAAGTCCTGCAGGGCCTTTATGTTCTGCGGGCGTGGGAAGGATATCACCGCCTCTACCTTCGCTTGAAAAGGAACCGCTCCCTCTGCGGTGATGCGATGTCCCAGGAAATCAATTTGGCGCAGGCCAAACTGACACTTGGCCAGGTTGATAATCAGGCCGTGTTGGCTGAGGCGTCGAAAAAGGGTGCGTAGGTGACAGGTATGTTCTTCCTTAGTAGGACTGGCAATTAGAAGATTGTCCAGGTAGACGAAGAGGAGCTTGAGGTCCCGCAGCACGGAGTCCATCAGGCGTTGGAAAGCCTGGGCGGCGTTCTTTAACCCAAACGGCATCCGTAAAAACTCAAAGAAGCCGAATGGGGTGATGACTGCGGTCTTCTGGACGCCTTGTGGATGAACTGGGACCAGGTGGTAGCCCTGGACGAGGTCGACTTTTGAAAACACGGTGTTCCCTGCCAAATGGGCAGAGAAATCCTGGATATGGGGGATCGGGTACCGATCAGGAGTGGTGGCGTCGCTTAGTCGTCGATAGTCGCCGCATGGCCGCCATCAGGCTTCGGGACGATATGGAGGGATGAAGACCAGGGACTATTCGACTGGCGAATAATCCCTAACCATTCCATGGTCGCGAACTCCGCCTTTGCGGCCGCCAGCTTGCCAGGTTCTAGGCGCGGGGCCCGCGCGTAGACCAGGGGGGCCGTTGGTGGTGATGTGGTGTTCCACACTATGTTTCGTGGCTGTGGAGGAGAATGTGGGTCTTGTCAGGTCGGGGAATTCGCTGAGCAGGCGAGCGAACTCATCAGGAGTCGGGAACGCACAGGAGACAGTGCGTGACGTAGTGTTACTGCGGTAACATGGAAATGAATTAAAAGTTGCTGCGTTGGTCAGCCGCCGGTTCCTAACGTCGACCAGGAGGCTGTTGGCGCACAGGAAATCCGCGCCGAGGAGGGGCTGGGAAACTTTGGCCGTAACAAATTCCCAGTGAAAACGTTACCCCCCGACGCACACCTCCACTCGCCGTCTGCCGAAGGTCCGAATTGTTCCACCATTGGCCGCTTCAAGGGCGGGGCCGTGATTCCTCGTCTGCACATCGAGGGCGGACGCGGGTAAAATGCTGCACTGCGCTCCGGTGTCACACAGAAAACGACGACCGGAGAGAGTATCAGTGATGAAGAGCAATTTTCCCACGTTGCCGATCACCATCGCGGCCGTGGGGTGCCCGTTAGACCCGTTCCTCGGCGGTCGCAGTGTCAGTCGTTTTTTTGGGGGAAAACTGCAGGGAGGGCTTCGCTTTTGCGCCGAACTGCGCGTGGTAGAAACACAGCCCAGCAGGCTGACGAGCTGGGACGGCGTCTGCGGGGGATGGGTGCCTCGTGGCGGCGCAGTACTGCCGAGTTACAGCGAAAATTTTGTCAGCCTCCGCCGCGAGTGTTGCGCAGTCTTCAGTTTCAGATCTGGCCAGGGCAGCTTGTACCTGTTCAGGCAGTTGGCTGAGGAAAATCTTGCAGATTAGGAAACATTCCCGTTCTGAGTCCAGGAGTGCGAGCATTTGGCTCATCAACTCTGAAGGCTTGGAGTCCCCGAGCCCGGGCATAGCGAGTAATCGACGGGCGCGCTCCGATTTTGTGAGCCCGAAAACCTGCAGTAACCGCGCTTTGAGGGTTTCATACTTTCATACTTGGGGGGTTTTCGAGGAGGCTGACGATCCGAGAGGCGGTAGAGCTGTCGAGTGCGGAGACCACGTAAAGATGCTTGGTCTGATCCGCATCAATGTTCCTCAGGGCGAACTGGGCCTCGACCTGAATAAACCACGAGGGCGCTTGCTGCTCCCAGAACTGCGGTAGCTTTAGCGAAACGGCGTTTGCTTCCATGCTGTGCTCTTCTTTTGTGAAAACGTTCACAAAAACGGGGTCACCAATGTAGGAATTAATGAATTCCTACGAATAACGGAGATCGACACAAGAGAACAATCAAACAGGTCTTTACTCAGCGGAGATGCCACGAGGACTGCCTGGGCAGTCCCGTGGTTTGCGACGTGACGTCATCGCGTTTGCCCGCGTTTTGCCGCGCTCTTAAAGGGGCCATGCCCCGTACATGCAAACTCTATATACAAAACACAGTAATGCCTAACACAATGGTACAGGTCTAGGCTGGTGTTAGAACATCGTTAAAGAGAATTATATACAGTTAGCCAGAGTCATTCAGTGGTTCTGCCACAGGGTAAGCCAGTCAATCAATGAGCTCCTTGGCTCCTGCTCCTCTCTTCTTTGTCTTGTTCCGTCTGCTTCAGTCTCTGCCATTTAAAAATTCAGGTGAGGCCCTTCATTGGTACTCGAACCTGACTGATCTGCATTTTCTGTTTTGATTTCATACACTCCGTTCTTCTGTTCCAGCTGTGGCTCAGTGGGTCGCACTCTCGCCTTTGAGCAGAAGGTTGCGGGTTCAAGTCCCACTCCAGAGGCTTGAGCACAAAAATCTAGGCTGACACTCCAGTGCAGTGCTAAGGGAGTGCTGCACTGTCGGAGGAGCCGTCTTTTGGATGAGATGTTAAACCAAACCCCGTCTGCCCTCTCAGGTTGACGTGACACTATTTCGAAGAAGAGCAGGGGAATTAGCCCCAGTGTCCTGGCCAATATTTATCCCTCAATCAACATCACTAAAACAGATTATCTGGTCACTATTACATTGCTGTTTGCGGGAGCTTGCTGTGCGCAAATTGGTCGCCGTGTTTCCCACATTACAACAGTGACTCCACTTCAAGAAATACTTCATTGGCTGTAAAATGCTTTGGGGCATTCTGAGGTCATTAAGGGTGCTACATTTTTCTTTCTTTCTTTCAGATGTGGTCACACATTTGGTTCCCAACCAGATGTTGGTTTTGGGCCTGTCCAGTAATTTACTGGAAACTGAGCGATCAATTACAGTTTTCTGAGAGCACTTTGAAAAATAATACTCTGCGCGTGTTCCAGCAGTGGCTCCATGTGGCGCATAGTGTCAACATTTTCATTGCTAGGGTTTGCCTGCATTCCACTGATAATAAAATGCCTTTCAAATGTAATAAGAGATACTGGGACATGTTGGCAAGAACTGCTGACACCATAACCTTTACAGATGCTGACTGGCCTGCTGTGTATTTCCAGCATTTTCTGGTAGTTCTTATGAAGGGTACAAACCTGAAACATCAATAATCGATCTTTCCTCTTTACAGATGCTGACTGGCCTGCTTTGCATTTCCACTGTTTCCCCTTTATTTTACTGGTAAATATCGGTTTGTAGGAATTGACGAATTCCTAGCCAATAACTGAGGTTGACTCAGGAGATCAATCAAACAGGTCTTTAATGTAAGACTAAACGAGTTCAAACAGTTTGTTGAGATCGATACAGGAGAACCACAAAAACAGGTCTTAACAAGATGGAGATTCCACGAGGACTGCCCGGACAGTCACATGGTTTGCGACGTGACGGCATCGCGTTTGCCCGCGCTCTTAAAGGGGCCACGCCCCATACATACAAACACTATATACAAAACACAGTAATGTCTAACACAATGGTACAGGCTTAGGCTGGTGTTAGATCATCATAAAGGGAATTATATACAGTTGCTCAGAGTCATTCAGTGGCTCCGCCACATGCGCCCCCCCAGAATTCGCTTTAACGGGCAAAGTCAAATGGTGAGGGGGTCTGATGAGCCAGTCAGAACGACTCCTGTACTCCTGAGGCGGAGGCTGTTGGGCGGCTGGCGGTCTGGCGGGCGGTTGCACTTGTTCTGCTGTAACGGCGATGGGTGGCCAACCTCGTCTCGGCGGTAGTGCTGTCTCGACGGGGCGGTTGAGGTCCAGATGTGCTGGCTTTAAGCGATCGACCGAAATGTGGTCCGGTTTACCACCGACATCCACCGTGAAGGTTTTGTCCCCTGCCTCCAACACGCGGAAGGGACCAGTATATGGGGCCTTGAGTGGATCCTTATGAGCATCATGGCGAATAAAGACGTACTCAGCCTTGTGAAGCTCCGGGGGAATGTGCGAACTCTGCAGCCCGTGGTGCGAAGTGGGCACCGGTGCGAAGCATCTGGCTGCCTCCTGGTGACTAGTAAGCTGGTCAGCTGCGGACCATGGCTTCGTCGAAGCTGGCAGGAAATCCCTCGGGACTCGCAGTGGCTGACCGCACACCAGCTCTGCTGATGAAGGGCGAAGGTCTTCTTTGGGGGCCATGCGAAGGCCCAACAGGACCCACGGTAGCTTGTCTGCCCATCCAGCATCCTGGAGGCTGGCCCTCAGGGCGGCCTTCAGTGATCGGTGGAAACATTCACAGAGGCCATTTGCCTGTGGGTGGTCGGCTGTGGTGCGATGTAATTTGACACCGAGTCCTTGGGCCACTGCATTCCAGAGTTCGGAGGAAAACTGCGGTCCTCTGTCGGAAGAAATATCTGCGGGCACTCCGAACCGGGTGACCCAGGTGGAAATGAACGCCCTGGCCACGTCCGCCGAAGTAGTGGATGACAGGGGAACCGCCTCCGGCCATCTGGTGGTGCGGTCAACCATGGTCAGGATGTGTGAAAAACCATGGGAGGGTGGGAGTGGTCCTACCAGGTCCACATTGACATGGTCAAGCCGTCGCTCCGGAACTGTGAAGGTGGCCAACGGAGCTTTGACGTGGCACTGTACTTTGGCCTTTTGGCAGGCTACGCAGATGTTGGCCCAGTCGCGGACATCCTTGTGCATGCTATGCCATGCCATACGAATTTCGCTGACATCAGCTTCGGAGAGGCCTTCATTCCTGGGTGTGACAACCCATGTATGGCGTCGAACACTTTACGGTGCCAGACGACCGGCACGACCGGGCGAGGGTCCTGTATGGAGACGTCACACAACAGCGTGGTACCTGCCGAATGGAACTTGACGTCGGCCAACCGGAGGCCAGTGATGGTCGTTCTGCAGGCTTGGACTTCTGGGTCTGAGGCTTGGTCCGCTGCCATAAGGGCATAATCAATGCCCAAATGAACCGTATTGAATGTCGCGCGGGAGAGGCAGTCTGCCACCAGGTTGTCCTTACCGGCCACATGCTGTATATCCGTGGTGAATTCGGATATGTAGGTCAGTTGACCTTGCTGTCGGGATGACCACGGTTCAGCGGTCTTGGCCATGGCAAAAGTTAGTGGCTTATGGTCTACAAAGGCGGTGAAAGGACGTCCTTCCAGGAGGAAGCGAAAATGGCGGATGGCCAGAAAAAGGGCGAGCAACTCCCGGTCGAACATGCTATACGCTCTCTTGTTCCGCCGTAGTTGACGGCTGTAGAATGCCAATGGCTGCCACGTCCCGTTCACCCACTGCTCTTGCACGGCGCCGATGGCGTAGTCTGACGCGTCGATGGTGAGGGCGATGATGGCTCCTGGCAGCGGGTGCGCCAGCATGGTTGTGTTGGCTAAGGCGCTTTTGGTGTCGTCGAACGCTCGGGCCATGTCATCCGTCCAGTCTACCGGGTTCTTGCCAGCCTTGCCCTTGAGGGCCTCGTACAGGGGCTGCATGAGTAGTGCTGCCTTAGGCACGAAACAGTGGTAAGAGTTTACCATGCCTAGGAATTCCTGCAGGGCCTTAATGCTTTGCGGGCGTGGGAAGGATATCACCGCCTCTACCTTCGCTTCTAAAGGAACCGCTCCCTCTGCGGTGATGCGATGTCTCAGGAAATCAATTTGGCGCAGGCCAAACTGACACTTGGCCGGGTTGATAATCAGGCCGTGGTGGCTGAGGCGTCGAAAAAGGGTGCGTAGGTGACAGATATGTTCTTCTTTAGTGGGACTGGCAATTAGGATATCGTCCAGGTAGACGAAGAGGAACTTGAGGTCCCGCAGCACGGAGTCCATCAGGCATTGGAAAGCCTGGGCGGCGTTCTTTAACCCAAACAGCATTCGCAGAAACTCGAAGAGGCCGAATGGGGTGATGACTGCGGTCTTCTGGACGTCCTGTGGGTGCACTGGGACCTGGTGGTAGCCCCGTACGAGGTCGACTTTCGAGAAGACGGTGCTCCCTGCCAAATGGGCAGAGAAATCCTGGATGTGGGGGATCGGGTACCGATCAGGAGTGGTGGCGTGGTTTAGGCGTCGATAGTCGCCGCATGGTCGCCATCCGCCGCCAGGCTTCGGGATGATATGGAGGGGTGAAGACCAGGGACTATTCGACCGGCGAATAATCCCTAACCGTTCCATGGTCGAGAACTCCGCCTTTGCGACCGCCAGCTTACCAGGTTCCAGGCGCCGGGCCCGCGCGTAGACCGGGGGCCGTTGGTGGTGATGTGGTGTTCCACACCATGTTTCGTGGCTGTGGAGGAGAACGTGGGTCTTGTGAGGTCGGGAAATTCGACGAGCAGACGAGCAAACTCATCAGGAGTCGGGAAAGCACAGGCGACGCTGCGCGACGTAGTGTTACTGCGGTAAGGGATAGAATTTAAAGTTGCCGCGTTGATCAACCGCCGGTTCTTCACGTCGACCAGGAGGCTGTTGGCGCACAGGAAATCTGCGCCGAGAATGGGTTGAGAAACCTTGGCCGTCACAAACTCCCAGTGAAAACGTTGCCCCCTGACGCACACCTCCACTCACCATCTGCCGAAGGTCCGAATTGCTCCGCCATTGGCCGCTTCAAGGGCGAGGCCATGATTCCCTGCCTGCACATCGAGGGCGGACGCGGGCAAAATGCTACACTGCGCTCCGGTGTCGCACATAAAACGACAACCGGAGAGCGTATCGGTGATGAAAAGCAACTTGCCTGCATTGCCGATCGCCATGGCGGCCGCGGGGCGCCCGTTAGGCCCGTTCCTCAGTAGTCGCAGTTGTTTTTTTGGGGGGAAAGCTGCAGGGAGGGCAGCAACGTTGCGCCTTCGCACCGAACTGTGCGTGGTACAAACACAGCCCAGCAGGCTGACGAGCTGGGGCGGCGTCTGTGGGGGATGGGCGCCTCGTGGCGGTGCAGTACTGCTGCGTTACCGCAAAAATTTGTCCGCTTCTGCCGTGAGTGCCGCGCAGTCTTCCACCTCGGATCTGGCCAGGGCAGCTTGCACCTGCTCAGGCAGCTGGCTGAGGAATAGTTCATGGAATAGGAAGCATTCCGGTTCCGAGCCCAGGAGTGTGAGCATTTGGCTCATGAACTCCGAAGGCTTGGAGTCCCCGAGCCCGGGCATAGCGAGCAATCGACGGGCGCGCTCCGATTTAGTGAGCCCGAAAACTTGCAGCAACCGCGCCTTGAGGGTTTCATACTTGCGCTCCGTTGGAGGGTTCTCGAGGAGGCTGACGATCCGCGAGGCGGTAGAGCTGTCGAGTGCGGAGACCACAGAGATATTTGGTCTGATCCGCAATGATGTCCCTCAGGGCGAACTGTGCTTCGACCTGAATGAACCACGAGGTCGCATGCTGCTCCCAGAACTGCGGTAGCTTCAACGAAATGGCGTTGGCCTCCATGCTGTGTTCTTTTTGCGAAAAACGTTCACTAAAAATGGGGTCACCAATGTAGGAATTGTTGAATTCCGTACCAATAACTGAGGTCGACTCAGGAGATCAATCAAACAAGTCTTTAATGTAAGACTAAACGAGGTCAAACAGTTTGTAGAGAGCGATACAGGAGAACCACGAAAACAGGTCTTAACAAGATGGAGATTCCACGAGGACTGCCTGGACAGTCACGTGGTTTGCGACGTGACATCATCGCGTTTTCCCGCGCTCTTAAAGGGGCCACGCCCCGTACATACAAACACTATACACAAAACACAGTAATGTCTAACACAATGGTACAGGCTTAGGCTGGTGTTAGAACATCGTTAAAGGGAATTATATACAGTTGCCCAGAGTCATTCAGTGGCTCCGCCACAGTTTACTGTCAATAATTTCAAGAAAACATAGAGTGTGAGCAGGCTATCTTTTAAATTAAAATCTGCCATTTATGGAAACTGCACATTAAGTGAGTGGTAGCCTTTGCGGTTACAGAAGATCTCCGGATTGTTATGCGGAGCCCACAAGGCCAGTCAAAGGCAGTCAAAGGCGCTCTGCACCATGGGGAAGTCCATTATCTTGGAAAAGCCACATGTGCGCTCCTCCTGCTTCTCTCTGCTCAGAGAGAAGAAAATGTAGTCCCTTCTCCTGGTGTAGAGAGCCTCTGTGATCTCCTGGATGCAGCAATGGACGGTGAACTGGGAGATGTTAGCTGTGTCTCCTGCTGCAGACTGGAAGGATCCGCTGGCACAGAAATTGAGGGCAACGGTGACCTTGAGGGCTACTGGGAGAGCCGTGTTCGCCCTGCTCTGAAGCTACAGGTCTGGTTGCAGGAGGCGCCAGAATTCTGTGACCACCTCCTTGGTGAAGCGGAGCCTCCTACTACACTGCTCCTCGCTTAAGTCGATATAAGAGAAGTGCTCTCGGAAGACCCTAGGTGGGTAAGGCCTCCTGCTGAGAGCCCTCCTGACCCTCCTCCTCCCTCTGTGCGCATCTTCTCCTCAACTTTGCTACCTGCTCTCCCTCTCCCGAAGATACTCGAGTGCGAGGGGGACTGCCTCATGACTGTGAGCAAGTGTTGTGAGCAGAAGCATTTAAATGAGAATGAAGGCATTCTCCACTTGCTCCAACACTCCCTGTCACCTTAGGAACTTGAAAGAAGTTTAGAAAGCTGTTGGAGTTGCAGGAAGTTTCACAGAGCCATTCCAACTGAAGAAACATGGCAGCTGCAAGTAGTTGCTGATGATCCCTTTAAATAATGCAGTTGGAGCCTCCTTCCTGCTCGTCAACGCTTGGTCAGCTGGTCACAGTTATTGCATGCCAGTAAGTGGAGCAGTGAAGTTGAAAGTGGCAGATTAGGCTTGGGCTGATAAGTGGCAGATAACATTCGAAGACAGTGAAAGACAAAACATCAAATAAGTCTCAAAGTAAGATCGAGGGTTTTCAATACCAAACATCCCTTATCGCTGAAGTTTCAGACCAGTCTAGATAATGGGCTATGGGAAAGGCAAAAGATGTAAAAGTTCCCATAGTAAAGCTCACAGCAGAAAAGGGGAGGAAATAATAGAACATACTTGTGAAGGTCAGAATGGTGAGATAGCCCAAGCAGCTGCAAGTTGCTATGTATTTTTGAAAGAGAAAAAAAGGTATAAAAGGAATAGATATTGAACACTGAAAGCAGCATGAAAAGAGAGGATGAGAAGCTTCAGTCAACAGAACACAGCAAGAGTTAAACAGTCACTCGGAAGGAACGCCAGGGTTCAACGAACAGATTACGACAATCTTCTTGTTCAGTATTATTTCTTTGTACTGGATGCTTAATGCTTAATAAACCGGTTTTATTGATACACAATATACCTGGGCCCAGAGTGGTTTGTGTAGTCACGGACTGTTTTACTGATACACAATATACCTGGACCCAGAGTGGGTTGTGTAATCACGGACTGTTTTACTGATGCACAATATACCTGGACCGAGTGGTTTGTGTAGTCACGGACTGTTTTACTGATACACAATATACCTGGACCGAGTGGTTTGTGTAGTCACGGACTGTTTTACTGATGCACAATATACCTGGACCCGGAGTGGTTTGTGTAGTCACAGAAAAATTATTCTAAAGAGCTTTTAAAAGCTACAGATTGGCGCCCAACGTGGGGCTGTGACTATTAACTGAAACCAGGTCTATTGTGCATAAGGCAGGCACTTGGATTTTTGCTTGAATTTTTCTGTTTTTCTATGAAAGTCCTTGTGGAAAGTTAGGTTATCTAACAGGTAGTGTCTCTTTAACGTACAGCAGAATGTCGAGTGAGAATTTTTTTGTAGATTTTAAAACGAAGTTAATGAAGAAGCGCAAGGATGCACAGTTACAGACGTTAGTAGTAGAATGTCTAAAAAAGGATAAGAGAGTATCCTTTGAGGGCGTTGTTGCGTTCATTGAGAAACAAGTTAAGGAGAAGCAATGGAAGTCAGATAGGGCAGTGCAGCTAATGGCCGATGCGGCAGTGTATTGTGTAGAGCAAGATAAAGAGACCCTCCTAGAGATGGAAAATAATAAAACCAAGTTAGATAAATTAGAAAAAGACAAGCTACTATACAACAGTTGGAAAACCAGCTGGGTAAACAACAGGCTGTAATAGCGGCAGTCACGGGAGTAGACCCCCCCATGAGTTATGATAAACAATGCGAGGAGATCAGCGGCGAACTATATCCTCCCTTACTACACCCTTCACAAAAGGCCTCCGTTTCGTATACCACATCGACCTGGCTGAGAGGCCCGCAGCCTATGCTGATAACAATATCATAGAAACCTCGGTGGATGAGCCTGCACACTTTAAAGCCCCAGTTAATGTTCTGACTCGTACCCAGGTGATTCCTAACGCGCCACCAGCTGCAGACGGTGACCAGGCACAAGCAGGAGCACAACCAGCGGCAGCTCACCCGGGAATGTTATGGGCGGGTACTTATGAACAATCCCAGCCCCTGAACTATGCAGATCTACAGGCATGCGTCCAGCAATTTGGACCAGTTAACCCACGAACATGCCCCACAGAGCTAACGTATAGTGGGGTTCTGGAATTACCATCCTAATTTTGAGGAAGTGACATGAAAAATGTTACACTGTCTGTCTTGACCCCGGACCTACGAACTAGTCTGCCCTTTATGGCCTTTAATGTGGGGAGCCCCCTGAATAACTTAATCACAACAATACAAACAGCTCTGGGCTTGGACACTATTGATCTGGTTCAGAAATTAAACCAGTCTCAACAAGGGCCTCATGAGACCCCTGCTGTATTCGGGGATCGATTGTACACTGTTTATGAGATGATGCAGGCACGCCCCAATGATAATGTCTTAAACGGGAAGAATGAGGCAGCATTTAAGAAAATATACTTAGAGAATATTCAGGCCTCACTGCGAGCAGCCTTAGGGCACACTGTCAGCCACAACTCGCAATGGATAGACCTTTTAAGAGACGCTAACACTGCATGGGCCTACACTAAAACTCAGGTTCAGGTACCAACAGCAGAGACACCAGTGCATATAGTAGAGGGACCCCAGGCCCACCACCCCGTAAGCAACCCTTGATATGTTATAACTGTGGCAAGGTGGGACACTTTGCAAAAGGATTGCGGAGGTCCTAGACAGACAGGCTCTGGAGGTGGGAAGAATAATAATAATTACTCGCAATATGGTTCGTCCCGTTCACCCAATCCAATGGAAAGTAAAATAGACGCCCTAGGCTCATGTAAACTCTTGCATCAACCCAGATGTCGGGGTGCCCCGTGGCTCCAACTATGAGTTCATCATTCCCGCTCCCACCATTGTCCCAACAACCCAACGGCCCATTATGACAGGATCCGGCCCCACCAGCCTGGTCTGAAGTGGGGTTCAGACAAGATGGCCATGGTCGACCAGTGGTCTCAGCTTTGCTGCCTGGGGGCCGACATCAGACTATGCTAATAGACACTGGTTCATCTGTTACAATCCTGCATACCCCAGACCCTGAACGCCAGCTTCAAATAGGCAAAAGTAGTGTGATGAAATATGCCATTCATCACTCATCGGTATTCTCTGCCTGTGACTGTGGTTTGGTTTCAGTTTAATTTCCCTTACCTCAGTTCCGTTTCTTCACCATTGTATTGTATTGTGTGTAGGGCTCCGCCCATACCTGGCCCCTATGTAAGCAGGCCCAGCCTGCCTCACATCCAGTACAGCAGACCTCTGGATGGAAGATACCTCTCCACTGTGTGTTACCTTCTAAGTTAATAAAAGCCTTGTTTTGTTCCGCTAACATTGAGTCTCGGATTTATTGAGGCACATCAATTTTATTAACTTACTTTTCAACACAATGGATCAACTCTTGAAACCCGAACGTTTGGATTTGGACCAGCATGCTTCGGACGCATCGGCACGCTTTGGACACTGGTTTATGTGTATGGAATTCTTCCTGGACAATTCCGCAGCCGTCACAGGCGCTACGGACGCTGCAAGTATGAAACTCGGAATTCTGCGGAATTGGGTAAGCCACCGGGTTTACCCCCTCATCCAAGACGCCGACACGTACCCGGCCGCCTGCGACATCTTAAAGGCGCATTACCAGCAGCCTACGAATGAGGTGTATGCTAGGCATCTGCTCGCTACTCGCGCACAGCAACCTGGGGAATCGCTGGATGAGTTCCGAGGCACCCTGAAAACGCTTGGCAAAGACTGCAAGTGCCAAGATGTAAAAGCCGCAGTGTACACTGACGAGCTTGTTCGCGATGCCTTTATCACAGGCCTCAGCTCCACTTACATCCGGCAGAGACTGCTGGAAAAAATGGGATTGGACCTGAAACAGGCTGTGGACACAGCGCGATCCCTGGATGTGGCCCAGAGAAACTCGGACGCCTACTCTTCAGCCTGCGCCGTCCACGCCGCCACCTTGGAAGGCATCTTCCCCGCCCGGCAGCCCGACACCGTCAGGGCCCTGCTCTCCCCCCAGAAGCCCTACGACAGCCGCGACGCGTCGTGGACCCAACTGCTACTTCTGCGGGCAGCCAAAGCACACCAGAAACCTGTGCCCGGCGAAAGGCACCACCTGCTTTAAGTGTGGTAAGAAGGGGCACTTCGGGAAGGTGTGCAGAGGGAACCCCGCCGGAAAACCCGCCACCGCCGCGTGTGCGCCGTGGGAGCGGCCATCTTGGACGCCATCTTGCCCAACCTCGTGGGGTCCGCCATCTTGTGAGCAGACAGCGTGGACGCCACCTTGTCTCGATCAGGGCCCTACAGTGGCATTGGTCACAGTGGACCAGACCAGGCCGCACCCGCTATCCAAATCAATGGTGGACATCGAGGTAAACGGGTGCGGGGTTAAATGTTTAATTGACAGTGGAAGCACGGAGAGTTTTATCCACCCTGAACTGGTACAACTCTCCCAAAAGGTGGTCCCTACTCGGGGTACCATCTCTATGGCTGATAAAACCCAGACATCGACCATTATGGGTTACTGCACGGTACAATTGTCCGTTAACGGAACGGTATACGATAATTTTAAAGTACTAATCATGAAGAATCTATGTGCGAGCGTGATCTTGGGCCTGGATTTCCAGTGCTACCACCAAAGCATCACGCTCAAGTACGGTGGGTCCCAGCCGCCCCTCACAGTGTGCGGTCTGGCTACCCTGAAGGTAAAGCCGCCTTCGCTATTCGCGAACCTTACCCCTAACTGCCGGCCAATAGCGACCAAAAGCAGGAGGTACAGCTGGGAGGACAGGCGGTTTATCGCGACCGAGGTAGACAGGCTCCTGAAGGAGCGCATTATTGAACGCAGCAACAGCCCGTGGCGCGCCCAAGTGGTGGTGGTAAGGGGTAGCGAGAAGAAACGGATGGTGATCGACTATAGCCAAACGATCAACAGGTACACCCAACTAGACGCCTACCCGCTACCCCGCATATCAGAAATGGTGAACCAAATCGCCCAATACCGGGTGTTCTCCACCATCGACCTCAAATCAGCGTACCACCAGCTCCCTATCAGACCAGAGGACCGCCCGTACACCGCCTTCGAGGCGAACGGACGCCTCTACCAATTCCTCAGAGTCCCCTTTGGGGTGACGAATGGGGTCTCGGTCTTCCAGAAGGAGATGGACCGCATGGTCGATGACCACCACTTGCAGGCAACATTCCCCTACCTCGACAACGTCACCATCTGCGGTCACAACCAGCAGGATCACGACTCGAACCTCGAGAGGTTCCTGAAAACCGCACAAAAACTCAACCTCACCTACAACGAGGACAAGTGCATTTACAACACCACGCGCCTCTGCATACTAGGCAGCGTGGTGGAGAATGGGGAAATCGGACCAGACCCCGACCGATTGCGCCCCCTACGGGAGCTGCCCCTGCCCAACACTCCCAAAGCCCTGAAAAGGTGCCTGGGGTTATTTTCTTATTATTCCCAATGGGTCCCCAACTACTCTGACAAAGCCCGCCCACTCTTGAAAGCATCCTCTTTTCCGCTCTCTGCTGAGGCCCACGCCTTCAAAAGCATTAAGCGGGATATTGAGCGGGCCACGCTACAGGCAGTGGACGAGAACACTCCCTTTCAAGTGGAAAGTGATGCGTCTGACTTTGCCTTGGCGGCCACCCTCAACCAGGCGGGGCGGCCCGTAGCTTTCTTCTCGAGGACCCTCCAAGGGCCCGAGATCAGACACTCCTCCGTGGAAAAGGAGGCCCAAGCCATCGTGGAGGCAGTGCACCACTGGCGCCACTACCTAGCCGGCAAACGCTTCACCCTACTTACCAACCAGCGGTCGGTAGCGTTTATGTTCAATAATAAACAGAGGGGGAAGATTAAAAATGATAAGATTCTTAGGTGGCGGATCGAGCTCTCCACCTTCGAGTATGACATCATTTACCGGCCAGGGGCCCTTAACGAATCCCCCGACGCCCTCTCACGAGGGATGTGTGCCAGCGCCACCGGGGATCGGCTACAGACCCTCCACAACGACCTCTGCCACCCAGGGGTCATGCGGCTGTTCCACTTCATAAAGTCCCGCAACTTACCCTACTCGATTGAGGAAGTTCGGTCTCTGACCAGGAACTGCCGCACTTGCGCTGAGTGCAAGCCTCGGTTCTACCGCCCAGATAGAGCCCACTTAATCAAAGCTACACGGCCCTTTGAGCGGCTCAGCTTAGATTTCAAGGGCCCCCTCCCGTCCGTCGACCGCAATGTTTACTTCCTGAACATTGTGGACGAATACTCCCGTTTCCCATTCGCCTTCCCCTGCCCAGACATGCCCAGCGCCACGGTCATTAAATGCCTCAACAGCCTGTTCGGTATGCCAAGCTACATCCATACAGATAGGGGGGCGTCCTTCATGAGTGAAGAGCTACGCCAGTACATGCTGTCCAGGGGGATCGCCACGAGCCGTACCACCAGCTACAACCCCCGGGGTAATGGTCAAGTGGAGCGAGAGAACGGGACAGTATGGAAAGCAGTCACTCTAGCTCTAAGGACCAAGGGCCTCCCTATCTCCCGCTGGCAGGAAGTCCTCCCAGATGTGCTCCATTCGATACGGTCACTATTGTGTACTGCCACTAATGCCACGCCTCATGAGCGAATGTTTGTCTTTCCCCGGAAATCCACCTCAGGCGTATCCATGCCGTCATGGCTCTCCACCCCAGGTCTGGTATTCGCGCGAAGGCATGTGAGGGGCCACAAGAGGGACCCTCTCATGGAGTCAGTGCACCTACTCCACGCCAACCCCCAATACGCGTATGTCCGGCACGCCGACGGAAGGGAGGACACCGTGTCTATAAAAGACGTCGCCCCAGCCAGTAACGACAACAGCCACGACAACAGCAGCAACAACGATCACAGCAACTCTTACCCACCCACTACTCTTTCATCACCCCCGGAAGAACATCGACCAATGGTACCCCCACCAACTACCCCTTCAACAACCCTGGTGGCACCCCCGGCAGAGACCCAGGAGGCCACCGGGGACACCCAGCCGACACCACAACAGCCACGTCGGTCACAGAGGACTATCAAACCCCCGAACAGACTAAATCTATAGAAGGGGTGAATGTGATGAAATATGCCATTCATCACTCATCGGTATTCTCTGCCTGTGACTGTGGCTTGGTTTCATTTCCCTTACCTCAGTTCCGTTTCCTCACCATTGTATTGTATTGTGTGTAGGGCTCCGCCCATACCTGGCCCCTATGTAAGCAGGCCCAGCCTGCCTCACATCCAGTACAGCAGACCTCTGGATGGAAGATACCTCTCCACTGTGTGTTACCTTCTAAGTTAATAAAAGCCTTGTTTTGTTCCGCTAACATTGAGTCTCGGATTTATTGAGGCACATCAAGTAGCTTCGTAATAACAGGAGTCACCGGCACACAGGCACCAGCATATCCAGGAGAGGAAGTTAGTATTTCCCTTGAGACCTTCCCCATAAAAATCACATCTGTTATATATGTGTATGATCAACAAAATGGAAATACTTGGCAATGACACCCTATGAGGAATGACAGCCATTATAGATTACAATCAGAACTGTTTGTGGGTTGAGTCTAAACTGGGAGATGTAGTGCAAATTTCAGATGTCCACTCGGTGTTTGCTATAAAGAAGCCTGAGCAGATAGCACTGCTGACACATTCCCTGCCTGCTGTTAACTCCTTAGTGACTAAACACGCAGCAGCCTTTGTTAAGTCTAAACACGACTGCGGGAGAATGGAAGGGCAAACGCGAATTAATGGTCCACCCCATCGCGCATGTAAACAATACCCGATTCCCCAGGAGAGTACTCCGTATTCGCGAACAGTCATTGCCTCATTAGAAGAGCAGGGAGTAGTGTGCAAAGGTTCATTTACCACCAATTCCCCTGCATGGCCGGTTAGGAAGCCAGATGAATCCTGGAGGCTTACTATTGATTACCGAGCCCTAAACAAAGCTTTCCCACTTCAAAATCCAACAGTCAAGCCCCTTCGCTACTGACATCCGTACCCCCCAAAGCTACGGTCTTCCCTACCCCTAGACATAGCGAATGGTTTTTGGAGTATCCCAGTTGCTCAGGAGGACCAGTACAAATTTGCTTTCACGTTTGAGGGGCAGGGTTACACATTTACGTGTTTACCGCAAGGGTTTCATAGCTCACCATCAATCTTTCATCAGTATATGGCATGAGCAGTTAAAGACTTTTCTAAACCATCAGCCCTTCTACAGTATGTTGACGACCTGATCCTGGCTACCGTAACAATGGAGGAACACCTAGAACTTCTAGATGAGTTGATAGGGTTAGTACAGAAGGCAGGGCTGAAAATAAATCCAAAAAAGGCTCAGCTGGCAAAAGATGAGGTTACCTTTCTGGGAGTAAAGATTTCAGCGACCGGCCTCAGTCCGGACCACCAAAAGGTAGCGACTATTCAGAGACTCCCATTGCCAGTTTCAAAGACCGCACTGTGACCCTTTTTAGGCTTAGTTGGATATCAGCAAAATTTATTCCGAACTTTGCAGACTTGGCTAAACCTTTGTATGATCTTTTAAAGGGCGATGCGGAAGAGATACAATCCGTTTGGGAAGACCACCATACTGCAGCAGTTAGTGCTTTGAAACAAGCCCTCATTATCCCAGATCACAGCCAGCCCTTCCATCTTGAAGTAGGCTCCACCCCTACCAGCCTAACTGCCGTTTTAAGTCAGACCCAAGCAATCAGCGAGACACTGCGCCCCATCGCATAAGCCTCACGTATCTTACGAGGGGTAGAAAGCACATTCTCAGCGTGCGAGCGCCACCTGTTGGCCACATTTTGGGTAGTCAATCATTTTACTTACATCACCGGACTGCAGAAAGTGATTTTGCATTCGCCACACATGCCCCTAAAATCAAGTGAGACTAAGGTGTCCTCTCAGCGAATCAGTAAATGGACACTTGAATTGTTACAGCGAGACCTGGACATTACTCCTAAATGAACTTACCTCTTATGCTCGCCTGTGAGAGAAGCCCACACCAGTGTCCATTACCAGCCCTAGATATGGAACCAAACCCAGTAAAGGTCAATGCCATACCTAGAGCTCGAAATGTGTACGTAGACGGATCGTCATACTATGCAGACAGCCATCCTAGAACTGGAGGTGCCCTCATTGATATGGACGCTCCCGATTGGTCAGTAGGATTCCAGGTTCCTGCCCACTCCTCCCAACAAACAGAACTAATTGCTGTAATTATCGCCGCTCACGATACGACTACGGATGAAACTAATACCTGGTCCGACAGCAGTTACGTCTGTAATGCAGTTATGGCCCTTCCCCTATATCATACAAATGAGTTTTGCTCATCAGATGGTAAATCTTTATTACATTCTGGTCTCCTCTGTGAGCTATGGAAAGAGCTCCAGGAGCGAGTCGCTCCTTGTCATGTAGGAAAGGTAGCAGCCCATCAGAAAGATTCATCTCCCCACTCCCGAGGTAACCAGGCAGCCGATCGCCTTGCTAAGGAAGCTGCCAAGAACGGCTGTCTATTGCCTTGGTGGGTGATGAATGACACTCAGATACCCGTAGTGAGGGCGGTAACTAAAACTAAACCCATGGATCTTTTGGCCCTACAGGATTCACACGCTCCCTATGCGCAAGTAATAGCCTGGCATGAACAGGGACGCCCACTACCAGTACCCACCCCATGGGCAAACGCAACTGTAGTACAACATGGTGCGGATAAAAACCCTCCCCTGCTTATGGTTAAAAATAAAGAGGGAGACTTAGTAGTTTATATTCCTCCTCAGTTGAAGGAAGAAATTCTAGCCCTCTTCCATTCTCACCTGACGGCGGGACATTACTCAGCGGCCACTACACTACAAAAGTTATTACCCATTTGCTGGTGGCCTGAAATGGAGCAGCATGTGGAGCAATATGTTAATCGCTGCCTGCCCTGCCTACAAACAAACCCTCCTTCGTGTTTTAATCGTGCCTTGCTTAGGTCACAGTCCCCTCCTGTGGGACCGTGGACACACCTACAGATTGACTTTATTCGCCCGCTAACAAAATCCAAGGGTAACTACGAGTACGCGCTCGTGGTAATTGATCAATTCACTAAATGGATCGAGGCGTTTCCCACAAGAAACATTAAAGCGCGCACTGCTGCCCAAATTCTCCTGAGTGAGGTGTTCTGTAGGTGGGGATTACCATTACAATTGGATAATGATCAGGGTCCACACTTCACGGGGGCAGTTTTCACAACCCTACAAGAAATGTTACAGATAAAACCTAAATTGCACATTGTGCACCATCCACAATCACCAGGGATTGTGGAGAGGGGGAATCGAACTCTAAAAACAATGCTGCAGAAGCTGTGTACAGAACACCCCACTCAGTGGACTGACAGGTTGCCCTTATGTTTGATGGCAATACATTCTACCCCACATGGGACTACGAGGGTAAGTCCATATGAGGCTATGACTGGGAGACAAATGCGGATACCAGGACACATAATATTGGAAAATAACACACCATTAACGTTGCAACCCTGTAGCCAAAAATGGATACAAGCCTTGATAGATTATATGGACAAGGTGAACAGGCTGGTGGCCATTAACACAGGCAAATCGCGTGAACAAATCAAGCGATATTATGATAAGAGGGTAAAACCATTTGAGTATGAGATTGGGGACCAGGTAATGTTACAAAATTTCACTTCAAAAAAACACTAATTCAAGGTAAAATGGACGAGCCCTCATACCACAGTAGTGTAGGAATCAACGGATTCCTATCTAAATCACTGAGGTCGAGTCAGTTCAGTAAATTAACCAAATTTAATTAAACTGGTGAACAAAACAAAAACATGCAGGAGCAACAGCAAACAGGTCTATACAGTAGCTTGTTCCACGAGGTCTGAACTCAGAACCTCCCACCTCTGACGTCATGACGTCATCACGTTTCCCGCCACTCGGGGCACCACGTGACCAACGTGATGACGTCATCGCGTTGTTTCAGGGTTTTTACAGAAAGCTTGTTTACACTCAGCAAACGGACATAGGTGCAGTGACATTGCTTTAAAGACAGTTATTCATTTGTACAGGAGTTCATTGGTGGTTTTACCACATGCGCCCCCCAGAAGTGTCTTTAATCATCAAAGTCAATCGCAGAGGAGGTCGGACAACCCTGTCGGAGTGACTCCGATATTCCCGGAGAGGAATGGATGGTGCAGGAGAGGAGCTGGGTCGCGGGGCCGATGGGCCAGGCGTAGCGGCCGCGGGCAGTCGCCCACAATGCGGCGGCTGCGCTGTTTCGACTGGCTGGCCGAGGTCCAGGTGTGCAGCCTTGAGGCGGTCCACGGAAATGTAGTCGGGTGTCCCACCGACGTCTACCAGAAAACTCTTGGTGCCCGCCTTCAGTACCCGGAAGGGGCCCGTGTATGGAGGCATGAGGGGACTACGGTGGGCATCGTGCCGTACAAAAACGAATTTAACCCTCATGAGCGTTGGCGGAACATGTGACGCAGGCAGTCCATGCTGTGAAGTCGGAATGGGCCGGAAAGCGTGCGCCGCGGCTCGGCGAGCCTCCAGTTGTTCAGTGGCGGACCACGGACGCGTCGGCGACGGGAGAAACTCGTCGGGGACCCTGAGCGGCTGGCCTTAGGCCAGTTCGGCGGCCGACGCCTGCAGGCCCTCTTTAGGCGCCGTGCGCAACCTGAGCATTACCCATGGCAACTTATCCATCCACGCGGTCCCTTGGAGGGTAGCCCGCAGCGATGCCTTCAGAGAACGATGGAAGCGTTCGCATAACCCATTGGCCTGCGGGTGGTAAGCCGTGGTGCGATGGAGCTTGGCGCCCAATTCTGAAGCCACGGCGTTCCACAAAGCAGAGGAGAACTGTGGCCCGTGGTCCGATGAAATGTCCGACAGCACGCCAAAACGGGCAACCCAGGACAAAAGAAAAGCCCGGGCGACGTCCGCGGAGCTGGTGGACGTCAATGGAATGGCCTCCGGCCATCTGGTGGTACAGTCGACGATCATCAGCAGATGCGTGAACCCTTGTGACGGTGGTAGTGGGCGCACGAGGTCGATATGAACATGATCGAATCACCGCTCCGGTACCTCGAAAATGGCGACAGGAGCTTTAACGTGGCGCTGCACCTTCACTCTCTGGCACACGACACAGGTGTTGGCCCAGTCGCGCACATCATTTCGCATTCCCCTCCAGACAAACTTGGATGCTAACAACTTCTGTGAAGCCCGCACACCCGGGTGGGCGAGGTTGTGCATGATATCGAAGACTTTCCTGCACCAGGATGACGGAACGATCGGGCGTGGGTCTCCCAGGGAGACATCGCAGAGCAAGGATGTGCCGTCTGAGTGGAAAAGTACGTCCACTGGCCGCAGGCCGGACGAATCAGAACGGAAAGCGTGCGTCTCCGGGTCAGCCGCTTGGTCGACCGCCATTAGTGAATAGTCGAGACCCAGTTGGACGGCCGCACGCGAAAGGCAGTTGGCAACCACGTTGTCCTTGCCGGCCACATGACGGATGTCGGTGATAAACTCGGAGATGAAAGTGAGTTGCCGTTGCTGTCGGGCCGACCACGGCTCAGTCGTCTTGGCCATGGCAAACGTCAGGGGCTTGTGATCCACGAAAGCGACGAATTGGCGTCCTTCCAATAAAAAACGAAAGTGGCGGATGGCCAGGAACAACGCCAACAGCTCTCGGTCAAATGTGCTATAGCTATGTTCGTTACTACGTAACTGGCGGCTAAAAAACACCAGCGGTTGCCATGCCCCGTCAACCCATTGCTCTTGCACGGCACCGACGGCGTAGTCCGACGCATTTGTCGTGAGCGCGATGGTGGCGCTGGGCAGCGGGTGCGCTAACATCGTCGCATTGGCGAGGGCCTCCTTCGTGTCCCCAAATGCGCGGTCCATGACCGACGACCAGATCACCGGTTCTTTCCCCGGTGTCCCTCGGAGTGCCTCGTAGAGCGGCCGCATGAGCTGGGCAGCCCGGGGGACAAAGCGATGGTAAAAGTTTACCATGCCGAGGAATTCTTGGAGCGCCTTGACGGATTGCGGCCGCGGGAACGCAGCGACGGCTGCCACTTTCGCCCTGAGTGGCAGTGCCCCTTCCGCGGTGATGCGGTGGCCCAGAAAATCGATCTGCCTCAGTCCAAATTGGCACTTGTTTGGGTTAACTATAAGGCCATGCTCCTGGAGATGGCGGAAAAGGACGCGCAGGTGACGTAGGTGTTCTTCCTTTGACGCGCTGGCGACGAGGATGTCATCGAGGTACACGAAAAGGAATCTGAGATCCCGGAGCACCGAATCCATGAGGCGTTGGAACGCCTGCACCGCATTTTTAAGCCCGAAAGGCATCTGTAAAAATTCAAAAAGGCCAAATGGGGTAATGACCGCCGTTTTCTGGACATCCTGAGGGTGGACGGGCACCTGGTGGTACCTGTGGACGAGGTCAATCTTGGAGAACCACGACGTGCCGACCAAATGGGCGGAAAAATCTTGAATATACGGTATCGGGTACCGGTCTGGAGTTGTGACCTCGTTGAGGTGCCGATAATCACCACAGGGCCGCCACCCACCACCGGGCTTTGGCATGATGTGTAGCGGAGATGACCAGGGACTATCAGATCGGCGAACGATGCCCAACCGCTCCATAGTGGCGAATTCCACCTTCGCGGCCTCGAGTTTACTGGCCTCTAATCGCCGAGCCCGGGCGTAAACCGGGGGGCCGGTCATCGCGATGTGGTGTTCAACACCGTGTTTGGCGGTCGTCGCAGAGAAAGTGGGTCGAGCGAGCTCCGGAAATTCCATGAGCAGGCGGGCGAACTCGTCGGGCGGCGACTCGGTGCAGGTAATCGCGTGGGTCGCGCCGGAGCCCCGAAAACAGGGGATGGGGGCTCGTGAGGCGGCATGGATCAGACGGCGATTACGTACATCGACCAGTAGGTCATGCGTGCAGAAAAAATCGGCTCCAAGGATTGCCAGTGGTATCGTGGTGGTGATAAACTCCCAGTGGAAGAGTTGGCCGCCGAGACACAATCGGATACGCCACTTCCCGTACGTACGGATGGCGCTGCCATTGGTGGCCTGTAGCGGAGAACCGCGCCGCCCAGATCGGACGTCGAGAACCGAAGCGGGGAGGATGCTGCACTGAGTGCCCGTGTCGCATAAGAAACGCCAGCCCACAATGGAGTCGGTGATGTACAACAATTTCCCGGAATCACCAACTGTCATTGTGGAGGCGAAACCGACCTCGGGGCTTCCCTTCTGGTCGCGCAATCGGTGTTGCTGCTTTCTCGGTGCCGGCGGCACGAATTTACACGGGGGTCGGCAGCATCTGGCTTTCTGACCGAAACGGGCGTGGTAGTAGCAAAGGCCGGTCTGTGGAGGTGCCGAGGCGGGGTTCTTGGAGGCGGGGCGCGTTGAGGTGGCACAATACTGTTGCATCACCGCGTAAATGGTGTCGGCTTCGGCCGTGAGCGCCACACCGTCCGTAGCCATCGACCTGGCCAGGGCTGCTTGTACCTGCTCAGGGAGCTGGCTCAGGAACAGTTCACAAAATATAAAACACTGTGGCTCAGACCCGAGGAGGGTGAGCATGTGGCTCATCAACTCGGAAGGCTTAGCATCGCCTAACCCGGGGAGTGCGAGCAAGTGTCGTGCGCGCTCCGCCTTTGTGAGACCAAATACTTGCATGAGGCGCGCCTTGAGCATTTCGTACTTGTTCTCCACGGGCGGGGTCTCCAGCAGGCTGATAATGCGGGAAGCCGTCGAGCTGTCCAGTGCGGAGACCACATAAAGGTAACGGGTCTGATCCAGCACTATGTTTCGCAGTTGGAACTGAGCCTCCGCTTGAACGAACCAGGAGGCTGCCTGTTGTTCCCAAAATTGAGGGAGCTTCAAACTCGCTGCATTTACATCCATCTTGTTCTCGAGCTTGCCTCCGCGAAAATCGTCCGTGAAGCTTCGGGGTCACCAATGTAGGAATCAATGGATTCCTATCTAAATCACTGAGGTCGAGTCAGTTCAGTAAATTAACCAAATTTAATTAAACTGGTGAACAAAACAAAAACATGCAGGAGCAACAGCAAACAGGTCTATACAGTAGCTTGGAACTCAGAACCTCCCACCTCTGACGTCATGACGTCATCACGTTTCCCGCCACTCGGGGCACCACGTGACCAACGTGATGACGTCATTGTGTTGTTTCAGGGTTTTTACAGAAAGCTTGTTTACACTCAACAAACGGACATAGGTGCTATAACATTGCTTTAAAGACAGTTATTCATTTGTACAGGAGTTCATTGGTGGTTTTACCACAGTAGATAAATTAAATCCAGCTGTGTATCTACTGAATGTGCCATATGGTCCGAAGGGAGAACCTAAACTAAAATGGTTCCATATCAATCGGATGAAAACTGTTAAGAATTAAAATGTTACATTTTGGTCTACCCACAGGTTAAAGATGTGGCTCTGTATACTGATATTGATGATTGGATGTGCAGCGAGCTCTATGGAGGTAACAAAAACTTTTGACTTTACCATCAACATCTGTACACTGGAACAAGGAGGTGAATGTGCTCCACTCCCCATCTATGGAACGGAATCTCAAATTATTGGCAGACGTAAACAATCAAAGAACCATAGTAGTTCATCTGAGACATATGGGGGGGATTTTCCGGTTTGGATCAGAAACAGCACAAAAGATACTGGCCCAGAAATTCGGTACTCACCTGTAGGCCCAATGGAAATGCCGGTTTTGTGCATGCACTGCGCATGCGCGGGAAACCGGAACTTCCATTCCCCTGAAAGAAGGGGTTCAGAGGTGGAACGCGTGTTTTCCAGGTTTCTCCGGGAGGGTAAGTCTCCAGGAGTTACACATGTATAAAGCAGGCGCAAGGCCTGCTTTTAACAAGGTAAGTGGTGAATTAATTAAAATTAAAACATTTTTTCCACAAGTTTATTATTTTTAAATACTTTAAAGAAAGGTAAGTTTATTTTTAGCCCTGTTAGAAAATGTAATAAATTTTTTCAAAAATTTAAATTATTGTTTAAAATTGTTATTTTATATATAGTTATTTTTAAAATGTGATTTAAAAAAAAATTATTTGAAGTTTTAGTGATGTTTTGGGGCTTATAGTATTTACAGGTTTGACAACTCTTCCTGTCAAACTTATGAATGAAGCATTGCCTGCTACCATTGGCTCTCCATGGCCCATGTGATCCCAGGGGATGCATCGAACTAACTGCGCCCCTGGGATACGCAAGCACTGCGTGCCAGCAGTTGGAGGAGGCCCAGGATCGGAATCCCACGTAGACCCACAGCTCAACAGCCAGCGCGCTAGGTAAGTGCAGGACGGGGGCTTGCACCCGCGGGAAGCCCCCGACCCAAATTTCTGGGCCAATGTAACAACAACATATGTGACGGGTTGTGGTACATTACAAGAAAAGGTGTATAGTTGGGAAATAAAAGAAGGATATGGTGTGTGTATCAGGTGCGGGATAGGAGACAGCAAAGGTCCAAATGTGTGGAAATTCCTGAAGAAAAATAATGCAATCTGGGAACAGGTACAAGAATCAAACCAGGGCCCAGTAGCTTCTGAGAGCAAGGAATACGTACAATTATGTTGGCCTCGGTGGTGTAGGAAACACACCGGTCAGTATTCTTGTATTGGGTCAAATATTATCTCGGACCTTAAAAATCAGAGTGATGATTGGTCTCATATCCCAGAAGTTAATATAAAGATTACCTCAGCAGGGAATGAACCCTTTATGACAACCTTTAAACGTTGGGGAAATTATAAGGACCCCGAGAATAAGCATAGTAGAATTCAAAAATGGGATAACCGGATGTGTAAGGGAGGATGGGTATTTCTATAGTGTTAGGCTCACACCCTATGAGAAAACAAACCATTCAGAAACCCAAGAGGGAGTACTCGAGAAACAATGCCCCTACTTAAAACCAGGACCTGGGAATGGTCTTGTAATTATCCCTACCTATAAAGCAGAGTATCATCGAAGTGGCCTCTGTTATCCTCAATTTAACAGACCTAATACTACCAAAGTGGTGCTCTAACAAAACAGCAAAATTAACTCAAGGAATGCTGCAGCAGGTTTTTAGCCAATACTGGGAAAAGGCGACTTTGTCGACAAGCATAGAAAAAACAGAAGGGGCCTTCCGCCATGAGCTTAATACCAATCAAGAGAAAAGCCAGGGAAAGAGTAGGCAAAGAAGAGGATTGATAAATGATGGGCTCACGGGTTTCAACACAGTAACCTCAATAGTTAACTCAATGGACTCCGCAGATTTACAGAGACAAGTACAAATGGTAAGGGAAGATTTGAAGGAGATACTCAGTAAGGAAAACAGCATAGAACGCGAGGAGCTAAGGGAGGATCAGGTAATGACCATACACCTGCGGGACATCATACACGAGATAGAGGATCTTGCCAAAAGAATTAATGCTCTGATTAGAGAAAACAGAAATGCCTCTGATCAGGCAGCCCATAATGACGTATGCGCTATGTACGGGAATTGGCTGATTGAGCAAACTAGGGAAAACCTTCAGACCATCAATAAGGGACGTCTCTCCATTTGGGTCACTAATAAACACTTATCAGCTATCCAGTTATTATGATGATGCAGAACTATGTAAGATCAGAAGTTTGATTATGATCTACCCAGTTAAACACAAATGCCACAAGGCAGGGAGTCAAAAATTGTTAGGACTGATAATACAACATAGGGACAAACATGGAATTTCCTCCTTGGATTAGGATAATTTCCCATGTACTGGTCATCACCCAACTTGTAGTATTGATATGCTTACTAGTTTACACCTGCTACCTGAGACACCCAACGTACAAAACCCGATCATGTTTAAATGTCATCAGAACACAGAATATCTTAGAGTTACTGTACATAAATGTGGGAGAACAAATCCATATGTAAGATTTTAGTTTTGAGGGGTCAGCAAAATGTCTCGCCCTCAAGGTAGGGATCTGTAGGATAGAGTGTACCTGTAGGATTTAGTAAACATTATTAAGATTCTATAACCATTAGTATATAACTATAATATGTGAAATTGTATGTTAAAAGCCTGTATAAAATGGCGAATGGCTGAGACCAAAGCATGATGGTAAAATTAAGCCAACATTATGTTAACTCCGAGAATAGTGCTGAGGTAGTGTAGATTTTTTGTTATGTTAAAAACAAAAAGACAGTGAAGGACAAAACATTAATTAAGTCTCAAAGCAAGATCGAGGGTTTTCAATACCTAATATCCCTTATCATTGAAGTTTCAGACCAGTCTAGTTAATGGGCTATGGGAAAGACAAAAGATGTAAAAGTTCTCATAGTAAAGCTCACAGCAGAAAAGGGGAGGAAATCATAGACCGTACTTGTGAAGGTCAGAATGGTGAGATAGCCCAAGCAGCTGCAAGTTGCTATGTATTTTTGAAAGGGAAAAAAAGGTATAAAAGGAACAGCTATTGAACACTGAAAGCAGCGCAAAACCAGAGGATGAGAAGCTTCAGTCAACAGAACACAGCAAGAGTTAAACAGTCACTTGGAAGGAATGCCGGGGTTCAATGAACAGACTGCGACTATCTTCTTGTTAAGTATTACTTCTTTGTACTGGATGCTTAATGCTTAATAAACCTGTTTTACTGATACAAAATATACCTGTACCCAGAGTGGTTTGTGTAATCACAGGCAAATTATTCTGAAGAGATTTTAAAAGCTACACAGGCAATGACCATCATCAACAAGCAAGAGCCTAGCCACCGCCCCTTGACATTCAACAGCATTACCATCACCGAATCCCCCACCATCAATATCCTGGGGGTCACCATTGACCCGAAACTTAACTGGACCAGCCACAGAAATACTGTGGCAACAAGGGAGGTCAGAGGCTAGGCATTCTGTGGCGAGTGTCTCACCTCCTGACTCCCCAAAGCCTTTCCATCATCTACAAGGCACAAGTTAGGAGTGTGAGGGAATACTCTCCACTTAGCAGGATGAGTATAGCTCCAACAACACTCAAGAAGTTCAACACCATCCAAGACAAAGCAGCCCACTTGATTGGCACCCCATCCACCACCTTAAACATTCACTCCCTCCACCGCCGGCGTACCGTGGCTGCAGTGTGTACCATCTACAAGATGCACTGCAGCAACTCGCCAAGGCTTCTTCAGCAGCACCTCCCAAATCCATGACCTCTACCACCTGGAAGGACAAGGGCAGCAGGTGCATGGGAACACCACCGCCTCCAAGTTCCCCTCCAAGTCACACTCCATCATGACTTGGAAGTATATCGCCGTTCCTTCATCATCACTGGGTCAAAATCCTGGAACTCCCTCCCTAACAGCACTATGGGAGTACCTTCACCACACAGACTACAGCGGTTCAAGGAGGGGGCTCACCACCACCTTCTCAAGGGCAACTAGGGATGGGCAATTAATGCTGGCCTTGCCAGTGACGCCCACATCCCATTAACAAATTAAAAAAATCAGGCATCAAGTGAGTGTTGCACACTCACTGACATCACAATCTACATAATCTACAAAATTTTCGCGAGTGCCGACATCAGCAGCACTGCCGCCCAGCTGAAAATGGTCGCTGCCACGGGACCCACCAACAGCGGATGGAAGTATGGTGGTGGCCACCATTTGTTTCCCCTGAATCGAGCGGGAATGGCCGGTGCTAAACCCCTGAATTTTTGGCCCAATGTGTTTGTTATCAATATTTATTTAGACATTAAGGCCTAAAAATTCAGTTGCTTTGCGCCTCCCGTTAGCGCCCTAAGAGGGTGCTAATGGCGCGCAAAGCAACTAGTGCCTGGGCGTGGCACCGCCAACGCCTCCCGCGAAATTCAGCGGGAGGTTAGCAGCGTTGTAACCGTTAGCACCCCACGGCACTGCATCTTCGGTTGCGCCCCCTGACTTACCGCCGGACGCTATGTCTGACAGGCTCAGGGGGGCCTACCTGCGGCCTGGGCAGCGCAAATTAAAGGGGAAGTGCCGGGTGATCATTTTTGTTGCTGGCTGCCTGCTAGCACCTGCCCCCATTGCCATCCCCGGCCTCCTGAGCAGCCCCCCCTCCCCCCCGCAGAGTGCCGGCTGCGCTCCGTGGGCCCGGAACTTCTCTCGAGTGCCGGGCTCTTTTACCGGCACTCGAATTCCTGGTGGCCCAGCTGGGCCCCAGGTTGCACTGCGCTAGGCCCCGCCCCCTTAATAAGGGGAGGAAGCCCTGCAGTACCGCGGTGCGATATGACACAGCGCATGGCGCCGCGGCACATAGCGCCGCAATATTCACTCACAGCGCCCCGAGAGGGAGATGGGGTACTTCCAGTAGCACCCCGTCTCCCTCTTGGGGCGCTACAGGTGCATTTTGGCTGCGGGGACACTAATTTTTTCGGTAAGTAGCACCCTGGCGAAGTTAGCACCCCAAAGGGAGCGCGACCCAATTTTTCTCCCATAGATTTTAGTTTTGAGATAAAGGTCAGTAATGAATGCAGTTGAAATTATTTCAAAAGCCACTTTGCTGTAGCTTGTCTCATTCCATCTTAACATTTGTATAAGCAATATTTCCACAGTAACCATCGCTGTAGCAGTATAACTGATAAAGGCAGCAGCACACACAGCCCAAAATGGGACAATTGAATATTTATACTCACACAAAGAAGTGTTGAGCTATAAGCAAGGCATTGAGCCACAAAAGGATGCAACTATGAACACTGTACACAGCGGATACTCCAGAGCTCAGCCTTACCCTCCCCGCTGCATTAGCTGCTTTGGAAAACCTGATACTGATAACTTAAAGGCCCTGGCTGTTTTTATTAAGCCACAATTACAATTAGCACCAAGTCCCTTTGTCATTATCATACCAATGGGTTATCTTCCTAACATTGTATCTTTATACACATGTATAAAATGGGATCGATTGCACTAGATGTGGTACATTGCCATTCTCTTTCTGGGAATGTGGTCCAACATGAGTTAATATATTTCTTACAAGTGAAAAAACAGTCAGAACTCAGTGTCACCTGCAGCTATCAGATGTTTCCAGGAGGAGGGGACCTAGCACTCACTCTTTCCCTTCCCCCCACCCCCCCACTTAGCCATTCTTCACCCAGACTTTCCAACCTCTTTGGCGGGAGGGTGCTCTAGATGTGCGGTGTAGGTAAGTGAACCCGCAACTTCCCTCTTATACTCCAGTTCCAGAATCCGACCTGAACCCGTCCGGGTGGGGTAAAATGGCCAAGGTTCACAACTCAGTAGAACTCAGTATTCTTTTAAAATAACAACAGAAAATGCTGGAAAAACTCAGCAGGTCAGGCAACATCCGTGGAGAGAAATTTAAGTTGACGTTTCGGGTCGAAACCCTTCTTCAAAACTGGAAAGGAAATAAAATAGATCGAAGGCAAGGCTGCGATCGAACAAAAGAGACAATAAAAGGTATTCGAAGCCAGACGAGATGGTAATAGGCCCGTGGCAGCTGAGATTAGGTGTGAAGTGTACTGGCAGGTAAGACACAGCTGCCAGGTGAGAGAGAAACAAAAGGAAAGGAGTGGCGGTGGGGGCGGGGGAAGGAGGACCCAAAACAAAGGGGTGGAAAAAATTATAAGTAAAAAAGTAATAGGGGCCGAGGTTATGATCTGAAATTGTTGAACTCGATATTGAGTCCGGAAGGCTGCAAAGTGCCTAGTCGGAAGATGAGTTGCTGTTCCTCGAGTTTACGTTGAGCTTCCATGGAACAATACAAGAGGCCAAGGACGGTGAGGTCCAAGTGGGAATGGAGCGGTGAATTAAAATGACAGGTGACCGGAAGCTCGGGGTCACCCTTACGGACTGAACGGAGGTGTTCCGCAAAGCGGTCACCCAATCTGCGTTTGGTCTCCCCAATGTAGAGGAGACCGCATCGTGAGCAGCGAATACAGTATACTAGATTGCAAGAAGTACAAGTAAATCGCTGTTTCACCTGGAAGGGGTGTTTGGGGCCCTGGACAGTGGGAAGGGGGGAGGTATAGGGGCAGGTGTTACATCTCCTGCGCTTGCACGGGAAGGTGCCAGGCGAAGGGGAAGGGCTGTTTGGGGTGATAGAGGAGTGGACTAGGGTGTCTCGGAAGGAGCGGTCCCCACGGAATGCTGAAAGGGGAGGGGAGGGGAAGATGTGTTTGGTGGTGGGATCACTTTGGAGGTAGCGGAAATGGCGGAGGATGATCCGTTGAATGTGGAGGCTGGTGGGGTGAGTGACCGCTTTGCGGAACACCTCCGTTCAGTCCATAAGGGTGACCCCGAGCTTCCGGTCGCCTGTCATTTTAATTCACCGCTCCATTCCCACACGGACCTCACCGTCCTTGGCCTCTTGTATTGTTCCATGGAAGCTCAACGTAAACTCGAGGAACAGCAACTCATCTTCCGACTAAGCACTTTGCAGCCTTCCGGACTCAATATCGAGTTCAACAATTTCAGATCATAACCTCGGCCCCTATTACTTTTTTACTTATAATTTTTTCCACCCCTTTGTTTTGGGTCCTCCTCCCCCCCCCCTTTCCTTTTGTTTCTCTCTCTCACCTGGCAGCTGTCTCTTACCTGCCAGTACACTTCACACCTAATCTCAGCTGCCACGGGCCTAATACCATCTCGTCTGGCTTCGAATACCTTTTATTTTCTCTTTTGTTCGATCGCAGCCTTGCCTTCGATCTATTTTATTTTCTTTCCAGTTTTGAAGAAGGGGTTCGACCCGAAACGTCAACTCAAATTTCTCTCCACGGATGTTGCCTGACCTGCTGAGTTTTTCCAGCATTTTCTGTTGTTATTTCGGATTTCCAGCATCTGCAGTATTTTGCTATCGTACTAGTGTCAGTATTCTTTTAACTGTTTATTGTACTACGGATAACACACAAATGTCAATGCACTGTTCTCTTTAACTTCAAACAGTGCTCACATACAGTGTTCCCTTTAACTTCAAACAGTGCTCACATATACTGTTCCCTTTAACTCTCTTTAATTTCAAACACCACTCACCCCGACGATCACTTGGAGGAGTATGTTTCCATCTGTCCGGATGATCAAACCCATCCACAGTTCCCTTGCAAGTTGCTGAAGTTTGTCCCTAAACGTACCCTTTTTATAATACAAAGATCATACCCGTGACAATTGATTGATGCATCCCCCACTTGATTGGACCATCTTAATCTTGTCTGTTTCTGTAAATCTATAGAGTGCTTAATTTGATCACGTCCCCATCCTGGGTCAGTGAATAGTCCATCATCACACAAGGAAATATTCTCATTCTGTTCGATGTTCAACCATTATCACACAAAGGTGTTTCGATGGGGAAAATTTCCAGGCTTATCAGCATTCTGAAAGGTTGGTGAATGGGTTTTACTCCAGCAACAATTTTGATATTAACATCTCCAAAGGATGAGGGGACCGACCCAGACTCGGTGGAGCCATGGTCGTTACCTGTTGTGTTGATTTGTAAGTCTTGTTAACAGCCTGACCACAGGAGTTCAATGGACAGGACAGTCAGTTAAATTTAAACAAACACATGTCATTGTGTGATCTGATTACTCCAGCTACTTCCTTGGTTAGCATATTCATAAAGTCAATCAATCGTGTCTGTGTCTCTGTATGAATAATTTCCTCCTGCATTCCGTTCGGCACACAGCTTTTTAAAAGTTTGTTTAAAAGTCCCGTTGGTTCCTCGAGGCATGCTGGGATATGAAGCTTGGTCAAGTTCTTATGATTGGTCAATTTACAAAACTGCCTTTACAGTACAGCCGCTTAAGCCTTCAATGTCAGTTTACTTTACGTTAAGTGCATTCTTGCTGCAGGACTGGCTACAGGGGGCACTCGCATGGTCATGGAATTTAAGGGACCTTCCCCAACCCTGCGGGGTCGGCAACGAGGTCCAAGGTGGGTGCGTCTTGGCCCTTACGCACCACCACTGCCCTGCCCCCCCTCCCCTTCCTCCCCCACCCCCCCACCCAGCGGATTATCAAGTCAGAAGTTCTATTCCTTTGCGCATGATTTGATTAAGGCTGTGGTGTCTCCCTCATTACAGTTCTTCTCAGATTTTAGGATCTGAAAGTTTCCAAAGCTGCAAACCACGCAGATACCAGAGGTTATCTGACAATAAATGTTTCATAGCAGGAGGACACAGATTTTCAGAGCCTCTAGCCAGTCACTTAATGGTTTGAAATTATATAATTTATATTACACTGTACTATGCAACAAAAAAATTATTCTACTGTCCTCTATGCAAATACATAAATTATCAACATGCAAATACATGAGTCGCACTGTATTGTGTAGAAAGAAAGTATTAATTCAGATACTGGTTCTGTGGAAATTATAAGACCCCAAATGAGAACAGGGTAAAACTGGAAACAACCTGCAAACAAGTCATTACAAAAAATTGATAAGATAATGTTTTACACCCCGTCCGATTTAGTTTCCCGTTGACTTTGGAAAAGAAGATCTGACGGGGTGTAAACAGGCTGCCGATTCGCTATCGCCCATTTTGCTCTATCGCCAAAGAACAATTTCACCCCACAAAATTTCAATTGATCATCTGGCATTCTGACACTGTAAGGCTTTGTTTACATGGATGAAAGTTACTGGCCTCCTGAACAATAAGCTGCAGGGCCAGTCTTCAATCAGGACTGCATTCCGTGATAGTCAAGGTAACGACAACACTAAGGGCTAAAAATTGAGTAGCTACTGGAAGCGCCCCGCATCCCTCTTGGGGCGCTGCGAGACAATGGCGCTGCAGCATGTCATGCTGCGGTATTGCAGGCCTTCCTCCCCTTCTTAAAGGGGAGGGGCCTTGCGCAGCGCGACCCGGGGCCCAGCTGGGCCCCCGGGGATCAGGAGTGCTGGCAAAAGAGCCCAGCACTCATGAGAGGTGCCGGGCGATTGGAGCGCAGCCGGCACTCCCCGGGGGTTGGGGGGGGGCATTCAGGAGGCTGGGGATGGGAGCGCAGACAGGTGCTGGCAGGTGGCCAGCAACAAATATGGCCGCCCGCACCTCGCCTTTAAATTGCGCCTCCCCGGCCGCAGGTAGGCCCCCCTGACCCTGTCAGACATAGTGTCCAGTGGTAAGTCTGGGGACGCTCCTGAAGATCGTGGCTGGGGCGCTGCACACGGCGATGACGTCATCACCGGCGGCGCAGCACCACGGAGCGCTACTGGTCAGCGCCGCCACGGGGCACTACCAGTCAGCACCGCCGCTAACCTCACGCTGAATTTTGTGGGAGGCATGGGTGGCGCCGCACCCGGGCGCTAGTTGCTTTGCAACCCGTTAGGGCGCTAACGGGAGGCACAAAGCAACCCAATTTTTACCCTAGTTATTATGCCATTCTTACCTTTCAGGCCGTAACACTGTAGGTTCAGGGGATCACCGATAGTGCCCATGTGGAAACTGGGATGCTGAACAACAATGACATTGCACGTGCAAACTGAAAGGCCCTTGCTCTAATTACTCAAACTAGATATGCCTCCCAAGACAGCAAGCTTTCTCCAAAGCCATTCGCCTGCAGCATCACATCTGGTTGTAGCATTGTAAACCAGTTTGTCCTAGAACAAGCAAAATGCTCAGTTGTAAAAACAAAGTGCTGATAAAAAAATATAAAGGCAAAATATTGCGGATGCTGAAAATCTGAAATGTAAATAGAAAATGCTGGAAATACGCAGCAGACCAGACAGCATCTTGTAAAAAAATATAGAATTCGATTCAATTAGAAATTCGATTAGTCCAGAAAACGGCCGGTGCCACCGCAGGCCAAGGTTAACGGCTGCCTGTAAAAAGAGCGCAGGCAGCAGCGGTATTCTGGTGCTGCCTGCTGAGTTACATGAGCAGAGTGCTGAACCTCTTGTGCAACGCGTTCTTTCCGGCGGTAGCCTCATCAGGAAGCTGAAGGCCGCGTCTCAAGGATTAGTACGGCGTTCTCGAGCAATGTGTTGTTTGGGATAATTTGGAGACGGCTCCTGGGTTTTGCTGGGTCAGGAGGTATTGAGTCCGCTGATGGCCCTTGTAGGGTTGGAGCATTGTGCGCTGCGGCACATTAGGAGGCATTTCTTTGTCCACGGCTCCCCTCTTACTTTCTCGGACATTTGTCTGGGTCTTATGTGGGGTCCACAAATAGTTTCCAGACTGCTTGGTACTCCCACCTTCGCTGGCTGCCATAGGTCCACAGATGTTTCACCCAGATGGTTGCTGTGTGGTGGTTTGTGCTCCATCGTGATGCTGGAGGTGGAGGTGGAGGGGAATGGGGATGGGGATGGGGATGGTAATGCACCATCTTGCAATTCGCAGTGACAGTGCACTAGCCTGCATATCGCAAAGGAGATTCACTCCCTGGTGAGTGGATCTTAAAGCACAGGCTTAGATCTGTAGGGACTGTGGCTGAAAACACCACAAAGACTGTGGCATAGATGTCCTTAAACTGTTGCTGGAGAAATCAATTGAAATAAAAAAAAGTTTTTAGAGGGTAACCTGAACCTCTTGGTCAGGAGTTTACTGGTGTAAATCGTGCAGAAGAGAGTTCAATTAAATTTATAACAGCAACAGACTTTTGAAGAACACTTGGTGAGAATACGGTGTTAAGCCTTTTAAAAACAGACTTCCAAACTTTGCATATTATTTTATCAGTTTCGAAACTAGAAAACCCAATTTATAAAATTTAAGGAAATGCAGTTTTGATTTTTTTCCTGAGATTATTACAACTGTAGTAGAGTATAGTTTATTTTAAAAGTATTTACCTCATGTAATGTTTGACTGACCAGGTGGGAGATTTGATGCAACTCATTGGGAGCAGTTTTCAATCCAATTACTGTACATAGTCTCAGCTCTCCATAGTTACCAGTTATCTCAGTAGCTGTTTACTGTGCGGTTTATAGCTCAATGCTGCTTTCTCCCGGCTCTACACGCTGTCAATGGCTGCACGCATGGGCGTGCTTTAGAGAGAGCGGGAAGAGGAGCGGTGAGCTCCAAAATGGATGAGCGTGCATCAATTCAGCGTCGCACGCCGATTGACGTCACGCTCCTGGTAATTAAAATACTTGCGGCGAGTGCAGGCAACAGCAGCGCTGCCAACCTGCCCAATGTGGCGGCCACCGCATTCCGCGCCGGAAGTGGGCTAACGCAAGGCAGCCGCCAGTTTTTCTACGAAACCGGCCTTAACAGCCCGCATAAAAGCATCGAATTTCTGGGTCACGCTGTTTTATCTGACCATGGATTGAACTGCCTTTGTACATCACTGAGGCATATGCCAGGAATGTTCTCTGGGCATCTCCTGCTCAGCAACTGTAACTTTGGCGTGAATGAGTTTTCACCGAACTTCCACCAAAGTTATGGTGGTGGTGGAGGAGTAGACGTCACGAGGAACTTATCAATGAGAGTGATCTTTGAAATGCACATTCAGCAGCTGGTTTAACATTGGCAGCTCACAGAACAGCATAAAACAAAACCCTCACCTATAAGATATAGGTTTCTTCACTGAAGATATGATCACTGTTATTATCAATAAACTAAAGAACAGCTCAGTTATACAACGCAAGGTAAAGAACATTTTTAAATTTTAATGATTGATAACAAGCATTAAACAGTAAAATACTAAACCACCTTAAAGCTTTCAGATAAATATGCAGAGTAAATACAGTATATACAATTCCAATTAGAAAGATTAACTTTAGAATGAAAATGCTACACTATTTTGCACATTTAATAAATCACAGAGCAAACATTACAAAATAGAAATGAAAAACCTGCAGCTGGAGGAAATCTGAAACATAAACAGAAAATGTTGGGAACACTCAGCAGGTCAGGCAGCATCTGTGCAGAGGACAGACACGTTAATGTTTTGGGTACAAATTCTTCAAAATGTATTTGAAGAAGGGTGTGCACCCAAAACATAAAGTAGTCTGCCATCTCCCACAGGTGCTGCCTGACCTGCTGAATAGTTTCAGCGTTTTCTGCGTAAACATTACACTCATTTGTCAACTAAAACTAGGTGCAGGCAGGTAGTGCAGGGGTCCCCTGTGGACATCCCCCTCTCAAACAGATACACCACTTTGAGTACTGTTGGGGGGGATGGCTTATCAGAGGAAGGCAGCAGCAGCCAACTGCAGAGGGGTGGCTCTGCTGCACAGAACAGGAGGAAAAAGAGGGGTAGAGCTATAGTAATAGGGGATTCTATTGTAAGGGGAATAGATAGGCATTTCTGTGACCGCAAACGAGACTCCAGGATGGTGTGTTGCCTCCTTGCTGCAAGGGTCAAGGATGTCTCCGAGCGGCTGCAGAACATCTTGGAAGGGGAGGGTGAACAGCCAGTTGTCGTGGTGCATATAGGCACCAACGATATAGGTAAAAAGTGGGATGAGGTCCTAAAAGCGGAATATAGGGAGTTAGGAGGTAAATTTAAAAATAGGACCTCAAAAGGTAGTAATCTCAGGATTGCTACCAGTGCCACGTGCTAGTCAGAGTAGAAATAGAAGGATATTTCAGATGAATACGTGGCTAGAGGAGTGGTGCCAGGGGGAGGGATTCAAGTTCCTGGGACATTGGAACCGGTTCTGGGGGAGGTGGGACCAGTTCAAACCAGACGGTTTGCACCTGGGCAGGGCTGGAACCGATGTCCTCGGGGGAGTGTTTGCTAGTGCTCTGGGGGCGGGTTTAAACTAAAATGGCAGGGGGTTGGGAACCTGAGCAGGGAGACAGAGGAAAGGGAAACAAGGATAAAAGCAAAAGATAGGAAGGAGAAAAACAAAAGTGGCAGTCAGAGAAATCAACGGTTTAAATCAAACATGGCCACAGTAAATAATAATTCTAATAGGTCTAAGAGCGTTAAAAAAACAAGCCTGAAGGCTTTGTGTCTTAATGCGAGGAGCATTCGTAATAAGGTAGATGAATTGGCTGCGCAAATAGAGGTAAACGAATATGATTTGGTTGGGATTATGGAAACGTGGCTCAAGGATGGCCAAGACTGGGAACTCAACATCCAGGGGTATTCGATGTTCAGGAAAGATAGGCAAAAAGGAAAGGGAGGTGGGGTAGCATTACTGGTTAAAGAAGGGATTAACACAATTGTAATGAAGGATATTAGCTCTGATGATGTGGAATCTGTATGGGTAGAATTGAGAAATACTAAGGGGAAGAAAACATTAGTGGGAGTGGTATATAGACCTCCAAACAGTAAGGTGGAGGTTGGGGATGGCGTTAAAAGGGAAATTAAAGAAGCATGCAATAAGGGCACAGCAGTCATCATGGGTGACTTTAATCTACATATAGATTGGGCTAACCAAATTAGTAACAATACTGTGGAGGAGGAATTCCAAGAGTGTTTACAGGATGGTTTCCTGAACGAATATGTCGAGGAACCAACCAGAGATCAGGCCATCTTAGATTGGGTATTATGTAACGAGAAAGGATTAATTAGCAATCTTGTTGTAAGAGGCCCCTTGGGTCGGAGCAATCATAATATGATCGAATTCTTCATTAAGATGGAGAATGAAGTAGTTGACTCAGAGACTAGGGTCCTCAAATTAAATAAAGGAAACTACGATGGTCTGAGGAGCGAGTTGGGTAGGATTGATTGGGGAATGTCACTCAAAGGGTTGACAGTGGATAGGCAATGGCAAACATTCAAAGACGGAATGGATGAACTACAGAATTTGTTCATCCCAGTTTGGCATAAAAATAAAACAAAAAAGGTGACTCAACCGTGGCTAACAAGGGAAATTAGAGATAGCATAAGATCCAAGGAGAGGACATATAAATTGGCCAGAAAAAGCAATAATCCTGAGGATTGGGAGTAGTTTAGGATTCAACAAAGGAGGACAAAGGGATTAATTAAGGAATGGAAAATAGAATATGAGAGTAAGCTATCAGGGAACATAAAAACTGACTGTAAAAGCTTTTTTAGATATGTGAAGAGAAAAAGATTGGTGAAGTCAAGCATAGGTCCCTTGCAGTCAGAATCAGGGGAATTTATAATGGGGAACAAAAAAATGGCAGACCAACTAAATACATACTTTGGTTCTGTCTTCACAAAGGAGGACACAAATAACCTCCCAGAGATGCCAGGGAACATAGGGTCTGATGAAAGGGTGGAACTGAAAGTAATCAGTATTTGTAGGGAAATGGTGTTAGGAAAATTGATGGGACTGAAGGCCGATAAACCCCCAGGGCCTGATAATCTACATCCCAGGGTACTTAAGGAAGTGCCCTAGAAATAGTAGATGCATTGCTGGTCATCTTCCAGAACTCGATAGACTCTGGAACAGTACCCATGGATTGGAGGGCAGCTAATGTTACCCCACTATTCAAAAAAGGTGGTAGAGAAAAAGCAGGGAATTATAGACCGGTAAGCCTGACATTGGTAGTGGGGAAAATGCTAGAGTCCATTATAAAAGATGTAATAGCAGAGCACTTGGAAAGCAGTGACAGGATCGGACAAAGTCAACATGGATTTACAAAAGGTAAATCGTGCTTGACTAATCTACTGGAATTTTTTGAGGATGTAACTGGTAAAATAGATAAGGGAGAACCAGTGGATGTGGTGTATTTGGACTTTCAGAAGGCTTTCAATAAGGTCCCGCATAAGAGATTAGTGTGCAAAATTAAGGCACATGGGATTGGGGGCAAGTTATTGACTTGGATAGAGAACTGGTTGGCGGACAGAAAACAAAGAGTTGGAATAAACGGGTCGTTTTACGAGTGGCAGGTAGTGACTAGTGGGGTACCGCAAGGATCGGTCCTAGGACCCCAGCTGTTCACAATATACATTAATGATCTGGACGAGGGAATTGGATGTAATATCTCCAAATTTGCAGATGACACAAAGCAGGGTGGGAGGGTATGTTGTGAGGAGGATGTCGTGAAACTCCAGTACGATTTGGACAGGTTGGGTGATTGGACAGAAACATGGCAAATGCACTATAATGTAGATAAATGTGAGGTTATCCACTTTGGTGGCAAAAACAAGAAGGCAGATTATTATTTGAATGGCAATAGATTGGGAGAAGGGGAAGTGCAAAGAGACCCGGGTGTTCTTGTGCACCAGTCGCTGAAGGTAAGCATGCAGGTGCAGCAGGCGGTTAAGGCGGCAAATGGTATGTTGGCCTTCGTAGCAAGAGGGTTCGAGTACAGGAACAAGGATGTCTTGCTACAATTGTACAGGGCCTTGGTGAGACCAGACCTTGAGTATTGTGTGCAGTTTTGTCGCCTTATCTGAGGAAAGACGTTCTTGCCATGGAAGGAGTGCAGCGAAGATTCACCAGGCTGATACCTGGGATGGCAGGAATGACGTATGAGGAGAGATTGTGTTGATTGGGCTTATACTCACTGGAGTTTAGAAGATTGAGAGGGGATCTCATCGAAACCTAAAAAATTCTGTCAGGCCTGGACAGACTAGATGCAGGAAGGATGTTTCTGATGGCCGGGGAGTCCAGAACCAGGGGTCATAGCCTAAGGATAAGAGGTAAGCCATTTAGGACTGAAATGAGGAGGAATTTCTTCACCCAGAGAGTGGTGAACCTGTGGAATTCTCTGCCACAGAGGGCAGTGGAGGCCAGTTCATTAAATATATTCAAGAAGGAGTTGGATATATTTCTTAAGTCTAAAGGGATCAAGGGATATGGGGAGAAAGCAGGGACAGGGTACTGAATTTGGATGATCAGCCATGATCTCATTGAATGGCGCAGCAGGCTCAAGGGGCTGAATGGCCTACTCCTGCTCCTATCTTCTATGTTTCTATGTTTAAAACTAGATTTAATATTCATTTTAAAAATTACATCACATTTATCAAACTAAGGTATAAGACGTGTCTATTTGGGTTTATTTTTGACAGCCTCCGGTGAAGGATCATACTGTACCTTGCTCTGATATGAAGAGGCTGTGAATTGTTTACGACTGACCGCGCCAGCTCTCTGAAAATTGACAGTAACTCAGCTGCAACCTGACATTTCATCCAAATCCTCTAACTCTGACTGGTTAACAAAGCTAATCACAATACTTTACAATATCTGCCAATGGACTGCTATCAAATCGTATTGTAGGAGTCTCTGCACTCCTAGCAAAGAATCTATAAACTCACTAGTAGTTAACAAACTGAGTTTAATGTACTAAAACTTTACAAAACAAGAAAATGCAGGAGAAGCTCTAAACAGGTCTATTCACTATCACTCCACATGAGGACTAGCTGGAAATGCCCTCTACCTCTGACGTCATGACGTCATCACGTTTCCCGCCGTTGGAACGTCACATGACCCACGTGATGACGTCATCGCGTCAGATCGCGATTTTGTCAATCTAGCTCTGTTTAACCAGAGCCAACATTAAAAGGTAATAAACATGATTAAAGGCAATTGTACCAGTCACTGTGAGAGTCTCTTAGTGGTTTTGCCACATAATGTTATTTCCAGTTACACGATCAATTCAATTTAGCAACCATTGCTGAGTGTGCAATTGCAGTAATTACTGCTTGACAAAAGTTTGCCAATTATAGTGGTGTGTATTTGCTTTATTCTGGCAGTAATGTGAAACTATCCTGAGCTCACTAGCATCTAAAATTCAGGAGAACTAATTAGCAAGAAAGCCTTAAGTGCTATTAACAGAATTTTTTTTTAAACTTTGCAATAACCCAAGACTGGAGATGGAAAATATTTTTTTAAATGTTATTGTTTAAACAACGGCAAGAGAAGTCATCAAGAGCGGTTAATTTTACATATTTTATCTATAAAACATGAATTAACAATACCATTGGAGCTGCATTAATGGTATTGCATATCCAAGCAAGATGAACATGATGGGCTCTGCGTATCCTGTTTCATTTCTATAATGTCGTAGTACTCTCAGTAGAGTCCAGCCCCCCTCACCTAAACCCTCAGCACTCCCACCAAGCTTGGGACGTTTTACTACGTTAAAGGCGCTATATAAATACAAGTTGTTGTTGTTAAGAGCTATAAAAATCTAGCTTCTTTCCTGGAAAGGAATCTGAATGCTTTTGAGTTGTGCGATTGTTTGGTGCTCCAGCCCACTCATTAAAAGCAAGTTAGTTCCTCCTAAAACATGGCAGCTATATTTCATTGTCTCCTTGGGTGCTTATACAGTTGCCTTCAGTTGCCTAGCCAAGACAGCAATCAAGGACGCCTCCACAACCACAAGGTCAAGGTGCTGTGTGATCCACTCAGGTGAGAACTTGTCAAAGTCGCCTAAGCTTGTGGACTAGGGTTTGGAGCTGCTTTACATTTAGATTCGCACACCTCATAAATGTGAGGCATTTTAACCTCTTCACTCAGCCTGATTGTTCCTAATGGTCATTGCTTTTCACATATATATTTTTTTGCAAATGTTTTTAGAGCCAATTTTAATATTTTTCTACATTTTAAGCTTTGATAATATCTCCCAATCTTTTTTGTTATATTTCTCTTCATTTTTCAGCCAATTGTTACCAATACTCTTGCTGGCTGAAAGGTGAATGGCCTGGGCCACCGTCTTCTCCATAGCTGCTGTCAAAGTGTTTGAGTCTGGTAGAGAGGTGGCATCGACAGACAGGGAAAATCTTAGTACTTTTCTGCACCCCTAGATTGATGGCCTTGCCACAGCACAGAGATTCATCTATCACCCCAAAATAAAGGTGAGTTCAAATCAATCTCAGCTGAGACGGAAATATTTTGTTCTCATGAGAATTTTACTACAGCTAGACTATCCTTTATCCGAAAACCTCAGGACCAGCCGTGTTTCGGTTTTCGGAAAATTTAGGATTTCAGAAGGTATTTTATAAGACTGGGAAATTTGTCGGGGGTGGGGGTCGGCGGGGGGTGGGGGTCGGCGGGGGGTCGGGGTCGGCGTCGGCAGGGGGGTCGGCGGGGGTCGGGGCCAGCGGGGGGTCGGGGGTGGGGGTCGGCGTCAGCGGGGGGGTCGGCGGGGGGTCGGGGGTCGGCGTCGTGCGCACGACTTACGCTGAACGAAAAAACTTTCGGTTTTTAGAGGTTTTCGGTTTTCGGAAGTTCGGATAAAGGATAGTCTACCTGTATTATAATTTTGTTTTCGCTAATTCTGAAATTGAACAACTCCTGTGCTTCGCAGATTCCGTTTTCCAGCAATTTATAAAACATGAGCCAATTTGAGTGATCGTCTTCAAGGTTACAACACTGAGCATCATAACGTGAGGTGTGAACAAATAGCAAAGCATAAAGAATGTTGCTTTCAACATAGTTGTCATTCTGGGACTAGTCTGCAAACAGACTATAAAATTACCTATTTGTCGGTTAAAGCAGAAATCTTTGCACTTGTATTTCATAAACACAGTGTTACAGAGTTAGGATCGTATCTGTGTATTAATTTAGGCTCCTTAGTTCAATAAAGCAAATAGGAACCATTTTATCACAGTAAATCAAACATCTGCAAGAAACTTGCAAAGATTTCAGTATAAATAGAATGACCCATGAAACACATGAAACTGAACCCTGAAATATAGTTGATAGGCTTTGGTTGATTTAAGACAGTAATGTTGATCAGTACATTTGAGAGGAGTTCTTCAATTTCAATTAAAAAACTTTAGTTCATCCATTCACTATCCTCGTACTTATTGCACCAGGCAATGTGTAGAGCAGTATCGCAATAAACAAAAATAGGATTAGCAAAATTAGTCCAACAATGATGTGCTTCTTGTAGTTTCTCCAGATCAGATAATAAAGGCACTTGAAAGGGTTGATGAACCAAGAGAAGGAGATATCAGGACGGCTATAGGGAGGAAAGAAAAGCTTATTAAAACAGTTTAAGACCAGTGTGAGTACAGTGTTGATGACCCTTTAAAACTGAAATACTACAAATGTGCTTGTCGAGGGACACAACCCACTGCATACAAGCACAAGATGGCAAATGCCTAAACGTAGGGGGCGACTTTCTGATGTCCGAGGAGGCGGGTTTGGAGGTGGGAAAGGCAGGAAAACCAGAAACAATGAGGGTGGGTTTGGAACCCGCCTCCAACCCGCCTCCACGGAATTTTGCTGGTGCCAGTTTTGGAGGGCGGGAAACGGTCCCGCCTCCAGCTGCCCATAGCGCTTGTTAGGAGGATTAAATGCTCATTAAGGGCATCTCTAAGCCTATTTTGAGAGGCCCTCGTGATTTTTCAAGCATTTCAGCACGTTCCACGACCCTCCTAAACCACGCCAGGTAAACCTGTCGGCTTGACTAGTGGGTGGTCTCCTCACAGCTGCAGGTCCAACAATAGATCGTTTATTTCATCAGGGATTAGTTGCAGGTGCCAGAACTTTGCTTTAAAAAGTCTTTGAGCACTTTTAGCAGGCCTTCCGAAGTCGGAGGTGCTGCAGCTTGAATCTATCAACTGTGGGACCTCCTTGGAAGACCCTCTCTCCGCTTGCAATGAGCGCTTCCCCAACGGAAGCATCTGCAAACAGCATGGGATCCATTCGTTTTCTTTCTCCATGGACCTCAGATTTGGATGAGGAGCATCCACGGCAGCAGCAGAACCAGGCAGTTCAGGAGCAACAGCAGCAGGAGCCTCAGCCTCCTGCTCAGGCAGCTCAGCAGCAACAGCAGCAGGAGCCCCAACCTCCTGCTCAGCCACCTGATGCTGCACGGGGCAGAAGGCGCCAGCGCATTGAGGCACCTCACTGCAGGAAAAACCCCTGACAGAGGGTTTACAGACAGAAGATGAGCCACCTCAACATGAGTGAGCAGCAGTGCCAAAGGAGGCTGAGACTTTCGCGAGAGGTTGTCCGAGAGATCTGCGGACTGCTGCAGCACGATCTGGTGCCCAGAGGAACGGGTGGACACCCCTTACCAGTGCCTGTCAAAGTCACCACTGCACTCAACGTCTTTGCCTCAGGCTCCTTCCAGGGATCATCAGCAGTAGTTCCCAGTCGGCCGCCCACAGTTGTATCACGCAGGTTACCAATGCCCTTTTTGCTAAGGCCCACAATTACATCCAGTTCTCAAGGGATCAAGCAAGTATACCGCCTGTTCGGTTGGCTTTGCAAATATTATAGGCATGCCAATGGTGCAGGGCGTCATAGACTGCACACATGTGGCCCTTAGGGCACCCCATCACAACCCAGCTATCATTGTCAACCGAAAGGGCTTCCACTCCCTCAACGTACAGCTGGTGTGTAACCACAAGAAGGAGTTCTTGCATGTTTGCGCCAAGTTCTGTGGTAGTTGCCATGACTCTTTCATCCTGTGGCACTCTAATGTTCCTCCGCTTTTCTATCTGCCAAACCAACTTAACGGATAGCTCCTTGGTGACAAAGGCTACCCCCTGAAGAAGTTGCTAATGACACTGATCAGGAGGCCAGCTAACGAGGCTGAAGAGCGCTACAATGCCAGCCACAATTCAACCAGGTCCATCATCGAGCAAACCATTGGGTTGTTGAAGATGTGCTTCCGTTGCCTTGACCAATCAGGGGGAGCCCTGGAGTATACAGCATACAGGGTCTCCAGAATAGTCATGGTCTGTTGTGCACTGCACAACATCGCACAGCGTCATGGCTTGCAGCTTCCTGATGAGCAAGTGGCTCAGTTCCAGCACTCCTCAGATGAGGAGGAGGAGGAGGAGGCTGAGGAGGAGGAGGATCTGGAGGAGGAGGAGCAGGACGAGGAGGAGGAGGAGCAGGAGGAGGTCAGAGTGCTGGTGTATCGACCAGCAGCAGTGGCAGCACGTGAGCACATGGCTGCCCAGGATGCAAGGGATGAACTTATCCTGGCTAGATTTGCATAGGTTGCCCAAGTTGACACATGTCCTTGGCTCCATCCAAAGACATCATTGACAATGGACATCACTCTCTGGCCTCCTATCACTCAGGCCACCAACCTGACAACACAAGTATGGCGGAGCCCGCAATGTGGAGCTGCGTATTATATCGCCAACATTTTGGCATCAACTCATTTTAATGCTTTCCAACAGGGATGGCATTTCATCAATACACAGAAACATTCTCGCAATCTGCACACAGATCTGGAGGTTATATCCTTTGCCAGCTGTACCCACACAGCCTTGGTTTCTTTGGGAGGCCTCTTCCTCCCAGATGAGTGGAAGAGCACCTTCCTGCTAGCTGTCACCCCCTCAAACAACATTTGCAGCGCCTCATCCGAGAGCCTCGGGAGGCCCTTGCCTTGGAATTGACGTAGTGATTTCTCAGAATATGTTGCAGGTGGTGCAGCATAGGCAGAAATCCTGTGGAATGAGCCAAGGCAGCAAGAAGCCATAAAATCAGACTGGGAAAGTGATGGCAGCAGAGGTGAGTTTCAGTCCCAAAACACTAATTGACCAAGGGCATCCCACACCTCTGAAATCAAGTGGCCAATCATGGGAAAATCGCAATTTTTTGAAAACTATCTGTGGAGGTGAGTTTCAAACCCACCCAAACCGAAACCCGCCTCCATCTCGCCTCCAGTGAGAAAATCGCCCCTGACAAGCAGCAATAACTTTATAATCAAAACCCAATAAGTACTATGGTGGAGAGTTTACAATGTGCTGATCTAATAACTACAGGCAATGTTAATGTTAGCATTAAGTAAATTGAAGTGACCTCTAATTGTTAAGAAACCACTTAGGTTAAAGTTGGAGTAAAACCTGTACAGTTCAACAATATTTAACTCAACCCAGTCCTACGCGCTTACCAAAATGTAACCTTTGGCTAACAAGAATTTATGCAAATTTGGTGGATTTTTTCCAATATCCTTAGCTAATGATATTGCATAAGGAACAAATTAAGATAAATTCAATATAATGAAAATATATATTTATCAGAACAAACATGCATGCTCGTGTTTCAATGGTGAGTGAAAGTGGCAAGAAAATTTGAAAGTGCAGATCAAATCACTTGAAACCCCCAGCTTCTATAACCTTCACCCAGTTCAGCAGTGAAACCAAACTTACTTGGGTTTTTCCAGTGGTTCTGGCTCTTTGCGACCAGAGCCAACTGGATTCTTCTCAGCCTCTTCGGCAGTAGCCAGGTGGAATTCAGCTTCAACCTTTCCCTAAATTAGTTGTGTAGAAATCATGAATAGCAGCACATACGACACTTGTGAGCAAAAAATACCATGAATAACAAAAGTACAAATTTTAGGTTGAGAGCGTTGATCAGTGCAGAATGGCTGCTATTAACAGGTGTATTTTAATTTTAAAATGCATCTATTAGTAGATTAGAATTTGATTAATTGTCCCACATCAAGAATGCTCTTCTAACACATCTCCTGCACTCCTGACAAGATAAAAGGAGAATCTTGTTTGTTTGGCAATCCTCTGTCACCTCTAACCTCCAACTTCTGCGTCAGCTGTGGCTCAGTGGGTAGCACTCTCTAGGTGGGAGGGGCTAGGAATGAGCAGGTGTTACTGGTTGCCTGGTTGCAGCAGGGAGTTGGAGTGAGTTTGTAAAAAGTTGGTGGTGGTTTTTGTTTTCAGGTTTTAGGGCCTTTTTGGCCCATAAACAACAGCCAGATGGCTGCTGAGGGGTCCGGAGTCCCGGGCCGCTCAGGGGACAGTGTTCGCAAGATGAATTTAATTAGGGGAGAAACTGTCGTCGGAAGGGAAAAAAAAAGGCCCAAAGATTTGGGCCGGGACCCCAGGAAGTTTGGAAAAGAAAACACGGTGGTGGTTCAGTGCGAGGATAAGGAGATACGAGCTTGGGATATGATCCAAGCAGTACATGAGGACTGTGGCGAGGGAAGCTGCTTTGCCTGCCGACCAAAGCCGAATGTTGGGTTTGAGGTGACAGTCAGTGGCCGAGGGGAGGTGGAAAGACTTTTACTCAGTTTGAACGTTGGCGATAAGTTCTTGGAGGTATCTCTGCTATATTCGGAAGAGGTCGTGGTCTCATTCTTAAACTTGCCAGTTTATATTGAGGACGATGTGCTAATCAAAAAGTTGGAGTCGTGGGACATTAAAATTTGCTCAGCAATAAAGAGGAGATACTATCCAGGAACACAGGTAGCAGATGGAACCCGTTACATAAAGGTGCGGTTCCCAAAGGGGGTAAAGTCATTACTGTACAGCATGAAATTCTAGACAATGGAAGGAGTGCAGTACTTCCGAGTACTGCATGATAACCAAGTAAAGGTTTGTTATTATTGTCTTGGACACGACCATCTTGTAAGAAACTGTCCAGACTTGTACTGTTATAATTGCAGAGAGTCTGGATACATCGCTCGGAGCTGCAAAGTGGAGAGCTGTGTGGTGTGTCACAAAGGCCCCACCCACTGTGAGTGTGAGGCAGAAGGAAGCTCTATGAGTGACGAGGAGATGGGAGAAGGAGCAGGAGGTGTGAGTGGAATGGCCGGAGGAGCGGAGCAGTCGGAGGGCACAGCTGGTAAATTGAAGGAGAAAAGAGCACAGGAAGAGGCAGAAAATTGCGGAGCAGAAAACAGGATGGAGATGGTGGAAAACACACCAAGTACAGTGGAAAAGAACAAAGACAGCAGCGGGCAGCAAGGGTCGAGTGCAGACTCGAGCCTTAATACGGTTCAGCTCTCCTTAAAGAATCTGGTGTCCGCGGGGGGAGAGGAGGCAGGAGCGGGGTGCGTGATAAATGTAAGTACTCCAAAGAAAGACGGGGAGTCGGACATCTCGGTGAGCAGGAGGAGCCAAGACAAGGAGAGGGTGCAAGAGGCAGGAGCCTTAAAGGGGCAGCAGGACGGGAGCGGCGAGACAAAGATGCCAGAAGGGAGCAATATAGGTGCACCATTGTCCCAGAGAGAGAAGGATCAGGGAGCAAGGGTCAGCGGTGGAGATGAGGTCGAAGGGAGTGACGCTGTTGGAGAAACCGCGATAGCAGGAAGACTCTCTATGGGAGATGATGTATCTGATGGGGAGCAGGCACAGAGGGATACAGAAGAGCTTAAGAGTGAGGAATTAGAGGGGGACAGAGACATGGAAGTGGGGGGTGTGGTGGCATCATGTGGAAAGAGAAAGGTTAGTGAGGGGCAGAAGGAGGGAGAAAGGGCAGCTCCTTGGCCCAAACTTAATGCAAGGAAGAGGCTGAAACAGCAGGGAAGGTTCAAACAGGAGGTGAAAAAGAGTCGGAGGCTGCAGGAAAAAGCAACAGCTAGCCAAAAAGTTGGGAAGGAGCATCAGAGGAGGGAAGGGCCAGAGATTAAATGATGGGGAGATTATCAGGCATACTTCCCTTCTTTGGAGCCATGATTACATTGGTCTCGATTAATGTGAACGGACTGAGGGGTGAGAAGAAATTGCAGCAGTTGTTGCAGGGTTTTAAAGGCAGGGACTTGTTGGGGTCGATTTGCATTGACCCGTGGAGTCGGGATTGGAGGCGTGCGGGGGGTTAAAGTCCCGAATTCGGGGGTCCCGACACCATCCCACCCCCAACCCGCCTCCATGTAAGTTTCAAAGGAGGCGGGTACCCGCCCCACACTGGGACCCGCCTACCCGAGGCGGGAAGGGATTAGTGCCAATTAACTGCCTGTTAACAGCTAGTTAACAGGCAGTTTTTAGCCTAATCCCTATTTTGAATGTTGAAATGTGGGATTCCTGACGGCTCCAAACCACGCCAAGTTACAGGAGTCGGGCCGTCGGGTTGAAGGACTTGGAGGGGTCGAGATGTCGGTGTTCAGGTGAGTGATGGGTGCATGAGTGCAAAGGTAAGTGTGTTTGGTGTGTGTAAAGTGTGTAAAGAAGTTTAAATTACCTGTACTTACCTTTACAGCCTTCCTTCCTTTAGGTTCGGGGAGTCCATCATCTCACCGGCACAGAAAGCAGTATGGCTGCGATCTGTCAAAAGTTATAGCCTGCAGCTTTCTGTGCCAGTGAGATTTCTAATTGAGTCTGTGTAGAAGGACTCAGGTTAGAAGTAAGACTGTCAGTGTTTGACAGCTTCAAACAGCTGTGAAACTCTGATATTTCATCTGTCAAAACACCTTGACAGATGAAATTTCAGTCTGTGATATCACCTGTTGCCGGGTGGCCCTTAATTGGCCTGCTGAGCCCGCTGGGCAGGCTCAACAAGGTCAATCAAGTTAAAATCATGTGGATTGGCCGCATCTCGATGGAGGTGGGACTACAACCCCGAAAGTTGTAGTCCCGCCTCCAACCCGACTTCTGAATGAAAATCACCCCCGTTGTGTCTGCAAGAAACCTTTTGGGATGAGGATATCCTAGAAAGAGTTCAGAAGGTTTGGAAGGGAGAGGTGTTTGCAAGTTGTGCAAACAAAAACAGTAGAGGGGTGGCTGTTTTGGTGAGTCCGTCTCATGAGTTTTTATTGAAGGTTTAGGAAGCATTTGGTTTCGGGGAAAATTTCAATAAAATGTTTTTGAAATCGATTAAACTTCTCCCTAGGTTTTATAAGGGGGTTGTAGAGACTTGGGCCCACTTTTTAAAAAGTGTGCAGTTTATGCCCAAGGGGCCTGAGGAATTTTTAGAACAGCCCTTATTTTTGAACAGGTGGGTCAACATCGAAGGAGAGGATTTATTTAATCAAGCTTTTATAAAAGCTGGTATTATATGTGTGAAAGATGTATTATACGAGGTAATTCCAGGTTGGTTGCCGGAAGCGATAGTGAGGGACATGGTGTGGGAGGAGGATCAGGAGGTAGAGGAAAAAGCAATAGGGATCATGTATGAGAAGATTGTGAGGGCAATGCCACAGGATTGGATGGAAGAAATAAATGCGGAAATCTCCAAAGGAAGTAAAATGCGTCCCGCTTTTCCATGCTTTCTGCTGGAGAAAGGGGGAGAGTTGGTCCAATTTGACAACAGTAATACTCGAGATTTCTATGAGGTATTTAGAGATTGGAGATTCAAGACACCTGCTGGTCAGGAGTTTTGGCAGAGTATATACCCACAGCTGGAATTCAACAGGATTTGGGAGGGAGTGTGGGCGAATTTTAAATGTCCAGAGTGGATTGAACTGGATTTCAAATTGGCTCATAACAGGATTTTTACCATGACGGTCTTGTGCAAGGTTGGACGAGTGGAGCCGGCAACTTGCCCAGTGTGTGGGATACGGGATGAGACTCTGTCCCATTTACTGGTGTTATGTCCACAGTTAAATGATTTTAAGTACTATGTTCGACAGTTGTGTGAAGCTTTTTTGCTGGGTGGGGACTGAAGAGCAAGAATGGGAATCCTGTGGGACTCAATTTTGAGATGGGGATTGCAGGAGAGTCTGCCTGAGTCTAGCGGAGCGGCAATTAATTTAATGTTCAGTTTGGCTAGATTCGTGATTGTGCAAAGAAGGAATGCTCTGTTTTTTAAGGGGAGGAGAATCAATCTGAAAGAGTATTTTAAATACAAGCTAAAAGATCATTATAAGGCTCTGTGGATGTTTTATTCAGAAAGGAATTTAAAGATAGTATTTTACAATCAATTTTTAAAGCACAATTGATTAATATATGTTACAGGAGACAAATTAAACTTCAGGTTTTGATGTTAAAATGTGGTGGCAGAATGGCTGTGCAGATGATACAATGAAATGATCACGATGTTGTAAATGTTCTTAATGTTCAATAAAGTATATTAATAATAAAAAAAGTGGGTAGCACACTCGCCTCTGAGTCAGAAGGTTGTGGGTTCAAGCCCCACTCCAGAGACTTGAGCACGAAAATCCAGGCTGACACTCCAGTGCAGTGCAGAGGGAGTGCTGCACTATTGGAGGTGCCATCTTTCAGATGAGACGTTAAACCGAGGCCCCGTCTGCCCTGTCAGGTGGACGTAAAAGATCCCATGGCACTATTTTGTCCTGGCCAATATTTATCCCTCAATCAACATCACTAAAACAGTTTATCTGGTCAGTATCACATTGCTGTTTGTGGGAGCTTGCTGTGCGCAAATTGGCTGCTGCGTTTCCCACATTACAACAGTGACTACACTCCAAAAGTACTTCATTGGCTGTAAAGTGCTTTGAGACGTCCAGTGGTTGTGAAAGGCGCTATATAAATGCAAGTCTTTCTTTCTTTTACTCTCTTCATTACAATCCTTCTTTATTTTAATCAATTACTACTCAGACTGTTCCTCTTAAACTCCAAATCTGCTATCCTATATGCTCTTTCCGCTTCCCTCCATCCTCACTGTGTTGAAATCGAGACTTGTCACCACATCTTCTACAATGACTCATACTATCCTCCGATGGTGGATCTTCTTCCCTCCCTCAGTTTTCCCTCCTTTCTATAATCAATACATTTAAAAAACCCAAACTCTGGGTCACCTAATGGTTACTTATTGATTTATCACATTTTCTCGCCAACTTTTTCACCCTCGGTGATTTTCTGCACCATAGGCCCAAGCCCTTGATCTGTGTTTCTCAGTAACAGAAACCAATGCTGTTGGCCAAATGGTTAGCTAATGGTCATGAATTAAAATGTACTGGCACAAATATTCTTCTTAGGGATGGCCATCGTGCAGTCTCAACCAGTTAGTTTTCCCTGTTCCAATGAAATTCGGCTGGAGTCTGCTCTATAGAAACATGTTATTGCGGTTAGGAAATGGTAGGATATGTAGAGGATACCTAATGGGAGACAGTGGGCCATCTCGCTTATTCTATGAATCAGGAACCCTTAATAATTCAAGAGTGAGTTTATGACGATTTTCTTCATGAATTAAGTAAACTGGATTTACACAATTCCTTGCTGTGTATTTTTCCCATAAGTGTTTTATTTTAAATTTAATTTTACTCACTATTATTACAAGCATGTCAAGGCTTTGGAGAGGGTTTAGAGGAGATTTACTAGAATGGTACCAGGGATGAGGGACTTCAGTTATGTGGAGAAATGAGAGAAGATCGGATTGTTTTCTTTAGAGCAGAGAAGGTTAAGGGGAGATTTAATATAGGTGTTCAAAATGTTGAGGGGTATTGATAGAGTACATAGGGAGAAACTGTTTCTACGGTCATAGGGTCAATAGCCAGAGGGCACAGATTTAAGATAATTGGCAAAAGAACCAGAGGGGAGATGAGGAGAATTTATTTTTATGCAGCGAGTTATGATGATCTGGAATGCATTACCTGAAAGGGTGGTGGCATCAGATTCAATAGTAACTTTCAAAAGCAAATTGGACAAATACAGGAAAAGGAAAAATTTACAGGGCTACAGGGAAAGAGCAGGTGAGTGAGATGAATTGGATAGCTCTTTCAAAGAGCCGGCACCAGCACAGTGGGCTGAATGGCCTCCTCCTGTGCTGTATGATTCTAGGTAGGATGACTTAATACTCTTTCTGACAAGGTCCCACATGGCAGGCTGGTCAGAAAATTTAAAGCCCATGGGATACAAGGGAAAGTGGCAAGTTGCATCCAAAATTGGTCAGTGACAGGAAGAAAAGCATAACGGTCGATGGGTGTTCTTGTGACTGGAAGGCTGTTTCCAGTGGGGTTCCACAGGGCTCAGTACTAGGTCCCTTGCTTTGTGGTATACATCAATGATTTAGACTTCAATGTAGGGGGCATGATTAAGAAGTTTGTAGATGATACAAAAATTGGCCGTGTGGTTGATAGTGAGGATGAAAGCTGTAGACTGCAGGAGGATATCAATGGAGTGGTCAGGTAGGCAGAAAGGTGGCAAATGGAATTCAATCCGGAGAAGTGTGAGGTAATGCATTTGGGGAGGGCTAACAAGGCAAGGGAATACACAATACGTGGTAGGGTACTGAGACATGTAGAGGAACAGAGGGACCTTGGAGTACATGTCCACAGATCCCTGAAGGTAGCAGGACAGGTAGATAAGGTGGTTAAGAAGGCATACAGGATACATTTCTTTATTAGCCAAGGCATAGAATACAAGAGCAGGGAGGTTATGCTTCAACTGTATAAAACACTAGTTAGGCCACAGCTAGAGTACTGCATACAGTTCTGGTCACCACATTACAGGAAAGATGTGATTGCACTAGAGAGGGTACAGAGGAGATTTATGAGGATGTTGCCGGGAATAGAGAGTTTTAGCTATGAGGAAAGATTGGATAGACTGGGGTTGTTTTCTTTGGAGCAGAGGAGGCTGAGCAGAGATTTAATTGAGGTGTATAAAATTATGAGGAGCCTAGATAGAGTGGATAGAAAGGACCTATTTCCCTTAGCAGAGCGGTCAATAACCAGGGGGCATAGATTTAAAGTAATTGGTAGAAGGATTAGAGGGGAGTTGTGGAGAACAATTTTCACCCAGAGGGTTGGGGGGGTGGGTGGTGGGAGGGGTCTGTACCTCACTGCCTGAAAGGGTGGTAGAGGCAGAAACCCTCATCACATTTAAAATGTACTTGGATATGCACTTGAAGTGCTGCAACCTACAGGGCTACGGACCAAGACCAGGAAAGTGGGATTAGGCTGGATAGCGCTTTTTCGGCCGGCACAGACACGATGGGCCAAATGGTATCCTTCTGTGCCGTAAATTTCTATGATTCTATGATACTCCCTAATGTGAGTTATTTGATATCTGCCTCCTCAATCCCAAGGTGTCTGCTCACCATCCTGGGAAAAAAACAAATATATATATTTTTTATATTTTCTCTTGGGATTTATTTATTATGGCAAAGCATTTATTGCCCATCTATGATTGCTTTGAGGGCATTTATAGTCAACCAAATATTGTGGGGCTGAAGTCACATGTAGGCCAGACCAGGTAGATGTGGCAGGTTCTCTTGCTGAATTCAATTTCAGAATTTACCCTGGGTGGGATTATAAACTCATGACCTCCGGGTTACTCGTCCAGTACCATACTCTACTAATTAAGCAGTAGACACCTCTAGCCTAAACAAGTGGCTGTGGAATAACACTCCAGTATAAGCCACTGCCTTAAAGGGGGGGACAGAAAGGAAATTGAGTGGAAATTAAATATACGAGTTAGCACTCTGTTGATTAATTCTATCCAGCAGAATGTGGTAGAGCTTGAGCTAAAAAATGCAGGTCTAGAAATTCGTTCGGGCCAGTTTTCAAGTGTCAAAATGGGCGCAGGGAACAATCCCTGTGCCTGAAAGGAGGCCCGAAGATCGTGGAAAATTGGTCCTCGGGCCTCATCTAAAGAATGGTGGTGAGCTGTCGCCACTGTCACACCTCCACAGGCAGCTCGCCCAGCTGAACAATCGAACTTTGGACTGCCTGAGGGGAGCGGGAAGGGGGCTCATCGCAGCCAGCAGAAACGCACGGTATTTTGAATGGGCTGCGCTGCCCCTTAAAGCGGCTACACGCCCAAATAAAATGAAAGGGAACATTGGTAGAGACTGCCCAACTCACTTTACTCATGGCTAATAGAGAGGAGACTTTCTCTGGGTAAATCAAACTCAGCTTGCCAATGAGAAAAGGAAAGTTGTCTAACTCACTGCATCACTCAGTCCCCTATTTCTTTTTCATGTGGTAGAAGTTTAGTTTAATTTTATTTATTACAGATAGGAAGTACTGTACTTACAGTGAGGTCACCTGACTTTTCTAAAGGCCACCAACCCCGCAGACGTTTTTGCTGAAATATGGAGATAAGTTTAGTCTCAGAATCCTCTGCGATCATATCCAAGTCACATTTCTTAGCTGCTTTTGCACCATTAGGAAATCCATTCAGATCAAGTTCCACAGATCCTACAAACAGAAGGGGTCAGAAAAATACAAATGCACATGAAAAACTGCTTACATTGGATAAGTCCCTTCAGGTTATGGACAATGTTGTGAAGTGAATATTTTATCCATTCCCTTTTTTCAATCGTCTCTACATTTTAAATCCTACTTTTTTTTCCCCGCAGTTACCGTGCATCACCACATTCTCCACCAGTGGAGAAGCCAGGCCAACAGTCAACAGAAGAAGCAGGGAAAACAACCAATGAATTTGTGGCAACATTTACATTCAGGATGCTTGGAAGGAGCTAGTTTAACTTGGAAGGAGCTGGATGAAAATTACTACCAATCATTTAAAAAATCTGAGATTCATTCCCCTGAAGATGTAAAAATGACTTTGTCTCAGAACCTATTTGGGCAGAAAAATAAGTCACTGATAATGGCACTAACTTTATTCATTCACATTCATGACAACAGTAAAATATACCTGTAAATGCCGAGAGGTGTGCAATCAGTGGCCCAGCAGAGCACAAGGGGAAGCTAGATAAGTACATGAAGGAGAAAGCAATAGAAGGATATGCTGATAGGGTGAGATGAAGAGGTGTGGGAGGAGGCTCGTGTGGAACATAAACACCGGCATGGACCAGTTGGGGTGAATGGGCCATTTCTGTGCTGTAAATTCTATGGGGGCAATTTTCCCTGGATACCTTAGGCGGTAAAGAGCTTCCAAGGTGGCCAAGATGGGGTCTTAAGCTGAAAAAATGTTTTTGCCCGCATTTTACGCAAGACGCCATCTTGGCAAAGGAGTTGAAGCTTGCGCTAGGAATGGCCGCCCGAAGGATCGTTAGGGGGTTGACTGCCACTTAAGTTGCCTGCTAGCGCTCATTAAGGAGGCTGCATGGCATTTTGCTGGCCAGCGCGTGACCTAACGCCCTCTCATAATAGCGACCAGCTGATTGGGAGTAAACAAGTCGTTCCTGAGGATTTTGAGCGCTACTTAAAGGTATATCCCCTTTTACTGTTCACTTGCTGCTGGACTTTTGAAGAGGACTTTTGAGACACATCGGGAGACTTTGTGGGACACATTGTCAAGACTTCACCAACACTCGAGCAACATTTATTCTGGAAATTCTCTGAGGACTTCACCTATAAAGATTAAGTGCTGTGCTACTCTCTCTTATTGGACACCTTATAGGAGTCACCAGGAGAAAGGGAGTGCTTGGTGTTGTGTCTGTGTATAATAAGACACAGAGTGCAGGAGAAACGGTACAACAGGTGTTTACTCAACGTGGCTCACAGTGGAACTGCCTGTACAGATTACTACTCAGTGCTATATACAGGTGTGGTCACTGCCGGTACTACAGTATACATGAGCTGTAAAAAGTAGCTCCCCCCCTTAAAGGTATACACATTACAATTCCTCCCCTTTTAGATTAACAGTACCATAACACTCATTTAACTATTAAATATCAAACTAATTACAATTAACACTTTTAACATGCAACATTAGCTGAAAATAGTCTATTTATATATTCAGTCTTTGGGGAGGCCTCCTGATCCTTTCTGGATAGCGCCTTTCCCGAGTGTCTTGCTCTTGGTGCGGAGGCGATTCTGGCCCCCTGTCGTCGGTTGGTTCATCAGCTTCCAATGCTACTGTTTCTGGGGTAGATGCGACCCGTATGTCAGGTTCATCACCAGGTACGTATGGGTGAGGCATGGGGTTGACTTGTTGCTGTGACTCTAGGATCTGGTCAGCATGGCGTCTCACGATGCTCTCCCCAACGTCCACTGTGTACATTAGTGGGCCCTGCCGTGTGCATATCGTTCCTGGCTGCCATTTTTCTGTTCAGTAGTCGCGGGCCAAGACTGGTTGCCCTACATTGAAGCTCCTTGTTGGCTTCTCATGGATGTGCTGGAATTGCTTACTCTCAACATCTCTTCGTACGTTTGGTCTGAGCAAACCCAAGCGAGATCTTAACCTTCAGTTAAAGAACATCATGGCTGGGGCCTGGTTGGTGACTGCATGTGTCGCATTCTGGTAGGCGAACAGGAAATTGTCCACCTTGTGCTGCAGCGGAATGTTGTCATTGTACATAGCCTTTATTGCCTTCTTAAAGGTTTGTACGAACCTCTCAGCCAATCCATTTGTGGCTGGATGATACGGGGCGGATGTGTAATGCCTTACCCCATTCTTTTTCAAGGACCTCCTGAACTCTTCGGACACAAACTGTGGTCCGTTGTCGGAGCAAATCTGTTCTGGCAAGCCATTCCTGGCAAAAATGGTCCGTAGGACTGCAATAGTTTTCTCCGTGGTGGTGGAGGACATTTTGATGACCTCAGGCCATTTCGAGTGCGCATCCACGGCTATTAAAAACATTGAGTCCATGAATGGACCAGCAAAATCAATATGCACCCGTTGCCATGGAGATGAGGGCCGCTCCCATGGGTGTAGAGGGGCCTGTGGTGGTGCATTTTGGACTTTCTGGCATCCTGAGCAGCTCTTGGTCAGGTCCTCGATTTGTTTATCGATTCCCGGCCACCACACATAAGCCCTGGCTAGGCTTTTCATTTTTACCCCTCCCAGATGACCCTCATGAAGCTCATTGAGCACTCTATCCCTTAACTTGGGTGAAATTACCACTCGGGATCCACACATCAAGGTCCCCCGGCACACTGACAGCTGTTCTCTCCTTGTCGAGAATGCTGGCAACAGTGAGTCGCCATGTGCTGGCCATCCCTTCACCGTCAAATCATATACCCGAGACAGTGTCGGGTCATTTCGGGTTTCCTTTTCGATACAAGCGTTAGTTACCGGTAGGTATTCAACTATAGTCGAATGGAATATTTCGACAGGATCCACTGCTGGTGCTTCCTCCGCAGTAGGCAGTGGCAGGCGTGATAGCCCATCAGCATTTCCATGCTGTTTCGTGCCCTTATATTCAATCTCATAGTGGTGCGCCCCTGGAAAAAGTGACCATCTTTGTAGTCGTTGCGCAGTCATCACCGGAACGCCCTTCTTCGGATTAAAAATGGAGACAAGAGGCTGGTGATCAGTCAGCAAGGTGAATTTCTGCCTGTGCAGATAGTGATTGAACTTTTTCACTCCCCACACTAGGCTGAGGGCCTCCCTGTCAATCTGGGCGTAGTTACGCTCGGCTGAGGTTAGTGATCGTGACGCAAAGGCTATTGGCCTCTCTGAGCCGTCCGAGAATTTGTGCGACAGCACCGCTCCAATGCCGTAGGGTGATGCATCACATGCCAACCGAATTGGTAATGCCGGGTTGTAATGGGCCAATGCCTCTTTTGATGTGATTAGTGTTTTGCTCTTCTGGAAAGCTCGTCTACATTCGTCACTCCACTTCCATGGCACCCCAGTTTGCAGTAGGGTGTTCAGTGGGTGTAGTATTGTAGACAAATTTGGCAAGAACTTATGGTAGTAGTTTGCCAGCCCGAGGAACGACCTCAGTTGTGACACATTTTCCGGTGCTGGAGCCTTGACTACTGCCTCAATCTTCTCTGGGGACTTATGTAGCCCCTCTTTATCGATAACGTGGCCACAATACGAGATCTGTTTTCTAAAAAACTCGCATTTGGGGTGGTTAGCTCGGAGCCCATATTCCTGCAATCTAGTGACCACCTGCTCCAGGTTGGCAAGGTGATCACTGTCATTTTCGCCCGTGACCAGGATGTCGTCCAAATAACACTGGG